>NC_051847.1:18908457-18948998 GCF_002237135.1 Teleopsis dalmanni | reverse complement strand
ATATGTCGATGCAGTGTCGGAAACATATGTACGTTGAGTAGCGTTCGTGCATTGACTTTCTTCATTTTGAATCTCTTCCAAACCTTGGTTCAAGGTATTGGCAGCAATAGCAGCATTGCTTGAGATATCATACATTTGTGATACATCAGCCTTGGACTGAAAAATTAAATAAAATTCTTTTTAAATTATGTATATAAAATAATTATTAAAGTTTTAACTCACCGCAGATGCATAGCAATTGAATGAATCAAGTATATCTGTGTCGTTATCGCAAACCTGGAAGGCGGTACAAATAGCTTGAGTCTCTTGAGAGAATGTTGTCTTGCTAGCTGCGGCCTGATTTGTCAGATTTAATGTACGTTGTTCAGCTGTTGTAACGCAAGCCTGGTACTGTACGGAATAGGTGTTAGCAATTTCCGACAAGATTGGTAAGTATTTGTTGAAACATGCTGCTGAGAGAGCGGGATCAGTATTGGCGAATACATTTGGTTGCACTAAGTAATCAGAGAGCGATTTTTGCAAGTTGGCTTGTGCCAAAGCCGCAACAGGATTGCACTAAAAAAAATTATTCCAATTTGTAAATTAATATTTTAATTGAAATGAAAATGAATTTCTTTAATATTATATAAATTAATTACATTCACACTTGCAGCGCCTAAGAGCACCAAGAAAAGAAAACCGTAAATGTATTTCATGATTTTAATAAATTATATCGCGTTGCCGTTCGTTTCGTAACTAACGAAAATTATAATTATCTTTGGCCTTTTATAGTATTAAATATTAATAAAAAAAAATTAATTAATTTTTAATTGATTAATTTGTAGTACTGTGATTTTTTTCTTTTTCAACAAAATGTGCTACTATGAAATCCCTTCGATATTATAAAAAAACTGCTAATTCTGATAAGTTTTTGATAAGAACTCACATGAATTTACATAGCAAAGAAAATTTGCATTAGTTATTTGCAAATATATCGGCAGGTGGGATTCAACTACTCATTACGTAGTTGAATTTTATCGAACATTCTACACAAACTGATACAATCGACTATTAATAGGCCAATATATGTAAAAATAAATTCATATTTTTTATGTTTATTCTATTATCTTAAGTAGTAACCAAATAAATACAAGCAATTATCGATATGTTGACTATGGATACGAAAGACAAGGTAAACATAGGCCAATAACCTATGTAAGTAATAACCAAAAAATGTAGATAAAGTATTATATACTACCTTGGCCCTATTAAGTATTTAAATATTTGATATTATCTGATTTTTGTAAAAGAAAATATTTGATATATTAAAGGTTAAAAGTCTTGAAATTATATATCAAAAGAAAATTTATTTACAGGCGGAGTTATCTTGGTATTTCCACAGTGATTCAATTATATTAATTATTATGACTTAGATTTTAAGCCTTAATAAAGATTTTATTTCCTCGAATTTAGTGATTGATAAAGAACATGTGAGAAACACATTTGATAAATTATTTATAGAAAAATGCTATATGTCTCCAATGTTCCATAAGAAGTACATGTGTACATGTAAAATCACTTAAAAAATGTACACAAATCAATTATATTTTTGTGAAAGAAGAACAATTCTTTACAGTCATTTATATCAGCAGGAATGTAAAGAATTTATTAATATAATTTATTATTAATGGAAATAGTTATTTATTAATTTCCAAAAAATTACTTTGGCCTGTGTATGATGACGAAGCTTTTTTGCAAAACTCTAAAGATAGAGTATGCGTAAGGCATACATGGTTTCTAAGGCTTTTTGTTTGGTAATGAATATGTCACGAATTGTACTTAATAGAACAATTTATAAGAAGTGTGATTTTGTGGATATTTATATATACCATATTATGTTATAGAAATGTTAAATTTTTTGTGCTTCATATTTGAATTTCACTTAGTATTATAAGAAAAATCATTTCAGATAAGTAAGCTATATTAAAAATACTTATCACAAAGAATAATATATAAGTTGATGCCGTCTATAAGTATATAGATGTCATCTGGTAAAAAAGTCTCTATTTACTGGTAAGGTATTGTAGATTCTCCAAATATACACATATTTATATATTTCTATATATATGGTGCTTTTGTATTCAAAGCAATAGATAAGGAAAAGAATCTACCCTAAATAAAATATGCTGATGGTTACAAAAAAAATCTATAAAGTTTTGCAAGGTGTCTATCGGTGATAATCATTATGGGTAAGGAACATTGCATCTTCTCTGCTTTTAAGACTACTCAAATTAATGCTTTTATATTTCCATTCATTATATCTTATAATGAAGCAAATAACTACAGCATCAGCATAGAAATTGAAGAGTAAGAAGGTGTGCAGAGTCGACAGCAAGTGGTTGAAAAGTATAATATAACCTTCAACATAAAAGGAAAAGCAGTCAAGAACAAATATTTTACAAATCTGGTAGTGCGGTTCAAGGAGGAAATTGCAAAGAATGAAGCAAGAAAAATAGGCCCGTGCATATTGAGACCATGCACCGTGTTAAAATGCACGATTTATTCAAACTGGTTTTCATCTTAGCCTATTTTCCAGATTTAATATGGTGAAGCAAAAATTGAGTTTTATCTTAAATATCTCAATAAGTCGTTTCATATGAATGATGTATAATTAACATGAAGAGTTGATAAATAACCTCAACTATTTGTTTTTAATAATACTAGAGGACTTTTAACTTATGCCATCTTTAAGTAAGCAATAAAAGTGCTGAGAGAAACAATAGAAATATTTTTTCAATTTTATAATAATAGTTATTTAACAGACCAGTAGAGGTATTCAAGTTTTGGAGAGTCAAGTTCTTGTGAGAGTAGCGACGTAACGGTTAAAGTAATAGATTACACTGTTGATGTAGTTATTATAAAAGTGCTTTTTAAATACAGCCACCTTTATTTTTTATGTCAAGCATCATTGCTTCAGTTAATGGGTAAATAAATATATTCTTGCTTTTATTATTCCAAAATTCAAACATCCATAATATTTCATACTAATCTATATATACTGTAAGCACTACATATTATACATAAAAGATTGACAATATGCTTATATACTTCTAGGCAATAAAAAAATGTTAAGGTCTGTTAATAAAATACTTTTAACATTTGTAACTTCAAATTCTGTTCAGATAATGACATAAATTTAAGCGATTACATTCAAAGATTAAAGTAATTTTTATGGAAAAGCTATAAAATTTGAAGAGTATTTTAATGACGATTGGATCATAAATACATTTAAGTATTTGCGTACGAAAAAGAGATAAATATTTTACTTTACGACCGATTGACATATTACTAGGTATGTATTCTGTGTACAATAAATTAAATAATTTAAAAAAATTATACATAAATCACATTTTATATAATAATAAAATATGTGTGTATGTATATATTTTTTTTAGTCATATATACTATGATATATTAGTATAATATATCTATGTATAATACATATTATAAAATATATATTATATATATATTATAGATATATATTATATATTACATATACATTATAGATATATTACAATAATATATTAGATAATATTGAAATATTAATAAAAAACTATATTTAATAATATAATAAAATTTATATTATTGTTTTATAGTATGAAAGAGTCTATTATAAGGCTAAGATTAGATCCCTTTAAACGTATTTATACTCATAAGGTTATATGATAAATTCAAGTGACAGTCTATGCGGCTCTTTTAGACCTTAACTGTGGATTTATTTTATTCTTATACATTAAGTTTACTTTGGAAAATTGTTTCTTTTTTTTTATATTGGACCTTCAAATGATCTTAATATTTTCCTTTTTTTTTTAAAGTTGGCAACTTTGTATTAAATAAATTAAATTGAATATCTGAAATTTTTTGTTTTAATTTCAACGACCTTCTTCAGGGTAGACATTTGAGCTGCCAACATGTGGGAGTTTAACTTTTAATTGATTACAAAATAATTAGTTTCTATTTTCATAATAATGAGTTCATTCAATTCTGTGAAAGAAAATGAAAATCAATTATTTCATTATCGTTACAGACTGCAAAATTAAATATTTCCGGTGTAAAATATATTTTTATTATATTTTTTTTTTATATTTATAATTGATAATTATTGCCTTAAGAGACGCGAAAACTTCATTTTTAATATTAATTTTAATTCTACAATTTTGTAATTTCCAATAATTGTCAAAGTTATTTTGTGAAATACTAGCAATAATAAAATTGATGTGTAATGAATTTTATAATTCAAACACATTTTCCTAGAGATGAAAGCAGGGTTTTAATCATTTATAATCTTAATATATACAAGAAACTTAATAACCATATCTTATATAGCAACAATAATACTTAAGCTATTAACGGAATTGTTATAACAAATGTTCTCTTTCGACATTCTACAATAAATTGTCATTATTAAAATTTTCTAATGCATAGTGTAAACAGATAATCTTTTTCAATTAGAAGAAAAAATTCGTCAACTGGAGAGATTCTATGATTACGAAACTTGGAAACTTGGATGACCTTTTTTAATATATTCAAGAAGTATAGTTATGAAATCTTATACTCGTTATAAAACAGCAGCTGTTTGACCTAATATATTAATAACATTCTATTAAGAGCATTAAAGTTTTATGATAAATAGTGAAAAAAATAATCTTTGCAGATAATAAAAAGATTAAAATTAAATTGATTCGATAGATAATGGAGGAGATAATGAAGGAGGAGTATAAGTTCACATAGAGCACAGTTTCGGAAATTATTTGCTACTGTAAACTGAATTTATGTATTTGTATAAAAGACTGAAAACACCATAAAAAATTATTGATCCAAGTTTTAATAAACTTTAAAAAAATCATGGAAATTAAGTAAGCATGAGCATAATTAGAAAGGAGACGAATAGGGAAAATTTTTGCTAAAAAAAAAACCAGAAAGGAACGTTTAAAGTCCTACTCTATATCAATATTTATTATTCGAGAATTTAACAATTTCTTTGCACTTCAAAAAAAACCAATAGGGTATTCTCATAACAATTTATTAGTCAGAATGATACATCCATCAAAATTGAAGGGTTACAAAGACACATAATTTCACAGTGTAAAACATCACGTCAGATATAGTTTTTAGGAACACCCTCTCAAATGACATCCACGCTTATAGGTTATAGTGTACCATTCACTCTTTTAGCAGAATGCATTTTAAGTGTAAAGTCAGTTAAAATGTAGAGGATAGTAGAAGATAGTAAAAGATAATTAAGAAAGACCGAATGTGACAGTTTTAAGTCCTTAAAATAATTTCGATCAAAGTGAAGGACTTTTAATATTGTATAAATATTTAATATTTCATATAATTAATGCAATCGATTTCTATTTTGATTAAATTATTTTATATATGTACACATTATTTGAAAGTAAAAATCAATAAATACAATTAAATTTGTAATCACAGTATGATATAATGTATAAGTAAATATTTTTAATAAACAGTTGATTAAAAAATTTATTATAATAATAATAAAAACTCATTCAGCCCACCGTACTTTTGGAAATGTGTTTTAGAAATAACGTGAATGGAAACAAAATAAAAACACTTGAATTGAACGAAAGTTATTAAAAGTGTCTGTGATAAAAAACGCCAAGATGGATGATCAGTTCTGAGGTACTTTTCTAGACAAAAGTATTTCTACGCACTAAAGAAAACCTGCTTCAGTTCATATAAAACGAAAAATAGATAAAAAAAATTAGTTAAAATTTAATTATTGACAGAGCTATAAAAATCGTGACAATATTTTCTCTTTAGTTGTACACAAAATTCAAATAAGTCCACAATTTTATTGGTTACTTTAACTACAACGGCAGTATGAAATTATTTGTTGGTGTTTTAAGCATTTTCCTGACTATTGCAGTGAGTGTTGATTAATGTTATAATTAATAATAGTAATAATAAAAAATTAATGTGAGTAAATTAAATTTTAGGGTTGTATAAATGTGGTACCGTCAACACCCCAACTAATTGCTCCGCGTACCGATCAGACTTTAGCTAGTTACTTATTGCAAAATCATGCTATAGTCACGGCAACAGATCCAAACCTATCTAAGCAATGTTTTAATATTTACCTGCCATTACTTCAGGATGCAGCCGAAGAGTGGTCCTCTGATTATAATTCTTGCCTTACTACAGCTTCTCAGCAGCGTGATTATTATATCGAACAAATGGAAGATCAACGAAATGAAATTACGACTACAGCAACTGGAATTTGCAGTGACATCAATGCATGCATTGCAACCAATCAAACGTTGGATTTTTTTAATTGTTTTTCCGCTTTAGTAAGTATTTTTTAATTAATAATATATTAACAAATTAATAGCATGTATTCTGCACTTACTTTGAAGAGTCCCGAAGTGATTGGCACTGTTTATACCATATCAAACAATGCCTCCGATGATGCTGCTACTTTGATGCAGGAATTCAATTTACTCGAAGCTAATATGTATAGATGCACTAATGTTAGCGAACGTACTTATGTTCAGCAAACAACCAATGTATATGACGCACTTGATTATTGCTTGCAAAACGGTTTACCGTCTACTCTTAGTACAGAAGCTACCGAAGGAACATCAATAACGTCACCTTCAGATGATGATGTGTCTGTATCTACAGTTTCGGGAGGAACTACAGTCTCTTAAGTTCTCGCATCCTCGAAACCCGAAACAAACACTCTTAATTAATTAAAATTTTTACTAAAAGTTTGAGTAAATAAAACCGCTTCGCTCAATGCATTTTCACTGAACAATTCTGAAAAAAAAAATAAACAATAAATGAATTAAATTAATTTAAAGCATTTACAATAATATAATATATAAAAATAATAACAGTTTATATCACAACAACAAAAAGATTTTTGGTCCATATTTGAAATAAAATTGTTAGTGTAATCTATTAGGGAAGTGCTTCGCATTATGCATATCATAACTATGCAAGCCTTTACATATTAAATGAATTAGAAGAGGGAATTGCAAAAAGTTAAATAATAAATGGCAATACAAAAATAAATATATATGTAAGAACTATTGTTGTTGTTGTTAGTTTGTAGGCATAATTAAGATTTTTATATAGGTCAAATAATAGGCTAAGGCCAGCGAACCATTGCGTGCCCTTCGCGGGTTCATACAATTATTTCTTATTATTTACGAAATTTATATATTTTCTAAAATCACACTCTACTATATATAGGACAATAATTTTGATAATATCGGCGGTTGACAAGCGTAAGTATCTACTTCACATTTATACAGCATTAAAACCCGAGTTTTAAAATTTTTTAATCAATAATAGTTTCTTATTAGTAGCACCCAATTTATCTGAAAAATAGGGGCTAACCCTATTGGGGGCTTATGAACCATTGACACGAAACTGCAATATTTAACATACTATATATCATATAATCATTATATTATAAAATAAAATAAACAAATAACTAATAACAATAGTTTTCTGAATATATAAAGATAATAAAGAAATTATTTCAGATATTGTATGATACATATAATTTTACACAGAAGCGGTCCACTACAACTAAAGTAAATTTTTGGATTCTAATTGAACTGTCTTCAAAAATCTTATATGCTGCAAACCAATCCTAACTGAACAGGATCGGTGTGTTTATATGATAAAAATTCTAAACATAATAAAATATTAGAAAATATAATGGGATAATGGGATTATATTTTAATATGCAAGAAAATGTAAACATTAACCTAAAGCAACATGATACTGGATCATTAGGAACCAGTGTGACTATGGAAGACTTTTTGTACCTTTTGAATGTTTGCTAAAATCAAATTTATAGTAGATTTATTTTAAAAAAAACCTGAATGTTTTCTATTATATGGAAAAATATAGATAACAAAATAAATTAACAAGCTCACTGATTCACAACGAAACGGACGGCTATTATCATATGCTAGCCCTTAACTCTTCATGTAAAAACCCGAACGTCACTAGACTAAGAAATAGATATGCAACTCTTTAACTACACCATTTATTAAAACGTTTGTGGGGAAGATATAAATACCTTTAAAAAATATTAGACTTAGCATACTTTTTGGTAAAGAATGAAAGAAAGAAAGACTGATATACACTTTCTGTTTTTATTGCCATTTTTTTATCGACGCTTTTTTTTGGTATTCTGAGAACACTAAAAATTTACGACTTAACACATGTATGAAGAAGGTGCCAAATATCTTGCCCTGAAAACCTACATATAGATATATATATATCAGAAAGTTCTTACATCATTTTTAGTATTGTTTTTCTTAACTTTTTTTGTTTGTTTTTTTTTCTGTTATTATAAAGGGCTTAGCAGACGGTATGAACAATCGTTAATTATGTGATCAAAACATTTTTATAATCAATACTTTTGTGCTATATAAGTGTTTAATAATACTTATTAACTTTTTATTGAGAATTGTAAAAATAAAATATCATTAAGTAGCTTAAAAGGTTTTATAGTTTAGTAAGAATTTGATACGATCATTCCATATAATTTGTCATCTTTAAGTGCCACAAAAAAGAATTATACGACAATGTATAATAGTTAATATTACTCTAAAGCTTATTTACACTGGGTTAACCCAATATATAGGCTATTTATAAATCTTCTGTAGAAACACAAATTTAAACAATAATCAGTTGTGAAAATATAAAACGGTCATAGAATTTTTATCATTTTACGAAGAATTCTTCATATCTTAAAAGTCTTTTATTTTCAATTTTAATTAATATGTATGATATGATTATACAGCTATAATCATAGCAAGGTTGCAGTTTTCAACCTTGCTAGCAAAAGTTATACAAGTGGCAAATTATATATTTCTTGGTCTGAAATGTTTATAACACACAAAAACACACTCACTTTTTTGATAAGTGTGTCAAAATCGATTAGCCCGGGAGATTGGTTACTTGATATAAGATAAGAAGATAGAATTTTTATTAGTAATAATCAAGATATTAGTTATTTTTTCCATCAAGATAAAAACGATTTTAAAAATTCCAGTTTATACTAATTTTTAAATCCACTTATATTAGTTATTACAAAAATAATTAAATCAATATTAAATATGTCTTCAAGATTTAATTCTTATTAGTATATTGTTATATATATAATAACATATACATATACTTTTTCACTCGTTTTAGAAGTTATGTATATGAGCAGCTTTCTGCTTTGTAACAATTACCCACATTACGATGCAACAAGTTGCGGCAACATGTTGCCATAAGTGCGAGTAAGTTTTAATGCTTGTACAGAAATGTACATCTACATTAATAGTAAAAAAGTTAAAAAGCTTATTTATTTGAGAAAACAATAACTTCTTTAAAAAAATATTATTAGAGCAAATGAATAACAAATATCTTGGTATTGTTTAGTATTACAATGTCAGTTAAACTATTTAATATTTATGCTTCAAAATTTAAATTGAAATACCTCTCTCATCCAAATTTAGATTTTTTTATAGTCACGTCAAACTAGATTAGATCTGTTGATTAAATACTTTCTATAAAATACGTTCATTCAATAATTTATTTATTTTTGCTAATGCTTGACACGAATATATACATAACCAAAATATTTTTGATTCATTCATATATTGAACATATTGTTTTTTTTTTAATTTTATATAATTGTGTACCGATAATTTAATTTGAAACACGAAAAAATTTATCTTGAGCTGCAAGTCTTAGCAATAATTGCAAGCGTAAACAAAACAGAACAAAACATTATTGCAGAAATGGAAAAAAGTCATTAAATTGGTGGCGTGTGCATCAAAATAATTTCAGGAAAGCACTTAAGTACTTGGAAGTAATTAAAGAAAGCCTTTTAGCCTTTCAATCTCATGCAGCAAAATATATTGCTCAGAAATTGATTGCTGCCAAAAGAAGCAAAAAATCAACACTAAGCATTAACACTATTTACACAGAAATAATTGTTAAATGTTGAATAATAAAAGTTGTTCAGACTGAAATTACATATTACTCTAGCATTATAGCTTCATTGCAATCCAAAACGACAGGTAGAATTTTAAACAGAAATTTTTAATACATATATTGCAATCATACAATTAGAGTTTATTTTTACAATTAATATATTATTTGATATTGCACTAGCAAAACCTAAAAATTTAATGACATTTTACTATTTTCTTAATTAATTAATAAAGCTTTTATTATTAGGTGCTACACTAGTACAATCTAATAATTTAGTTGATATACTACGTTTTTATAATTAAATTACTTTCAGTATTATTATTGGATATTGCACTAGCAAGACCAAATAATTTAATTGGTATCTTGCTTTTTTTAACCAGAAATTATTATCAAACTTTATCTTCTGCAACTTATCGGATAATTCTTATCGATATTAGTCCGCATTGTCAACAATTACTATGGGTCCCTACCAAAAGTGCAACTTCTAATTATATCTCAGTTAAGAGAAACCTTTGTAAACTAATAGAAAACATTTTAATAAAAACAAAACTAGCTTGCTTGGTTGCTCTAAAGATAAGCATAAAATATATTTCTTTACAACATTAAATAAAAAACTCATAAATCAAAACAAAATTAGATTTTGTCACCTCCAAAGTAGGTTCAAACGAGTATATCGCATCGAGTAAGCTAACACTTGAACCAATCCATCATATATATTTTAGAGATTTTTTAGTAATTGTGAAAACGTCTATATGAAAGGGTTTATATTAGTTTCGGAAATAGAAAAATAAGTGCAGTGCTTTGTCTTTCATACAAGAAGTGTTTTTTTGCTAAAAAATTCTGCATGAGGAACGCCTTATGCTATCGCAGAACACTCGAAGGTATAACAACTGCAATAATCAAAGTCATTAACAGATAACTCTTTAATCTGACTTGGTAACATGGTAAGAATCGATTTCGAAAACAAAAATCGGGATTAGTGGAAAAATGTTCAGATCTAAATGCTAGCGATGTTACTAACTTCAATACTGTTGAAGTTTAAAAAAACAATAATTTACAACGATTGGGTTAATTTATATAGCTGTGATTTATGGTATGTGCAAGTAAAATTTGATAAAGCTTTAAGTTTGTACGAGTATAACACAAATAATGTTTTCTTGTGTATTAACACGCAAGACCTTGTTTTAAATTTAATCAGTCCAAAACTTGCATACTAACAATTGAATCAATAGAAATTTTCAAACTCCACTGATGATGGAAATTTGAAGATAATAGCTATAAAATAGCTATATAGTCTGCTCTAGTAATGGCATTAAATTACATTGAGCATTATCTTTTTCAACATTAATATATTCCATAATGCTGTAATTAAAACCCTTTCTTCAAATCAGGCTTCAATATAAACGATATGCTCTTTTTTTTCCTTTATCTCAATTTGCTTTCTAATAAGTTTTTATTCGTTGATTTTATCAGAGCAAAATTAATGAAAAATTAATAAATTTAACTTTTAACCATTTTTATCAACAATTTAGAATTAATTATAATAATATTATCATGAAGAATGCCTATGCCTATTTTATAAAAACTTTCGATTAACGAAATTTTATTTGTACCAATAACGGTGGGGTCTGGTATGCCCCACACCATTATTGCTGTAATTTTTACATTATTATTACTTATTTTAATGCCAGAGTATAATTCTAGAGTATTGTGCTTTCAATGGAATGGAACACTGTAACCAGGACATATCTTTTACGCTAACAAGTGACTCTAAACTCTAGAGAAGCATACGTTGCCGTTTGAATAATAGCAAATTCCGTCTCTAACATAATGGACTAAGTATGTATTTTGAAATTTATATCATAATTCTTTATTAACTTAATACTATCAATTTCATATGCAGTCATTATGACCGAATTTTTTAACTTCCCCCAGTAGGAAAATACAAATTACACTTATTTACATATTTACAAATTGTTTAAAAATCCAAATCAAGCATCCTTTTGTTGCATTAAAATATATCTTTACTGAGTAAAGAAGTAAGTGAAGTAATCTTTGACATCAAAGCCAGATGTATCTTTATGCAGCTTAAGTATCAGTACACAATACAAAGTCAAGGTAAGCCGATGCTGTTGCGTTTATATACTTGTGTTCCGCTTGTACGCTGCATTTCATGAAATCCTTCTCTGCTTGATTCAATTCCTCATCTAAGTCGATCAATGCTATCGTCGATATAAATTTGATTGTCAGCGTGTCCAACATATTTTCCAAACTCTAGAAACAGGTAAAAATTGTCCATCATTAGTGATGGGTTTACATCATTTTAATTCGTAAAAAACTCACTACTATTTTTATGCACTGGAAGTAATCGAAATTATTGATCAGGATATTGCAACTTTCGAAACGCGTACATATCGCCGCAACCGCCTCCTGTATACGGTCTCGCTCTGTGCGTTTCTGATTTCTTACTGCTATATGTTTAACATTTTTATTGTTAACACAAGACTTATAATCTGCGGCATATTCAAACGAGGCATTTATTATCGCCTCGAAATGGATCTCGAAGCACTCCTCAGCGCCCGCTCTCGTCTCACACAACAATATTCTCGCTCCAAAGTTTAACAGCAAAATGAATATTAACAGATTTATAAAGAAAGTTCTTAACATTTTTTACGTCTTGGTACGTCGAACGCTACTAACAATTTGCCAACTAGTTCAACGTAAATATCATTCATGGCAATTTCCTCTCAATTAAGTAGTAAATCTAATCAATGATAATAATATGATTTCTTGAGAACATTCGATTATAGTTATATATTTATTTTTGTAAACAATTATCGTAGTCACCGTTGTTGTTGCCAATGGTTTCCGTTGGTCTGGTTTTTGGTTTTGACTAGTGCCAAAGAAATGTTGAATATCAGTTGTGCCTTTTATCAATAAATAATTTAATAGAATTGTTAAGCACCGATAAGTTTAGAATATGGAACTGATTTCACTTGAATATCTGTCTCTTCGCATTATTTAATACACAACACATAGAAAAATATTGCAAATTTATCAATAATTTAGCCATTAATTTGTGAAACTCTATTGAAAGGGTGAATTAGAAAGTCTTTTGAAGTGCATTTATTGGCCAATTGAATTTTTTTTAAACGGTACGACGAATTGATAACAGAATATACACGGCTTAGAACGACTTGTTGATACACTACAACCTTTTATTTATGTTTATTTCACTTTGATATTGAACTCATATTATGACCCTCAAAATTACAATTCCACTATACTTCATCCAACTATGAAGTATAGTGGATATAGTGATATAGTGGTATATTCCACTATACTATACTATACTTCACAAGTTATAAAAATATAGGATACGATTCAGCATAGATAAAGAAATGAGTAGTAATATTTTTGTAATATTTGAATAGTAGTAGTAATAGTAGTTCCCAAACGGTAGTCAGCAGACCGCAGGTCCTTGGTCAAAAAACCACTGAGTTCGTAAAAACAAGTACAGATAGTTTTATATAGGCAGATTTTTGTGTGCCAATATTCAAGTAAAACACTAAAAATTATATTAAACTGCGTAGCAAAAGCAGAATATAATATTATATATTCTGAATATTTTAAAAATTTTAATGCAACTCACTCACCGCTGAACTAAAGTAGTGCATTCTATTCGTTCATCTTCATTTACATAGAACTGACTTCCAAGGAAAATATAATTACAAACATATATTCTTGTACGACGATTGATAAATACTCTCACCATTGAATTTACTCTCGCAAATTGATTTATGATTGTCACAAGATGTATCCTTATACTCAGGTGCAGACGCCGCAATAGAATATCTCAAGTCTATTTTGCTTTGAACCGTATATGATTCCAATGCTGAATCAGTTGAACCGCAAGTCTCTAAATCGTTCTGACTCTCATCTATATCGGATAAGGTTTCAGATTGCGTTTCATTATGCATAACTTCACTATCGCTGTCAGATGAACTTTCATTATATATATAATCGTCCTCTCCTTCATCGGAACAACTTGTCTCATAGACTTCGTAACAACGTAAAACATTAGTGTTTGGGTCTCTGATCACATATTCCTCAATAAAATTTCCTGGTTGCACTGTTCTGCTAACAAAAGTGTTTTCATCGTCAAATATTTTACTATGGTTTTGATTATGTATTGATGGTTCTGTTTCAAATGCCATGTGACTCTTATTCTTTCCTAATATATGTTCATCATAGTCTTCCTCACTTTCATCGTCACTACAGCTTTTTTCGTATAACATATAACACTCATTTCTATTGGACTTCAAATTTTTAATATTAAATTCTTCTCCATTACCATTATATCGAGAGTTACTTTCGCTTCTAGAACTGGAATGTTTGAGTCTTATATTACTTAATGGCCTGTAAGGATTATCGTTATACTTATCATGAAATTTTTCTTCTTCAGGTTTCAGATAGTTTTCAAAACTATTTCTTCGATGTGGCTTCATTTTGTGGTGAGAATTAGTATTAGATCTATCAGACAAATCCGCTCGTTCACTGCTGAAACTGTGTCGGCTTGGTAATCTCTGTTGATTACTCGAACTTATGTGATCTGTCATTACATGTGGTCTGTTACACTTATCATGAAGCTTTCCGTTTTTAGGTTTTAGATAATTTTCTAAACTATTACTTTGATGTGGCTTGATTTTGTGATGAGAATTATTATTGGACCTATCAAACGAATCCGCTCTTTCACTTCTGAAGTTATGTCTGCTTGGTAAACTCTGTTGACTATTTAAACTTATGTCATCTGCCATTATAAGTCTTATGTTACACCCGTCATGAGGTGTTAGATCATTTTCTAACCTATTATTTCGATGTGGCTTGATTTTGTGATAAGAATTAGTATTGGACCTATCGAATGAATCCGATCTTTCACTACTGAAGTTGTGTCTGCTTGGTAAACTGTGTTGACCATTTGAACACTTGCAATCTGTCATTTTATGTGCTCCCATGCGCTTCTTACTTACAAAGGAGCTTACAGGTTCCAAATTTTTTGCATCAGAATCTTCGTCACTATTGTAATTGTGTCTACTTTCCGAACAATCTGTTTGTTTAATATTAATGCATTTCCTTGAACTTGAAAGTTTTGAAAGTTTTGGTAAAAGTTTAGAAAATCCTTCCATTTTACTACTTCCCATATTACTTGTGTTTTCAGTTAAATTTATTTCCTGCTCATTAAAATCAGAGCATATTCTTTCAACCACTCT
Organism: Teleopsis dalmanni; assembly: GCF_002237135.1. Lineage (NCBI taxonomy): Eukaryota > Metazoa > Arthropoda > Insecta > Diptera > Diopsidae > Teleopsis > Teleopsis dalmanni. The sequence continues at coordinate 18,933,714 of NC_051847.1, read as the reverse complement.
AAAACATCTATTAGGATTACTTTGAGGAGGAATCATACTATCATGGAAACTTTTAATTGCCTCACAACTGTCATCATCACAAGACGAACTATCAGGTTTATTAAATTGTTCACTATTACTATTTGGAATATATTCATCTTCCGAATGCTCGTCATTACCGTCGCAGTCTTTTTCATAAACTTTAAAACACTTTTTAAATATGTTACCTTTTTTTGAACTTTTTGAATCTAATTCATCCTCACAATTTCCACCAATATTTCTTTTTTTTGAAATTCCATGATCGGCTGGCCTAGTATGTTTGTGTTTACTTCTGAATCTCTCTTCCTTGAATTTAGAATCTCCAGTTTTAGAATGTTTTTTTTTTTTACAGATTTCTGGATTACTCGAATAATCTTCAACGCTAGCACTCTTTTCGATTACTTTAAAATGCTGTTGATGCTTTTTATTGCATTTACATGTTGAATTATCTACAGTCGTATTATGTCTATCCTCAATTGGTACTCCGCTTGTATACACTTCTCTATATGCCAATGGTTTCTCTTGCTTTTTTCCCTTGCTATCGTAGTTAATCGGTTTTGCACTTTTAGAAGATCTATTAGATTTACCAAATGGGGTCCTTAATTTGGAAATTGATTTCTGTTGAGAAAATTTTTCACTGTTTCGATTGTGGGTATTAGGTGTTTTTATTTCCTTTCCCATTTTTTCTCTAGATGTTAGATTTTTATTTGAATCGGACATGTGTAACGAATATTTATCCATTACGCATTTTCCCTCATCTAAATACACAGATTTAAATTTTGTTGGATACCGACATGTGGGCTTATCTATTTGGGAAGGGACTGTGCTTTTAAAGTTACTTCTTGACTCGTTTTCAGACTGTTTGTTGTGCAAGGAAGTTCTTGACGACCTTTTAAAGTTTTGCAGTGATGCAGCATTTGTCATATTTTTTTTGCATTGACAAGACTTTTTTTTTTCAAACAATTTAGAATTTGGTTTATTGTTATTTATTTTGCCCTTTTCTTTTTCTGTATATAACGGCAATAATAATGATGATTTACTATCACAATCCATATTGCACGCTTCATCGGAGTCCTTGTAATTTACTTTAGATATAACTGATTGTGTTACAGGTACTTTTCTTTTCTTTGTGTCTCGTGAACATTGACATTGCGACGTAGTTTTTACTTTCTGTGTACTATGTGACCGTGGAACATTTCTAACCGATGATCTGCTTTTTGCATCTTTATAACATGGATAGGGTTCGGTTTTTGATTGGCTATTTTGGCTATTTGATTGCGAAACTGTTTTCAGCGATGATTTTCTGTCAACTCTTTTTTCTGAATAAAATGGAATCAATAAGGAAGAGTCGCTTTCGCATAGGTCACATAAATCCTGTTCTTCTTCAACGGGTGCGTAGGTGTTTCCACTTGAATTCTTATCATAGGTTCTGTGGTTTGATTGATTCGTAGGGGAGCGTAATTCAGAGAAACTAACTGAATTGCAGTTACAATGTGATTTGTTATTAACTCTTTTATTTTCTTCAACAGCATTTGTAGAGTCAATCGAGCAGCATAATATTTTGTGTTTGGATAAATGAGGGGAATTATTTGAACTGCAACTAGGATCATTACCACCTCCTCGGCTCCTACCTAGCATATTAGTTGTACCTATTTCACTTGAATCGTAATTAGTAGAACGAATTTCTTTTTCACAAGATTCATCTTCAGAATAACAAGACAGTTCTTGTACCAAACAATAATCAGAGTTATCAAAGCTTTTTTGAAATTTATTAAGCTTTTGTGAGCTAAGCATAATTAAAACATTTCTATCTGGCGGATATTTTTTGTTATCAATAATCAAACAACGACTGCGTTCCCTTTTTGTAAGATTTGTGTTATATTCCATCATTTTATAGCCTGCATAAGGATCATCTTTTGCTGCAGTTTCTTGCAATGGTGCCGCTTGTGGTTTCATTTTTTTCTTTGAACGTATTGGACTCCTTTCAATAGAATACGTTTGGCTTTTCCTTTTTAATTTTTCTTGTTGTGACCTAGCTAATATTTTGTCCTTGCAATCACATTTTTTCGGTACTGCTGGCTCAGCTCTGTATTCTGTAGCAGATGATATTGGTTTCTTATTATCAAAGTAATAAAATTTTTTTATCCTTGGCTGGGAATTACATGTTTCGCCTGCATTACTGTAACGTTCTTCCTGAGGTGACTCCCCAGCAAAATATGAGTATGCAGGCTTTCCTTTTGAATTTCTTCTCGATGTAGTTAAGTATTTTTCGGATTCAGGTGTTGACCTTCTTTGTCGTTTTGTCGTGGGTGCAAGTATATCTTCATTAGGTATTGAATCTTGTTTTCTATCCATTTGGTGTTGTATGCAGCAACAGCTACACTGTTCATGACATTTTTGTGTCTTACCTTTATAGTAGTCTTCATTATTAGAAAACTCCGACGGCCTATATTTTGTTGGTTGTTGAGGTTCCCTTTTATAGAATATTTCCTCTTCACTAGATATGTACATTCTACAAGAAGTACTATATGCTTTTCCCGATTTCTGTGTTCTATCTTCATATAACTCTACACTCTCAGCTGATTTTGATGTTCTATAACTGCATATCGAATTTTTTATTTGTTGTGTTTCTTCTGCAGGTTTGTAATAACTTTCATCGTCATCAGGTTTAGATTTTGTACAACAAGAACTACATGGTTCTTCCGACTTCTGTGTCTTACTTCCATATATCTCATCATCATCAGATGACTTTGACTTCGATGGCCTAGAACAGCAAATGGAATTTCTAGTTTGTTCTGCTTCTTCTGCAGGTTTGTAATAACTTTCATCCGCATCAGGTTTAGATTTTTTACAACAAGAACAACATGGTTCTTCCGACTTCTGTGTCTTACTTCCATATATCTCATCATCATCAGATGACTTTGACTTCGATGGCCTAGAACAGCAAATGGAATTTCTTGTTTGTTCTGCTTCTTCTGCAGGTTTGTAATAACTTTCATCCGCATCAGGTTTAGATTTTTTACAACAAGAACAACATGGTTCTTCCGACTTCTGTGTCTTGTTTTCATATATCTCTTCATTATCAGGTGTTTTTGATTTTGTGATTTTTGCCTGTTTTGGTTCCCCTGAAGGTTTATAGTAACTTTCATTCTCATCAGGTTTGGATTTTTTACAACAAGAACAACATGTTTTTTCCGATTTCTGTGTCTTATCTTCAGATATCTCTTCACCATCAGATGACTTTGACTTGGTAGGTCTAGAACAGCAAGAGGAAATTTTTGCTTGTTCTGCTTCTTCTGCAGGTTTGTAATAACTTTCATCCGCATCAGGTTTAGATTTTTTACAACAAGAACAACATGGTTCTTCCGACTTCTGTGTCTTGTTTTCATACATCTCTTCATTATCAGGTGTTTTTGATTTTGTGATTTTTGTCTGTTTTGGTTCCCCTGAAGGTTTATAGTGAGTTTCATCCTCATCAGGTTTGGATTTTTTACAACAAGAACAACATGTTTTTTCCGATTTCTGTGTCTTATCTTCATATATCTCTTCACCATCAGATGACTTTGACTTGGTAGGTCTAGAACAGCAAGAGGAAATTTTTGCTTGTTTTGTTTCATCTGCAGGTTTATAGTAACTTTCATCCTCATCAGGTTTAGATTTTTTACAACAAGAACTGCATGGTTCTTCCGACTTCTGTGTCTTACTTCCATATATCTCTTCGCCATCAGATGACTTTGACTTGGTAGGTCTAGAACAGCAAGAGGAAATTTTTGCTTGTTTTGTTTCATCTGCAGGTTTATAATAACTTTCATCCTCATCAGGTTTGGATTTTTTACAGCAAGAACTACATGGTTCTTCCGACTTCCGTGCCTTACTTTCATATTTCTCTTCATCAGGTGTTTTTGATTTTGTGATTTTTGTCTGTTTCGGTTCCTCTGAAGGTTTATAATAACTTTCATCCTCATTTGGTTTGGATTTTTTACAACAAGAACAATATGGTTCTTCCGACTTCTGTGTCTTACTTCCATATATCTCTTCGCCATCAGATGACTTTGACTTGGTAGGTCTAGAACAGCAAGAGGAAATTTTTGTTTGTTTTGTTTCATCTGCAGGTTTATAATAACTTTCATCCTCGTCAGGTTTGGATTTTTTACAACAAGAACTACATGGTTCTTCCGATTTCTGTGTTTTATTTTTATGTATCTCTTCATCATCAGGTGACTTTGATTTCGTAACGTTTGGTTGTTTTAGTTCCTCTGAAGGTTTATAATAACTTTCATTCTCATCAGGTTTAGATTTTTTACAGCAAGAACTACATGTTTTTTCCGATTTCTGTGACTTATCTTCATATATCTCTTCACCATCAGATGACTTGGACTTCGCAGGACTAGAACAGCAAGTGGACATTTTTGTTTGTTTTGTTTCATCTGCAGGTTTGTAATAACTGTCATCCTCATCAAGTTTGGATTTTTTACAACAAGAACTACATGGTTTTTCCGACTTTTGTGTCTTACTTTCATATTTCTCTTCATTGTCAGATGACTTTGATTTGCTGACATTTGGCTGTTTCGGTTCCTCTGAAGGTTTATAATAACTTTCATCCTCATTAGGTTTGGATTTTTTGAAACAAGAACTACATGATTTTTCCGACTTCTGTGTCTTACTTTCATATATCTCTTCATCATCAGATGGCTTTGACTTTGAGGGCCTAGAACAGCAAGCGGAAGTTTTTCTTTGTTTTGTTTCATCTGCAGGTTTATAGTAACTTTCGTCCTCATCAGGTTTGGAGTTTTTGAAACAGGAACTACATGGTTTTTTCGATTTGTGTGTCTTACCTTCATGTATCTCTTCATCATCAGATGACTTTGATTTCGTGATTTTTGTCTGTTTTGGTTCCTCTGAAGATTTATAATAACTTTCATCCTCGTCAGGTGTTGATTTTTTGAAACAAGAACTACATGATTTTTTCGACTTCTGTGTCTTACTTTCATGTATCTCTTCATCATCAGATGACTTTGATTTTGTGCTTTTTGTCTGTTTTGGTTCCTCTGAAGGTTTATAATAACTTTCCTCTTCGTCAGGTTTGGATTTTTTACAACAAGAACTAAATGGTTTTTCCGACTTTTGTGTCTTATTTCCATGTATCTCTTCATCATTAGATGACTTTGACTTTGAGGGCCTGGAACAGCAAGTTGAAGTTTTTTGCGGTTGCGGTTCCTGTTCATAGACGCTGGGTGCATTTGTTTGTTGCAGTTTACTCTTATGTTTCTCCTTTTCATCTTCGGGTTCATCTGTTGGTTTGTGATGACTTCTATTCTCATGAGACTCAGGTCTCGATTTTTGTGTCTTACTGTCATATATTTCTTTTTTGTCCAAAGACCTTATTGATGCGTTTGGTTCTCGTGTTTTGCTGCTCTCATATTTCTCTTTATTATCAAATGATTTTGTCTTTGTAGGCTTATAGAAACTGTCTTCTTCATTATTTTTAGGGTGTTTATAACAACACGTATATATTTTTGTTTTTTTCGATTCCTTTGTTGATGTTTGCGTACTCTCATCTCTGCGAGATTTTAAATTTGATGTGGCTGATGTCCGTGTCTTTACTTCCGATATTTCTTCATTCGAAAATTTATTAGCTTCGTATGTGCGTTTATTTGCAATATAATCACTGTGAGATTTTTCACATCCTTTGCCCCTAGCTTTTATTGATCTGTTTGCAAGGTATAAGGAATCTGCTTCGTCATCAGATGATGCATAATTGGGATTGCGGAAGGTACAGCAAACTGTTTTTTCTCTCTTTCGTTTTTCTTTCTTTGAAACGGATCGCTTGCGTGGTTTTTTTCTTGTACGGATTTTACTCCATGGTGATACAATACAGGAACTGCTTGAAGAAAAAGGTGAATAATCACTGGAAGTATCTTGAACTTTTCGCCTATGCTCATCTTCATTATAATAATACTGTGCCCTGTGGTTTGTAGAAAAATCTGAATCATATTCACTGACCTTTAATTCCTTATGAGTGTTATCTTTACTTCTAAGAGCATTTTTATTTTTTAACAAGTATTTGTTTTCCTGCTTTGGTTCACACTGACTTATTTTTGTTTCTGATCCGGTTTTTGTTGATTTTAGTAAATTTTTCCTCTCGTCCATGTTTTGGTGGCCACCATTGTTTTTCAATTTGAGAAATTGCTTGCAATTTTTACACTCGCAGGGATGCGGTTTAATATTGCTAGTAGGGAAGTATTTTTCAGTATTTCTAGTGCCAGGTTTATGCTGAGAAATACCAACTTCGTGGTTTTTATTACGTTTAGTTTGATTATGCCTCGCACGGCAGTTCATCGGACGACGATTTCTACTTTCAATCAATTTTGTATTTGAAATTTTTCTAGGATGTTTTCTTTCTAAATCGAATGAAATGCTCGAATTGCTTTTAGCTAGTTTATCTTTTTGTAAACCCTGTTTTTTATCACTTTTCTGCAAAATACTATTTCCAGTTACGCAGTTGCTTTTCTCTGAGCTCATGTCTGTTGTATTATAGTCTTTATTGTTTAGAAAAAAATTAAAAGATGGCTGTTTTACCTGACGTCCAGTAGGCGATGAATTCCGTTTAGGTTGTGATGAATGAGCAGAATTATATCGATCTCTCTCTTTTTCAATGCAGTTGACATTGCTTCTTTTACTGACTGAATTGGGCACAGCTCCAGCTTTATTTCGACATGGTTCCTTTTCAGGGAAAAAATATATTGACTCAGTTTGAGAACGACTCTTTATTGTAACTTCAGAATCTCTTTCAAAGAAATTTAAGTGAGTTGGACTTTTTTCTTCTTTTTTTTCTTTTTTCGGCGGAGCTGGGTCAATATCCAAATAGGTTCTTGCTGTTATACTACTACCACTACTACCACTGGTATATGACTTGCTTTGTTGACTACTTAGACAGGGTTGCGCTTGACTCACATCCAAGTAAGTTGCAGTTGTTATACTTTTACTACTGGATTTATCTTTTATTGATCCGCTATTTTCTTTGTGCACACCGTGTTGAGTTCTATCAATTTCCAAAAACTTGTCACCATTTATTTCTCTATGTTGATTTGAAGCTTTTTTCGTGTTTTCAGTTTTTTGTTTTTCAACTTCAGAAGTGTTGCGCCCCATCTGCTTTTTTTCATTTTTATTTATTGATTCTTCGTTTTCTGTACGTACTTCCCCATTACATGGTGCATAATTAAAATCACTGTACTTTCTATTTTCAATGTTACGTGATATACTTCGACTATAACTGTCCTTGGAATGTGTACATTTTGTTTGTTTTCTACTTCTACCTGGTGTTTGTTCACCCCTCATCCCAAAATTCCTTCGTTGTTCTTCTTTAGGACAAACACAACCATTTCGACTACAACTAACCTCATTGGTATTACGTTTGCTATGATCACTATGATGACTGCGATAACTATGGTGACTATGATCACTTTGATGACTATGATCACTTTGATGACTATGATTATCACTACGATGACTATGATCACTACAATGACTGCGATGACTATGGTGGCTATGATCACTTTGATGACTATGAACATCACTATGATGACTATTATCTGTATTATCAGAGTTACTTTTACATTTGGTGTTATCTTTATATTTAGAGTCATCACTAGGTACCGTACTTATTTCTTTGGATGATTTTTGATTAAATACTATACCCGTTAATCTCTCTCTTGCAAAAGATGAAGAATCATTTTGAGAATTTGGAACTGTTATTGAAAGAGCCATGCGCAACGATGCATATTCTTGAGAATTGTCTTTATTTTCAAAGAAGTTATAGTTGGCATTTGCACTACGCGGTTCAACATCTGACCTTGCAATTTTATGTCCAGAATCAGAATTTTCATTATTTCGTGTATTGATATGTTTTTGTTCTGAAGACGACATATTATTCCTTATAGTTACTATGCTTGGTCTTATAGGAATGGTACAGTATATAGAATTGTCAGGTTCTTTTTGGTTCGTAAGGTTAGGTGGAGGTTCTTTCGGTGAGTGAGGTTTACGTTGATAGTTAGAATTTTGTGTATGATCTTCTCGTGAGTGATTTAACCGTTGATTGCCATTATTTAAGCTGTGTTCCTTATTTAATGAAGCCAATCCTTTGTAATACAAGTCGGCTGGGCTTCTATGTCTGTTTTTTTTACCAATCGTTATTCTTTTGCTATTAATTGATGGATATCGAAATGCCACTTCAAAACCTACTACTGGAGGTCTGCAATAACAACCTGGTAGGCGACTGCCCATAGACATTATTGATATAAATTTATATGTATCTTCATTAAATACACTTTACATATTTAACATTTAACGATAAATATGGTTAATTACACTACACTTAAAATAGCAGCTGAGCTTCTTATTGCACGGAGTAATTTAAATAGCAACATTATAATTTTGACATTGCCAAATGTATGTATCAGAAATTTATGTAACAACCATTTTTAAATAATTTCTATAATTTAATTTTTTTTGTTTTGACATATACGAATAAGTTAATTTTCTGACAAAAATATCATAGAATTCTTTAAAAAATGTATATCTTTAATGCTATATTTTAAGTCCGAATGCAGACAATAAACATTTGCAATTAAAAGATACAATGAGCAACTTACGAAAATTTTCGATCTACAGTTGCGATATTATATATACTTAACATATTATATGTACATATATATAATCATGTTTCTTATACCCAATACTGTCAAAGTTCTTATATTTCTTAATAGTCAAGCATTTAGCTCATGAAAAATATTACTTATTCCAATGTTAATGAAAAATATTTGCACTTACCAACTATTTTTATTCAATTTTATTGTTAACGTCACAAAGCTCATTTTTGTCGACTTCTGATTTAACGGATATATATGAGTTACTATTCTGTAGTAGTTTAATTTTATCGGATCTGGAACAGCAAGCTCTTCCTGACGAGTTGCTTGGCACAGCCTTGCACTTATAGCAAACGGTCTCCTCTGAAGCCTGCGGAAAATACGCTGCAAATGGTTCCCCAAAACCGTTGCACTGTTCTACATCAGCATGTGATGAAAAACTGCAATGCTTTAATTTACAATTGTTTTCATTTATTGTCGGTTGTACGCAACACTTACATTTGTTTGGCTTTGGACAGGCAAAGTTATTTGTACAATAGTTTGTTGATGCTTCCATAGGAAATGGATAAGGATTAAAGCACATATTGCCACACTGCGGATAGCAATATCCCGAACAGTAATATGGATTATAATAGGTTGGACAATAGGATGGACTTTGCCCACATTCACTCTGCATACCGTAATTACCACTATATGAAGAACGAGATGAGCAGTTAGAACTACAATGACGAGTAAAAGAATCACAGCAAGGACTATTATAATGAATACTAGCATTAGAGCCATCGTCTTCGCTAGTATCACTAAAACACGAATCTTCATCTGATTCATTGTAATGTAAAATTTGTTGAATAACACAGCCTTTTGTAAGATTTTCAACTGGTAACGGTGGAGGTGGTTGCTTACAACATTTTCTTCTAAAACTCCATTTACTTTTACGCCTGCACATTGCAGTCTCTAAAAGTTTTCCCATTAACTGACGCTTCAATTTTTCTATACCATTTGGTGCCTTAAGACTTGTAAGTGTTGGAAGAGAACAACTCTGTTTTAGATAATTGTTATAAGGTTGACTGTCTTCATCTTCACTGGTATCTCCGCTTTTATGGGTAGTTCCATTTGAACTGGAATTCGCTTGATAACTAGTATTAGAAGCCTTATCGTAGTTACGTCTACGGCCAGATTCAGAATTTTCAGTTTTTTTTTTATTTTTAGATTGATTTTCCACGTCTGTTTCACTTGATTCATTTACAAAACTTTGGCGTACACTATCTTTCAAATTTGGCTTATCCTTGATGTCGACCCACTTAGTCAATGCAATAAACTTGTAATCATCCAATTTATTATTTGTATCATCGGTTGAATTATTATTGTTGGAGTTTTTTAACTGTTTTGCTTTATTCACATTTTTCCTTTCATTTTCTTCAAATGAAGAGGAGCTTTTATCTTTAAATTCCGATATGACGATTTCGTCAGAAACATCACTTAAGTCAGATTTTTTTGACTTACTTGATACACTCGATTTTTGAGATTCAATTTTCTTAGTAGCATCACTTTCTTTACTTGAATCGGTTTCAACATTGCGAATTTCAATTTCAGCAAACTTTCCTGCTCCTTTTAAGCGCTGACCATTAGCTCCTTCTGTTTTAGAATTTTTATATCCAGAAACTTTTTTGTTCTTTTTCGACTCCATTTTTTATGCCTTCAGATAATGTTTACATTACTTTTTCAACAGAATTAATACAATTTTTTTATTAATCATCGGCTTAATTGAGAGGATTTTCTCATGTGATTGTTATAGATGAGCGTTTGATTTTGTTCACTTAGAATATATAGCGGATGTACTAGAACCATTTCTTAAATAATAGTTAATAGTAACTTCTGTCTGTAGAAAATTCTTTTAAAATGCTAACATATTTGCATCATTCAGACAGAATTTATAAAACTATTTTATTGGTAGGATGTATATTAACAGAAAATTTTTAAAAATGAATCCAAAATTATTACAAATATTCTAATTTTGTTAGTGAAACTAAGTACATAGAAAAAAATATACAAAAAAAATTTGTGACTTAACAAGCAGAGAAATGTTTTTAAATTCTCTAATTTTTTTGCTTTTACTTGTAAAACAGTAGTTAGATATATATTTTAGATATATTCATATATATAAACATTCACTTAACAAAAACCACTTACGTTTATCACGTTACAAACTTTTTTATTTGTATGTTTATGGTAAAACACTCAGAAAGAATATTTTGGCACTTTGTAGAGTATTTGAAAAGTGTTTAATTGTAATAACCTGGCAGCACTTCCGATTTGTCATAATTGTTTTGACATTTCTTATCAAATACCAGCTGATAGCACATTATATGCTGAGATTAGATAGCGCTAAATGCGTAACAATCGCATAAGGTTTAAATATATAACGAAAATTTTATTAAAGATATTACCGTGTCGGATCATTTAATCTTGCATTTATTTGGAATTTTTAAGTTTAAATGGAACGAATGCACCTTTAAAATTTTTAAACAACTTGGGTGATATTGCCAAATGAATGATTGATATTAAACAAGGATGAGAATCTATAAGTTCACACACACGGAAAAGTGATGTATGTTAACATACAGGTATGTAAACATGTTTTACAAAAATAAAACAATTTTTGTTAACAATTATCTTTTTAGGAGTGGTGTAATAAATAATACACGGGAGAATATATCTCTCGTAATTGTTAAATCAAACAATGCTGCAGTGAAAAATTGAATTATAGCAAATAATAAAAACAAATTTAAGAGTTATGCATCATGTAGATGACAACCATAGACTCACAAAGTGTGGCTGCCTCATAATTATGTTTTTCCATGTAAACCACATTTAGTAACTGCACAAGACATACACTTGAAATACTTGTGTATTATATCAAGCAACGGCTTAATTGAATTTAACAAATTTTAAAGTGAATGAATTAATTACAAAACTTACCATGTAAAAGAAATATGTCACTTCTTTCCCATTGTGAATTGTTAATGCTTATCCATTATCCTCTAACAGCAGCCACGGTAAAAGCCGCACGGGGAACAGCAGCTATACGATGGATAATAACAGCACGATGTCCTACATGGCGAACAACAAGAGATACGTGGATAACACATATTTGGAGTACATGGCGCGCGAGGATAATAACAGGAATAGTAACTAGGGCAGCAAGCCATTTTTTTACTAAATTTTTGAAATATTGGTTGAAAGCGATATCTAAGATGATAGATGGATATTTGCTCCAAGGGTACCGTTGGATCTTTGCTCTGTTTAAACGGTACACTCTTCGCATAAACTTTAGTTTTTATTTCACTCATAAACAATTTTCTATTTTTACTGTTCAGTTCTTGCTTGCAGCCTCACACCATAAGGTCATAATTTATTTAAAGTCTCCTCTTTAAATTATATGCATTCTAAATATATTAAATTCTGTTGCATAAATATGAAATGAATTCCAAACAAAAATTGATTTTGACCAAAACAAATAAATTTTGAAAAACACCAATACGAAACACACTACCGAAACCAAAATTTTTTCTAAATATATTTTTCAGACAAATGTCTGACATTTTTGGATTTAACATAAGCCAAGATCACTTAATGAAAAATACTTATAAAACAATTTTTTCTCAAACAAGTTATTCAGATATATTATATTTTAAGAATTATTTACGGAAGAATAGACGTTTTTGATGACAAATATTTGGCGACATCTGAAATGCAATTAATTAAAAATGATTTTGGATTTCAACATTTTGATACTATTATCCCCTTTTCAATTCGATATGAATTTATCGACTTAAAACACAAATTTCTTAATTAAAAATCATTTGTAAATAAAAGAAACTGATTCTTAACGTATATGACTATTATTGTTGTAGTCCAATTGCGTGGAATAGAATAGCCAATAACTCAATGACATACCAGAGAAAATCTTCACTGGTACATACTGTCGCTACAATTGTTGGTAACACCAAGGGTGGTTTATTTGAATGGAATACAGTTAGCTATATATATATATACATACTATAGCTTAATCGTGCGCGGTAAGCAATGAATTTCCTTAACTTTATTTTTGATATTTCTATCTACAGTAACCAGTTACTATAGTTCAATCGAGCGATCTATTTATAGTAGCTTATTACACAAAGTTCATCTATACAATTGAGAATTGGACTACTGAAATGCAAAGATTTGTACTTAGAGAGAAATTTTGAGCACTTAAAAATTATTTGTTACGGATAACGTTAGGATAAGACGTAAGTGGAAACTAAATATTCTGGAAGGATTTCTAATTAAATCATTTCTAGCATATGAAACTAAGCTTTTGTGGAAGACAGATCAATTGCCATTAAAGAAATGATTCGATTTTTTAAAACACGTCATGAAATTTTGAATTACCCTCATATTTTATCCGGGTATCTTTGTGTCAGTTTTAAATTTATGTATTCTAAGCGCTGAACTTTCTCATATACAATGTATTCATCCTTAAATATCCTCGATATGAATATCAAATACATTTGTACTGACTTAATTCTTTTGTATCCGAGGAAAGATACTCTTTCAAAATACTTGCTTCAGTACTGATAATTTTGCCGATGTGCTTGAAAATTTACAACTCTTTACTTGTATTGTCATACTTAAACGTTCTCTTAACTACTCGTATCAATACTTTTAATCAAAGAAGATATTACTGGATTCACACTAGTTTTGTTGTGATCGCAGCTGTCAATTGTCGTTGATTTCAATGAAAAATGAAAATTTTTGACAGCTAACAAGACAAACAAGCAAAACTCTCATGTGAATATGTAGTAATATAGAAAAAGCTATAAAGTAATCGCTCTTTCTGTTAAATATTATATACGACAATATGTATTGTCTTTGTCTAATTAAAGAATTATTATTTTGCCATTAACAACCGTAAGTATGGATAGTATATTATCAACTATTCAGTTTCACTTTATATACGTACTAATGATTTTCTTTGCCAGATGATTATATACAAATAATGATTACTTTAGATTACCAAATATCTTTCAGTATTTTACTTCAAATACACGTAAAGTACTTTACTTTACTTTAATCTAATAATAAAAAAGTGTATATGAAATATCAAACATACGTGTTTAATTTAACAAAAAGACTTAACTATAAATAATAGAAATGCTTAATACTTACCCATGTATATTTTTGTACGTTCAAAGATTTCAAGTGCAACTCCTTTCAGTAACATACGCGGCAGCAGTAATCTCTACATCCGCAAAAATGATTTGGTGGTAATGTTTTATGGCAATTGTAGCGAGTTACCAGACAGTTGTTTGTACAATACTCTCGTCTGTAATAATCATTGCTGCATACTGAATATGGTCCACAGGGTGCACAAGGTCCACATGGACCGCATGGTCCGCAAGGTCCACATGGACCGCAAGGTCCACATGGTCCGCATGGTCCACATGGTCCGCAAGGTCCACATGGTCCACATGGTCCGCAAGGTCCACATGGTCCGCAAGGTCCACATGGTCCGCAAGGTCCACATGGTCCGCATGGTCCACATGGGCCGCAAGGGTTACATGGTCCGCATCCTCCGCATGGACCACAAGGTCCGCATGGTCCACAAGGCCCGCATGGTCCGCAAGGACTGCATGGTGAGCATGGAGAGCATGGTGAACAGGGGGCCGCACAAACCGGGCGTTCACAACAACCCATATTTAATATTTATTTAATTTACTCTTCAAAAATTGCAACGCAATAGTAGCAGATTATTTTAAATCACTTTATTATTTTACTATCTATGTTTATGTGTTGATCTTGCACGGTCGATTTTGATATACTGTCTAAATTGATTTTTTTAGAATTTAAAACTTAGTACATTCTGTACAACCTTTGACTCCTCAACCTAACTGTTTCGGTTCCAATTGTCCAAAATGTACCGTTTTAATTCGTTTATTAGCCCGCGTTTGCCTCAATGCATTCTACAATACTTTTTGCACTCTTCCTGAAAATATAAATATAGTTCAAAATATATTAGTTTATTATTAATTATTTAAAGTATATATAAAAAAGAAAATTTAACTTATTTTTGACGCTAAAAACTTGGATGTGTAAATAAATTATTTATGATAAAGAACAACACGTTTTATAACACGCACAGATGTGTTGAATGATTTAATGTATTTACAGAGAAAATCACCTTAAATATGAAAAAATTTTATTCAATTCATTAAAATACATGGACTTTTTAAACAAGTTGCTAATTTTATTCCTAATAAATTATTTTAACATCATCATTCATCTATCTCCTATTTGACCTGCCTCTACTAGGATCAACAAACGATCTTATTGTAAATGCTCCTTATGGCACTTTTCTTATTTTGTGTACTTACCCATATAGAATTCCGAAACTCGAGCTTCTTACAACCAAAAAAGTATTTTATTAATATCGATTCATCAAAATAACTACAAAAGCTCTATCAAACTCAAACGAGATTTCCTAAACAAAAACATCTTTAATACCAATATCAAACATTTAGTTTACAGGTTTTGGTTAGCTGACTTTTTTGCTCTCTTTAAGGTACAAGCACCACCAATATCTTTAATCTGCTTCAGTGGTATGAAATCTCCACTCATCAACCCCCTACATTACTACTGTTTTCGTAACATTGTCTACACAGATTCTTGATAATATTTCTGTGTTTCATAGCAACCACGTTCGCTCCAACGTTATAGAATTACTGCATATAACCTTCTGTCTTTAGTATGATCTATGCACTTTGTCTTGATAAATTAAAATTTCTAAATGTATAATATATTCCATTAACATGTATTTTTAACCTTGATTATTGCAGTGGGGATCTCAGTACTTTGATCTTAACGGCCTAATCTGCAATCTGCAAAATCTTAGTAGACTATTACAGATATTAGTAGACTACAACATTTACTACGCTATAGTCGTAAGTTTTTACTATAGTTCCGCAACATAATAGTCGTTTATTATTTATTTAGTAATTGTTATAAAAAAAGCAGAACTTACCCTTAACAGTAAGAAACTCACGAACCGTTATCTTCACCATTACTTTCATTTCCAGAATTCTCTGAACAAGAACAGGAGCTGGAACTGGAACTGGAACTAACGCAACAACACAGTCCGGAATTTTTTTTATATTTAGGGTCAGAAGTTACGTTTCGCAATGTGTATGAATTGTAATTTTGTGCTCTATTGTCATTGCAAGGTTGAAAAATGATTTGACAGTTTTGAGGTTCTTTTTTCTTTTTGCGGCAACAGCAGCAGCCTCCTTCCTTATTCTCAAGACAACAAGACATATCGGGTGTAATTTTACAATGATCTAAAAATGACAACCTTGCATGTGATATTTTTGAATATGAACAGCATGGGTCACATTTATAATTTTGTGCCCCTTGTGGTATACAGCACATGACGACAGGATACATAGGGATCGGACACTCGTTTGTTTTAGTATGTTTCGTTCTGGTATATAATGTCTTCATACTGGTGTCTGAGTTTTTATGTTGTTCAGAACAAGAACAAGAACAACAACAACAACAACAGCATTCATCAGAATCAGTCAGATCGAGCGTCGAATCTATGCAGTGCACAATGTCATCTAAAATACAGCCTTCTCTCTCATGACCAACTAGTGCTGGTGGCGGTGGTTGAACACAATTTTGCTGCTTAGAACAACAACGATTTTTTTTATTAGTCTTCGTCAATAAGTCAATTAGTTCTCGTTTAAGCACTTCATTGTTATTCGTTTGTTTATTCAGCGGTGTAGTCGTTGGTAAACTTTCTTCTTCGTAGGGTGGAAACTCAATTTTAGTGTTCTGACTTTGTTGTCCTGTCGATACTGCTGGTTCTGACACTGAAGTTCTTACTCCATCTTTATTGAGTAAACCCATTTTATAGTTATAGTCTTCGTTATAGTCTTCGTGCAAGTCTGTATTGTGTTTGATATTGATCATTCACAACCCATGGACGCATAAATTAACAATCACAGGCACACATTTTTAATATATTTTTTTAATATTATTTTTTATATTTTCCTAATATTTTCGTTCACACATTTCAGACTAGACAATATACCGTCCACAGTGATAGTTTAGCGCATATAGGAAATGATGGTCTTACCCTATGCAGGAATCACTAAAATTTTGCAATTTAATTCATTATTAAGGATAAATTAAATATGAGAATTGAATATGTTAATATTTTTTTTAATTACAATTGACAGGAAAATCAAAAATAAACAATAAATATTTATAAAGGTAAGGTTTTTACAAATACAAATTCTTATTCAATTTTATGAACGAATAAAACACAAAAAGGCCTTTCCTTTTTTATTCTATTTAACTTATATGCATAATTTAAATATAAGATTTGAACTGAATTAAATTAGAATAGGATCTAATAGATGTTATAATAGATGTAAATTAGATCTAAATAAGTTTGTTTTGTCTTAAACGAGTCTATATGCTATGTACGTCTATATTCATCAAAGGTACTTTTCATAAACTTTAATAAGAATTTA
This sequence comes from Teleopsis dalmanni, assembly GCF_002237135.1. Taxonomy (NCBI): domain Eukaryota; kingdom Metazoa; phylum Arthropoda; class Insecta; order Diptera; family Diopsidae; genus Teleopsis; species Teleopsis dalmanni. The sequence goes on along the minus strand of NC_051847.1, from coordinate 18,916,475 downwards.
ACAAAACCAATTATATTGTCTGCAGAAACGACACGGATCTGGAATGATAACAAAAATAAAATAATATGTCTTTACTTAATCTACTCAAAATAAGAGTTAACATTAATATTCTTAATGTTTTCAATATTCTTAATCTTCAGATCAGTCTCCATAGCTCCTTTATTGACGATTTCCAATTATTGAAACATAAAGATCGCTGAGAAGCTAAATGCACTCTACAGAAACTGAAGCCTGGAATTTAAGTAGAACAATTCATAACACAGAACTTTCTAGAACGAGATATATATCTAAGAAACCTGATTACTAAGAAAAGTACACTCTACTAATGCAAAACTATGGATCGAATTTCTAATTAGCTTCAAATCTCAAATAACACGTACAGTAATTTACGAAAAACAGCAATATAATATTAAGACTCACAACGAAGATGGTACTCATACCATTTAATGGTGGGAATATTAAGTAACTAATATATAGAATTATGGAATTTATCAATAATATCTTGTGTCTGATTCTAAACAGTTAGGTAACAAATTCGCCCAAAAAATTATGAAGCACCACAATACGTAAGAAACGTAAATATTATAAATATAAAGACTTGAATATAGTTTCAATTAAACAATATTATAAAGTCAATGCTCTGAACGTGCCGCCAAGATAGATGAACATTCCAAATTTAGCATTATAAAAAAAATCAACGAAATTAATTAACAGAAAGTTTTATAATTAATTAGTTCCATTTACATAATATTCGTATATAGTACGGATTGGACGATTTGCAATTTTTAACCATTTTTTTGAAACTCTAAATTACTTAAACTTCTTCAATTATTCTACTCACCATTTACAGCAGTCGTAAGCTTGATAATTACCACATAACAATTATTAATATCACAAGACCCTCGATTAGATCTAAATCCCGTGCAACAATTAAAATAAACACAGTTATAATCAATATTTAAGACGGAGCACTGGAAAATGCACTTGAAACTACTTACCATTTTCGGTGACTCTGATCAGCGGTTGAAAGTTTGGCAATACAGAAAGCCATTACAACTGGGTCCTGCACAGCAATTAAAATACCCACAACTGCAATCAATATTTAGAACGGAGCATGGGAATGCACTTGAAGCATCACAACACATAGGTTTCCAACATGGATTTGGGCCGCATGGACTTGGACCACAACAACCGTTGCCTGAACAACACGGATCACATGAATCACATGGACCACATGGACTACATGGACCACATGGACTACATGGACCACATGGACCACATGGGCCACCTGGACCACATGGACCACATGGACCACATAAACCACATGGACCACATGAACCACATGGATCACATGGACCACATGGGCCACATGGCCCACAAGGACCACATGGACCACATGGTCCACATGGTCCACATGGTCCACATGACCCAAATGCACCACATGGACCATAAGGACCACGTGGGATATTAACACAACAACCACATTTCAATGGGCAACCACAGCATGGATCGCATCCACAGCTGGTCGGTTCATTACAACATCCCGTACAACAGCCGCTTAAAAGGTTTTGTTGCATGCAATGTAAAAGCTCCCGTTTTAGTTTCTCGGTAATATCTATAATAGGTAAATGCTGTGGTGTTGCTAAGGCCTGCTGTGGATCATTTGGTGTTTTGTAAGGCATTGAAAAGTTTTGAAATTGTATTCCTTCGACTTGTAGTGGTTTTGTACGTGGCATAGAGTCAATAAATTTATTTCTCTTCTTTAACTCTGAAAAAATTTCATGGCTTTTTAATTTTTGTAAAAATTACAATTTATAATTATAAAAATTACCTTGCTGTAAGTTTGGAATTTCAAAATAATTATTTGCCACCACATCTTTATGACCTTCATGGTCACTGTGTTTTATATGTTTGTTTTCTTCAGGGACATTTCTCATTTTGAATAGAGCTTTATCAATTTTCGGCTTCTCAAATGCTCTATACCTGACAGATGCAAATAATGTGTGATATCCAAGTTCAGTTGGATAAGTGTAGTCTCCGCTTCTAAATAAACTTAAATGAAATAAATGTTGTAAATTATGTGATTTACGAAATTCTCTTAAATCCTTTAAATTGTCGAAATTAAAATCACCGTCTCCCTTTCCTTTTAGGTTGTCGTCGTCCCCTTCGTCGTCTGAGTTGTTGTCTCCGGAATCGTTACTAGAAGTTTCAAGTGAAGATCCGTCTACATCATTTTCATTCTGCGACTGATTATTTAAGTCTTTTTTGTCATATGAACAATCTAATCCAGTTTTAGCATCAATATGTCGACATTTAATTGTTATTGCAGCTTTAGGAACAAATGGCTTAGAAAGTACTGCATTATTCATACTACTTCACTTGAAGATCTTACTTTAAGTGCACATAATTTCCGTTAGTATGAAAGCAACAAATATTTTGTGGTGAAGCCAAAAATGATGTATATATGGAAATAAATTTATTCAAAATTAATTCTTATATAAAAAACTTTAATAAAATTAAGCTTGACAGAAAACTGAAAAAAAATTTAAACATTTTCTTTTATCAACGCATTTAATAAAACTTGCCTATTTCAAGAGCCTATTTGCCTATTTTTTACCATACCCAACCATTATTTATATATTAAAAATCCACATAATTTTATTTCGACTAACGTAGACAACAGTTTGAGCTTTCGGACACTTTCTTCCTGATTTCTTGGTTCAAATTGCTGAGATTTGATACAATCTTTTGGGTAGCATATCACAATCTTGCTAAATACATGGTATCATTTTTCCTACCGCCAGGATATATTCAACACTCCATAACACAGAAGAAACTTAGTCAACCAACTGTCAAATGTTTTTTAGTACGAAATATTATCTTCCTCAAGCCAGTTACCGTAATCCGATCAGACTTGTAGAAGGCGGGATACAGATATTTAAAGCCAACTATTGGTAAAATAATGAATACTACACCTAATATATATTATATATGCATATATAATAATTATTGTGTTGTTAATGAAAAACATATAAAGCCTGAATTTATTAATAAAGTTTTTTAAAGGCAAAATGTATGCTAGCGTAAGCACTTACAAAATCTAATTGCCTAAAATTAGGAGCGGAATGAGTTATCGAACATATAAAACCCACTCAAGAAATTTTCATAATTCAGCTTATCTATAAATTTTAACACCACATAACATAAAATCACTTAAAATAAATAAAAAAAAAATAGATTTATGTATATCACAAAAAAAAGAAGGTTAACTGAAAAATAATACAAAAAAAACCGCTAACTGTTATATAAAAGCTATATCTTTGTTTTAAAGCTATATGCTTTGCTTTCCTGATCCTTTCATTTCCGTGTTTCTTTACTATACTCTATTCTGCACTATTCACACTATTTTTCGTTTAAATAATTCTCTCCGATGATATGTAAACTAAGTCATAAGGAATTATCATATGTGTAAATTGATCGTTGCCTATTAAAATCGAATCAAATGACTTCTCCACTTTGTGAGTTTTTTTACAGTTTAATATTATTAACTCATTTTAATTTTTATAAAATTAATCTAATATCTTGCAGTGAACTAGTTAGTTCAGAACACAAATAACTATCGTACTAGACACAACAAAGATATATAATTAATCCTTAAGTTTGAAAACTGTCTTTATGGTTGTTTCATGTAAAACCGTTTTTAAGAAGTAAAAAACAAGATACCGGAAAGTATGACCGTTACATACGAAAGCCAAAAATCAATTATTAAGAACACACCAATAATGACAATAATTATAATAAATTCATCTTATAATCTATTCAATATAAAAAAAATTTGTTTTTTTGAAATAAGACAAAACAGTTTTTAAGATTTTCGATAACAAAAAAAGCTTTTCGGTTGTAATTTTTATTGTTTACCGGTTTTTGTCCTGCTCATCACGTCTCTTCTCCCTGATCACATACCTACCATCAATTTCGAACTTTAAATTTATATAATATCTATTAAAAATAATTAATTAATTAAATACATTCTTTTAATCTCAGCCTCGAATTTATACTTTTATTTTAGTTTGCATACGAATCGACTGGCCATCACACATGGTTAATTAGATTTATTTCCCGTTTTATTGTTACATTTAAAGACGAATTGTTCTTATTAAAATAATATATTCTTAATTCATACAATTATAACATAGAATATAATATATAACCTTAATACGCTAGAATTCAAAATTAATCATGGGGGATTAATTTTAACTTGCAGACGCACAAGATGAATTTCGCAAGTTAAGAATCCATGTTTAAATACTGTGCAGAGTTATGTGCTTATGTGTTATATATACCTATGTGAAAAACACGTACGCAAAAAATGTGTGTGCAACTTTAAGCACCTTTAAAGTCGGCTCAAAAATTATTGATCATTTCAATTTTAATACTGACTTAACTGTGCGGAAAATACTTAAAAAAATATCGGTTTTAATCAAAAGGCTACAATAATATCTATCCGACATAAATATTTGCAGATTCTGCCGCGATGAGGAAGAGTTTATGAAACATAAAATATTATGTGCATACCAACTAGAGAATGAAGACTTTCAAATACTCCCTCCGAAGGTGCTGGTTCGATTCCTCCAGATACGAAATGTCTAAGCACAAAGGGGTGCACAATTGATCAAACTGGTCACAATGCTCACTGCCTTAGCCTAACCCATAAACCATCACATTATATAGTTTAGTGTATTAATTATTACATTTGTAAAATTTTTTGCGTCACGATGAAGTGGACGTTGGCCACCATTTAACTAAATGTACTCCTGTATTCAATATAATTAAACAGATCGATTTAGCTATTTTTCGAAAATAAAATATTGTTTTAATAAATTAAAGTATTTTTTGTTTTCATCATATAAAAATATATTTCACTGATTTAAATGCATAAATTCACAAATAAAATAATTTTGAAACAAAAATCGTTATAAAAATTCGTTAAAAAGTTCTAAATTTTAAAATTAAAAAAAATGCAAAATTTTGGATTTAAGAGTTTACACTTTTCTTAAAACGTTCCACATCCTCATGCGAGACATTGGTCTGAAACGAACATCTTCTTCTGGCATTGAGTCTGGTGTTCCGCTTGTTTGAGGTTCTGGAGTTGTTGCTTCTGGGGTGGTCTCCACTGGTGCAACAGTAGTAGTTTCTTCAGTTATTGGTTCTGAAGTGGTCTCCACTGGTGCAACAGTAGTAGTTTCTTCAGTTGTTGGTTCTGGGGTGGTCTCCACTGGTAGAGAAGTAGTAGTGGTATCTTCAATTGTTGGTTGTGGACGAGTAGTGGAATCCGCGGGAGCTGCGGTTGTTGGAAGAGTTGAACCACCAGCTAAGCAACTGTCTAAATCAGTATTGCATGTTGCCATATCGCCAATATACTTATTACGAGCAGCAGTTGAACAGACTTTTTGATCATTATCAATTTTTTGATACTGAATTTCCAAGTATTGCACTTGGTTACTAGAGTCAGTCTCCAATCCCCATACTGTTGAAACACTTTTAGATGACTAAAATTAAATACACAATTGTAACTAAGAAATTAAAGTTATTCATTTTTAAAATTACAGTATCTTTCATGCATGTGAAGAAAGCTAAACCGTCAGTCACATCGTAACAGCTCTCCAAACCACTACAAACTGCCTTACTCTGTGTAATCATACTGTCACGTTTCTCAGCGTTTTCATCTGAAAGAGCTTTCTTAGCATCGCTGGCAGTCGTTGAACATCCTCTGTAAGTGCGGCTATACTCATTATAAATAGCGTTTTCTTGATCCAAGTAATAATCGAAGCATTGATCGGCGGTAGGTAAATCGCGATTCATGTTGCCAGATAATGAACGTATCATAATGCGCATTGCATATTGATGCTGTGCAATTACTGGATCCATATCAATATCGATATCAGAGGCACTGGCACAATAGGCCAACAAACAAATTGCCAATATGGATTTAATAAACATTTTTATATCACTAATTATTAAATTATTTAAAGTAAAAATTTTAGTATTCACTTTTGTTATTAGTTTTATGTAGTTCTATTTCTTCCACACTTGCTAGTGTTCACTCTTTGAGTTATGTTTTATTACTATGATTTTAATTACTACCTATCCAGCCTTTTATATGAAATCGATTTTTATTTATTATATACAATTTATTGATTATATTTTAATTTATTTTTTATCAATTTTGTTTGTACCCAAGTGTGTGGTCAGTTTTTTTTCTGTATGATAAGAACGAAAAGGTAAATAAATTGATTAACCGAAAGAAATCAGATTTTCATAACATGAATAATGCGACTACATTAGAGGTTGCCCAAAAACAAAAGCAAAAAAGTTTATAATCAGTGCCATGTAATCCCCCTGATAAGAGTGGCTTTGATTGTCTATTAATGCAAGTAATATTAACAATATATTGAGTCTAAAAATAAATCGGTTCAGTTAATTTATGCAATATACACATTTTTCGGCTAACAATTTCCTGTTGTGTGAGTTTTTCCAAGAAAATTTTTTGTAATTTTTGTATGATAAAATTCTTTATTTTAAAATTATACGCAGTTTGAGAAGTTTTTCTGCAGAAAATAAAGCATTTGTATCAATAGAGGTTAAGTGGGATCAAGTTCGTTAAAGAGAAAGATAGCTGTTACTGTATTCAACGTATTGAAATGGATCCACCATTAAACAGAGGTAGCTTATAAATCATGCAATTATGTTCGAAGATAACTACGTGACAATACATTATCATATACTTTATGACGAATATTACATATTAAGCAGAGAATCAGGTGGAATACTTAGTGGCATTATATACAAAAAGTATCATTGATAATATAGCTGCATCTGTTAATTTATCTTTTCTGTACCTCATGTTATCATCATAAATATACATCCTTGTTGATCATATGAAATCGAAAATAAAATCTTACGATTTTGTAAACACCTTAATACACCTATTAACAACTCCAGAAATAAATAAGCTGCAGACCTTATCAAATCTGATCAAATCTATCCTATAAAATGTATGGTGTAGAAATGTGCATGTATTCGAAGCAGAGATCGCCAAAAACTAGATGAATGGTCCAAAATATACAAGGTTTTGATATATCATGTTAAAGAATGCTAACCCACAACGCTATTGATTGGAGTCGAAAACTAAAGGCACCAACAGCCGGTCTTGACAGCTGGTAACCAAACTGTATCCACTAGACTATATGTTGATACTATATAATTGAAGGAGCCCAATAAAGTCAGAAGCATGCAGTGGCTGACTTGCTGTACATTTTTTCATGTACATTTTTTTCATTTGCAACTTTAAGAGATAATATCTCAAGAAACAATATATATATTGGTGAGAAAAAGGTTGCGGAGAATTTTTACTTACCTAATAATTTAGTATTAACAGCCCGTTGCTGAGAATAGCCGAAATAAATAAAATAGATAATTTTTAGTCAAGTAAATATTCAACAACAGTAGTCTTTGGAAAAATCTATTGACTCAATTGATCATAAATAATATTTGAGTACAAGTGTGAGGCAATTAAAACCTATCAACTTTGAACCGTAGACCTATGTATTGACACACAGTGCCAACATTTACTTAATTTGCTTTATTCAAATTTAAAACTTTATCAGTATTTGTTGTTTATTCACAAACAACCATTGCAATTCTTTATTATTAACTAGAACTAACACATAAACGACAGCTATATAAGTGAACTTAATAATTGTAAATTGTAGAAAATAATACCTTCTTTGGATTACTTTTGGATCTACAAACATGTTTTAAGAGTTTTAATTTTTCAAATTCCAGAAAAAAAAAATTCTAAGGGACTGAATTTTTTTAAAGACTACTGATAGCGGATATTTGGCAATAGCTTTATGTTCAACCCATAAATTTATTTGATCTAACAACATTATTTTCCGATATGAAAATTTCCTCACTACTCTCACCCTTTTTTGAAATAGATTTCTTGTTATAAGACA
>NC_051847.1:18893827-18908357 GCF_002237135.1 Teleopsis dalmanni | reverse complement strand
AAAAATGATACCATGTATTTAGCAAGATTGTGATATGCTACCCAAAAGATTGTATCAAATCTCAGCAATTTGAACCAAGAAATCAGGAAGAAAGTGTCCGAAAGCTCAAACTGTTGTCTACGTTAGTCGAAATAAAATTATGTGGATTTTTAATATATAAATAATGGTTGGGTATGGTAAAAAATAGGCAAATAGGCTCTTGAAATAGGCAAGTTTTATTAAATGCGTTGATAAAAGAAAATGTTTAAATTTTTTTTCAGTTTTCTGTCAAGCTTAATTTTATTAAAGTTTTTTATATAAGAATTAATTTTGAATAAATTTATTTCCATATATACATCATTTTTGGCTTCACCACAAAATATTTGTTGCTTTCATACTAACGGAAATTATGTGCACTTAAAGTAAGATCTTCAAGTGAAGTAGTATGAATAATGCAGTACTTTCTAAGCCATTTGTTCCTAAAGCTGCAATAACAATTAAATGTCGACATATTGATGCTAAAACTGGATTAGATTGTTCATATGACAAAAAAGACTTAAATAATCAGTCGCAGAATGAAAATGATGTAGACGGATCTTCACTTGAAACTTCTAGTAACGATTCCGGAGACAACAACTCAGACGACGAAGGGGACGACGACAACCTAAAAGGAAAGGGAGACGGTGATTTTAATTTCGACAATTTAAAGGATTTAAGAGAATTTCGTAAATCACATAATTTACAACATTTATTTCATTTAAGTTTATTTAGAAGCGGAGACTACACTTATCCAACTGAACTTGGATATCACACATTATTTGCATCTGTCAGGTATAGAGCATTTGAGAAGCCGAAAATTGATAAAGCTCTATTCAAAATGAGAAATGTCCCTGAAGAAAACAAACATATAAAACACAGTGACCATGAAGGTCATAAAGATGTGGTGGCAAATAATTATTTTGAAATTCCAAACTTACAGCAAGGTAATTTTTATAATTATAAATTGTAATTTTTACAAAAATTAAAAAGCCATGAAATTTTTTCAGAGTTAAAGAAGAGAAATAAATTTATTGACTCTATGCCACGTACAAAACCACTACAAGTCGAAGGAATACAATTTCAAAACTTTTCAATGCCTTACAAAACACCAAATGATCCACAGCAGGCCTTAGCAACACCACAGCATTTACCTATTATAGATATTACCGAGAAACTAAAACGGGAGCTTTTACATTGCATGCAACAAAACCTTTTAAGCGGCTGTTGTACGGGATGTTGTAATGAACCGACCAGCTGTGGATGCGATCCATGCTGTGGTTGCCCATTGAAATGTGGTTGTTGTGTTAATATCCCACGTGGTCCTTATGGTCCATGTGGTGCATTTGGGTCATGTGGACCATGTGGACCATGTGGACCATGTGGTCCATGTGGTCCTTGTGGGCCATGTGGCCCATGTGGTCCATGTGATCCATGTGGTTCATGTGGTCCATGTGGTTTATGTGGTCCATGTGGTCCATGTGGTCCAGGTGGCCCATGTGGTCCATGTGGTCCATGTAGTCCATGTGGTCCATGTAGTCCATGTGGTCCATGTGATTCATGTGATCCGTGTTGTTCAGGCAACGGTTGTTGTGGTCCAAGTCCATGCGGCCCAAATCCATGTTGGAAACCTATGTGTTGTGATGCTTCAAGTGCATTCCCATGCTCCGTTCTAAATATTGATTGCAGTTGTGGGTATTTTAATTGCTGTGCAGGACCCAGTTGTAATGGCTTTCTGTATTGCCAAACTTTCAACCGCTGATCAGAGTCACCGAAAATGGTAAGTAGTTTCAAGTGCATTTTCCAGTGCTCCGTCTTAAATATTGATTATAACTGTGTTTATTTTAATTGTTGCACGGGATTTAGATCTAATCGAGGGTCTTGTGATATTAATAATTGTTATGTGGTAATTATCAAGCTTACGACTGCTGTAAATGGTGAGTAGAATAATTGAAGAAGTTTAAGTAATTTAGAGTTTCAAAAAAATGGTTAAAAATTGCAAATCGTCCAATCCGTACTATATACGAATATTATGTAAATGGAACTAATTAATTATAAAACTTTCTGTTAATTAATTTCGTTGATTTTTTTTATAATGCTAAATTTGGAATGTTCATCTATCTTGGCGGCACGTTCAGAGCATTGACTTTATAATATTGTTTAATTGAAACTATATTCAAGTCTTTATATTTATAATATTTACGTTTCTTACGTATTGTGGTGCTTCATAATTTTTTGGGCGAATTTGTTACCTAACTGTTTAGAATCAGACACAAGATATTATTGATAAATTCCATAATTCTATATATTAGTTACTTAATATTCCCACCATTAAATGGTATGAGTACCATCTTCGTTGTGAGTCTTAATATTATATTGCTGTTTTTCGTAAATTACTGTACGTGTTATTTGAGATTTGAAGCTAATTAGAAATTCGATCCATAGTTTTGCATTAGTAGAGTGTACTTTTCTTAGTAATCAGGTTTCTTAGATATATATCTCGTTCTAGAAAGTTCTGTGTTATGAATTGTTCTACTTAAATTCCAGGCCTCAGTTTCTGTAGAGTGCATTTAGCTTCTCAGCGATCTTTATGTTTCAATAATTGGAAATCGTCAATAAAGGAGCTATGGAGACTGATCTGAAGATTAAGAATATTGAAAACATTAAGAATATTAATGTTAACTCTTATTTTGAGTAGATTAAGTAAAGACATATTATTTTATTTTTGTTATCATTCCAGATCCGTGTCGTTTCTGCAGACAATATAATTGGTTTTGTTAAATTCTTATTAAAGTTTATGAAAAGTACCTTCGATGAATATAGACGTACATAGCATATAGACTCGTTTAAGACAAAACAAACTTATTTAGATCTAATTTACATCTATTGTAACATCTATTAGATCCTATTCTAATTTAATTCAGTTCAAATCTTATATTTAAATTATGCATATAAGTTAAATAGAATAAAAAAGGAAAGGCCTTTTTTGGTTTTATTCGTTTATAAAATTGAATAAGAATTTGTATTTGTAAAAACCTTACCTTTATAAATATTTATTGTTTTATTTGTTTTTATTTTTTATTTTTGTTTTTCCTGTCAATTGTAATTAAAAAAAATATTAACATATTCAATTCTCATATTTAATTTATCCTTAATAATGAATTAAATTGCAAAATTTTAGTGATTCCTGCATAGGGTAAGACCATCATTTCCTATATGCACTAAACTATCACTGTGGACGGTATATTGTCTAGTCTGAAATGTGTGAACGAAAATATTAGGAAAATATAAAAAATAATATTAAAAAAATATATTAAAAATGTGTGCCTGTGATTATTAATTTATGCGTCCATGGGTTGTGAATGATCAATATCAAACACAATACAGACTTGCACGAAGACTATAACTGTTGACAAATTTATCAAAATGGGTTTACTCAATAAAGATGGAGTAAGAACTTCAGTGTCAGAACCAGCAGTATCGACAGGACAACAAAGTCAGAACACTAAAATTGAGTTTCCACCCTACGAAGAAGAAAGTTTACCAACGACTACACCGCTGAATAAACAAACGAATAACAATGAAGTGCTTAAACGAGAACTAATTGACTTATTGACGAAGACTAATAAAAAAAATCGTTGTTGTTCTAAGCAGCAAAATTGTGTTCAACCACCGCCACCAGCACTAGTTGGTCATGAGAGAGAAGGCTGTATTTTAGATGATATTGTGCACTGCATAGATTCGACGCTCGATCTGACTGATTCTGATGAATGCTGTTGTTGTTGTTGTTGTTCTTGTTCTTGTTCTGAACAACATAAAAACTCAGACACCAGTATGAAGACATTATATACCAGAACGAAACATACTAAAACAAACGAGTGTCCGATCCCTATGTATCCTGTCGTCATGTGCTGTATACCACAAGGGGCACAAAATTATAAATGTGACCCATGCTGTTCATATTCAAAAATATCACATGCAAGGTTGTCATTTTTAGATCATTGTAAAATTACACCCGATATGTCTTGTTGTCTTGAGAATAAGGAAGGAGGCTGCTGCTGTTGCCGCAAAAAGAAAAAAGAACCTCAAAACTGTCAAATCATTTTTCAACCTTGCAATGACAATAGAGCACAAAATTACAATTCATACACATTGCGAAACGTAACTTCTGACCCTAAATATAAAAAAAATTCCGGACTGTGTTGTTGCGTTAGTTCCAGTTCCAGTTCCAGCTCCTGTTCTTGTTCAGAGAATTCTGGAAATGAAAGTAATGGCGAAGATAACGGTTCGTGAGTTTCTTACTGTTAAGGGTAAGTTCTGCTTTTTTTTATAACAATTACTAAATAAATAATAAACGACTATTATGTTGCGGAACTATAGTAAAAACTTACGACTATAGCGTAGTAAATGTTGTAGTCTACTAATATCTGTAATAGTCTACTAAGATTTTGCAGATTGCAGATTAGGCCGTTAAGACCAAAGTGCTGAGATCCCCACTGCAATAATCAAGGTTAAAAATACATGTTAATGGAATATATTATACATTTAGAAATTTTAATTTATCAAGACAAAGTAAATAGATCATACTAAAGACAGAAGGTTATATGCAGTAATTCTATAACGTTGGAGCGAACGTGGTTGCTATGAAACACAGAAATATTATCAAGAATCTGTGTAGACAATGTTACGAAAACAGTAGTAATGTAGGGGGTTGATGAGTGGAGATTTCATACCACTGAAGCAGATTAAAGATATTGGTGGTGCTTGTACCTTAAAGAGAGCAAAAAAGTAAGCTAACCAAAACCTGTAAACTAAATGTTTGATATTGGTATTAAAGATGTTTTTGTTTAGGAAATCTCGATTGAGTTTGATAGAGCTTTTGTAGTTATTTTGATGAATCGATATTAATAAAATACTTTTTTGGTTGTAAGAAGCTCGAGTTTCGGAATTCTATATGGGTAAGTACACAAAATAAGAAAAGTGCCATAAGGAGCATTTACAATAAGATCGTTTGTTGATCCTAGTAGAGGCAGGTCAAATAGGAGATAGATGAATGATGATGATGTTAAAATAATTTATTAGGAATAAAATTAGCAACTTGTTTAAAAAGTAGATGTATTTTAATGAATTAAAGGAAATTTTTTCATATTTAAGGTGATTTTCTCTGTAAATACATTAAATCATTCAACACATCTGTGCGTGTTATAAAACGTGTTGTTCTTTATCATAAATAATTTATTTACACATCCAAGTTTTTAGCGTCAAAAAAAAGTAAAATTTTCTTTTTTATATATACTTTAAATAATTAATAATAAACTAATATATTTTGAACTATATTTATATTTTCAGGAAGAGTGCAAAAAGTATTGTAGAATGCATTGAGGCAAACGCGGGCTAATAAACGAATTAAAACGGTACATTTTGGACAATTGGAACCGAAACAGTTAGGTTGAGGAGTCAAAGGTTGTACAGAATGTACTAAGTTTTAAATTCTAAAAAAATCAATTTAGACAGTATATCAAAATCGACCGTGCAAGATCAACACATAAACATAGATAGTAAAATAATAAAGTGATTTAAAATAATCTGCTACTATTGCGTTGCAATTTTTGAAGAGTAAATTAAATAAATATTAAATATGGGTTGTTGTGAACGCCCGGTTTGTGCGGCCCCCTGTTCACCATGCTCTCCATGCTCACCATGCAGTCCTTGCGGACCATGCGGGCCTTGTGGACCATGCGGACCTTGTGGTCCATGCGGAGGATGCGGACCATGTAACCCTTGCGGCCCATGTGGACCATGCGGACCATGTGGACCTTGCGGACCATGTGGACCTTGCGGACCATGTGGACCTTGCGGACCATGTGGACCATGTGGACCTTGCGGACCATGTGGACCATGCGGACCATGTGGACCTTGCGGTCCATGTGGACCTTGCGGACCATGCGGTCCATGTGGACCTTGTGCACCCTGTGGACCATATTCAGTATGCAGCAATGATTATTACAGACGAGAGTATTGTACAAACAACTGTCTGGTAACTCGCTACAATTGCCATAAAACATTACCACCAAATCATTTTTGCGGATGTAGAGATTACTGCTGCCGCGTATGTTACTGAAAGGAGTTGCACTTGAAATCTTTGAACGTACAAAAATATACATGGGTAAGTATTAAGCATTTCTATTATTTATAGTTAAGTCTTTTTGTTAAATTAAACACGTATGTTTGATATTTCATATACACTTTTTTATTATTAGATTAAAGTAAAGTAAAGTACTTTACGTGTATTTGAAGTAAAATACTAAAAGATATTTGGTAATCTAAAGTAATCATTATTTGTATATAATCATCTGGCAAAGAAAATCATTAGTACGTATATAAAGTGAAACTGAATAGTTGATAATATACTATCCATACTTACGGTTGTTAATGGCAAAATAATAATTCTTTAATTAGACAAAGACAATACATATTGTCGTATATAATATTTAACAGAAAGAGCGATTACTTTATAGCTTTTTCTATATTACTACATATTCACATGCAGTGGCGTAACTACATTTTTTAGGCCTGTAAGCAAATTCTAACTAAAGGGCCCCTATCAACATACTAAGGGGCCCCTCTTTTTATACTCTTTACACGAAAAATGAGAAAAGGGTATATAAGGTTTGTCAAGATTTTCGTAACGTATTAAAGGAAACGTCGGAAATACCATTAAGTATATATCAGTACAGTATCAGTTCAAACTACTCTCTCAGCTTTTGAACTCTTCGAATAAAACTTTACACACACACTTTTAGCCGACCCTGTTCACCATTTGATTTGATTGAAATTGGACGTCTATTTCTTGTAGCTGTGATATATGTAAACTTAACAATCGGATATGAGGTTTCTCCGTTTTTAATAAAGGTATTTAAATAGAATTTGGTGTATACAGTACTGATATTTGCAAAAGACAACATACAAAATTATTTTCAAATGGGTTTAAATCTAGATATACCTTCCATATAAACTCTCGATTAAGACACATACTTTTCTTAGAAAAACTTTTTTATTTTATAAATAGATTTAATATTTTATTTGAAGTACATACATATTATGTACTTTAAATTTAAAATTTACGTATCTTTTATAAAATGCAATATGAAGTTATAACAACAAAAAACGTTTACAAACATTTACAGTGGGGCCCCCTAAATTCGGGGGCCCGAAAGCGTTGCTTCCAGTTGCTTCCCTGTAGTTACGCCACTGTTCACATGAGAGTTTTGCTTGTTTGTCTTGTTAGCTGTCAAAAATTTTCATTTTTCATTGAAATCAACGACAATTGACAGCTGCGATCACAACAAAACTAGTGTGAATCCAGTAATATCTTCTTTGATTAAAAGTATTGATACGAGTAGTTAAGAGAACGTTTAAGTATGACAATACAAGTAAAGAGTTGTAAATTTTCAAGCACATCGGCAAAATTATCAGTACTGAAGCAAGTATTTTAAAAGAGTATCTTTCCTCGGATACAAAAGAATTAAGTCAGTACAAATGTATTTGATATTCATATCGAGGATATTTAAGGATGAATACATTGTATATGAGAAAGTTCAGCGCTTAGAATACATAAATTTAAAACTGACACAAAGATACCCGGATAAAATATGAGGGTAATTCAAAATTTCATGACGTGTTTTAAAAAATCGAATCATTTCTTTAATGGCAATTGATCTGTCTTCCACAAAAGCTTAGTTTCATATGCTAGAAATGATTTAATTAGAAATCCTTCCAGAATATTTAGTTTCCACTTACGTCTTATCCTAACGTTATCCGTAACAAATAATTTTTAAGTGCTCAAAATTTCTTTCTAAGTACAAATCTTTGCATTTCAGTAGTCCAATTCTCAATTGTATAGATGAACTTTGTATAATAAGCTACTATAAATAGATCGCTAGATTGAACTATAGTAACTGGTTACTGTAGATAGAAATATCAAAAATAAAGTTAAGGAAATTCATTGCTTACCGCAATGAACGATTAAGCTATAGTATGTATATATATATATAACTAACTGTATTCCATTCAAATAAACCACCCTTAATGTTACCAACAATTGTAGCGACAGTATGTACCAGAGAAGATTTTCTCTGGTATGTCATTGAGTCATTGATTATTCTATTCCACGCAATTGGACTATAGCAATAATAGTCATATACGTTAAGAATCGGTTTCTTTTATTTACAAATGATTTTTAATTAAGAAATTTGTGTTTTAAGTTGATATATTCATATCGAATTGAAAAGGGGATAATAGTATCAAAATGTTGAAATCCAAAATCATTTTTAATTAATTGCATTTCAGATGTCGCCAAATATTTGTCATCAAAAACGTCTATTCTTCCGTAAATAATTCTTAAAATATAATATATCTGAATAACTTGTTTGAGAAAAAATTGTTTTATAAGTATTTTTCATTAAGTGATCTTGGCTTATGTTAAATCCAAAAATGTCAGACATTTGTCTGAAAAATATATTTAGAAAAAATTTTGGTTTCGGTAGTGTGTTTCGTATTGGTGTTTTTCAAAATTTATTTGTTTTGGTCAAAATCAATTTTTGTTTGGAATTCATTTCATATTTATGCAACAGAATTTAATATATTTGAATGCAATAATTTAAAGAGGAGACTTTAAATAAATTATGACCTTATGGTGTGAGGCTGCAAGCAAGAACTGAACAGTAAAA
Source organism: Teleopsis dalmanni (assembly GCF_002237135.1). Lineage (NCBI taxonomy): Eukaryota > Metazoa > Arthropoda > Insecta > Diptera > Diopsidae > Teleopsis > Teleopsis dalmanni. The sequence goes on along the minus strand of NC_051847.1, from coordinate 18,899,613 downwards.
ATAGAAAATTGTTTATGAGTGAAATAAAAACTAAAGTTTATGCGAAGAGTGTACCGTTTAAACAGAGCAAAGATCCAACGGTACCCTTGGAGCAAATATCCATCTATCATCTTAGATATCGCTTTCAACCAATATTTCAAAAATTTAGTAAAAAAATGGCTTGCTGCCCTAGTTACTATTCCTGTTATTATCCTCGCGCGCCATGTACTCCAAATATGTGTTATCCACGTATCTCTTGTTGTTCGCCATGTAGGACATCGTGCTGTTATTATCCATCGTATAGCTGCTGTTCCCCGTGCGGCTTTTACCGTGGCTGCTGTTAGAGGATAATGGATAAGCATTAACAATTCACAATGGGAAAGAAGTGACATATTTCTTTTACATGGTAAGTTTTGTAATTAATTCATTCACTTTAAAATTTGTTAAATTCAATTAAGCCGTTGCTTGATATAATACACAAGTATTTCAAGTGTATGTCTTGTGCAGTTACTAAATGTGGTTTACATGGAAAAACATAATTATGAGGCAGCCACACTTTGTGAGTCTATGGTTGTCATCTACATGATGCATAACTCTTAAATTTGTTTTTATTATTTGCTATAATTCAATTTTTCACTGCAGCATTGTTTGATTTAACAATTACGAGAGATATATTCTCCCGTGTATTATTTATTACACCACTCCTAAAAAGATAATTGTTAACAAAAATTGTTTTATTTTTGTAAAACATGTTTACATACCTGTATGTTAACATACATCACTTTTCCGTGTGTGTGAACTTATAGATTCTCATCCTTGTTTAATATCAATCATTCATTTGGCAATATCACCCAAGTTGTTTAAAAATTTTAAAGGTGCATTCGTTCCATTTAAACTTAAAAATTCCAAATAAATGCAAGATTAAATGATCCGACACGGTAATATCTTTAATAAAATTTTCGTTATATATTTAAACCTTATGCGATTGTTACGCATTTAGCGCTATCTAATCTCAGCATATAATGTGCTATCAGCTGGTATTTGATAAGAAATGTCAAAACAATTATGACAAATCGGAAGTGCTGCCAGGTTATTACAATTAAACACTTTTCAAATACTCTACAAAGTGCCAAAATATTCTTTCTGAGTGTTTTACCATAAACATACAAATAAAAAAGTTTGTAACGTGATAAACGTAAGTGGTTTTTGTTAAGTGAATGTTTATATATATGAATATATCTAAAATATATATCTAACTACTGTTTTACAAGTAAAAGCAAAAAAATTAGAGAATTTAAAAACATTTCTCTGCTTGTTAAGTCACAAATTTTTTTTGTATATTTTTTTCTATGTACTTAGTTTCACTAACAAAATTAGAATATTTGTAATAATTTTGGATTCATTTTTAAAAATTTTCTGTTAATATACATCCTACCAATAAAATAGTTTTATAAATTCTGTCTGAATGATGCAAATATGTTAGCATTTTAAAAGAATTTTCTACAGACAGAAGTTACTATTAACTATTATTTAAGAAATGGTTCTAGTACATCCGCTATATATTCTAAGTGAACAAAATCAAACGCTCATCTATAACAATCACATGAGAAAATCCTCTCAATTAAGCCGATGATTAATAAAAAAATTGTATTAATTCTGTTGAAAAAGTAATGTAAACATTATCTGAAGGCATAAAAAATGGAGTCGAAAAAGAACAAAAAAGTTTCTGGATATAAAAATTCTAAAACAGAAGGAGCTAATGGTCAGCGCTTAAAAGGAGCAGGAAAGTTTGCTGAAATTGAAATTCGCAATGTTGAAACCGATTCAAGTAAAGAAAGTGATGCTACTAAGAAAATTGAATCTCAAAAATCGAGTGTATCAAGTAAGTCAAAAAAATCTGACTTAAGTGATGTTTCTGACGAAATCGTCATATCGGAATTTAAAGATAAAAGCTCCTCTTCATTTGAAGAAAATGAAAGGAAAAATGTGAATAAAGCAAAACAGTTAAAAAACTCCAACAATAATAATTCAACCGATGATACAAATAATAAATTGGATGATTACAAGTTTATTGCATTGACTAAGTGGGTCGACATCAAGGATAAGCCAAATTTGAAAGATAGTGTACGCCAAAGTTTTGTAAATGAATCAAGTGAAACAGACGTGGAAAATCAATCTAAAAATAAAAAAAAAACTGAAAATTCTGAATCTGGCCGTAGACGTAACTACGATAAGGCTTCTAATACTAGTTATCAAGCGAATTCCAGTTCAAATGGAACTACCCATAAAAGCGGAGATACCAGTGAAGATGAAGACAGTCAACCTTATAACAATTATCTAAAACAGAGTTGTTCTCTTCCAACACTTACAAGTCTTAAGGCACCAAATGGTATAGAAAAATTGAAGCGTCAGTTAATGGGAAAACTTTTAGAGACTGCAATGTGCAGGCGTAAAAGTAAATGGAGTTTTAGAAGAAAATGTTGTAAGCAACCACCTCCACCGTTACCAGTTGAAAATCTTACAAAAGGCTGTGTTATTCAACAAATTTTACATTACAATGAATCAGATGAAGATTCGTGTTTTAGTGATACTAGCGAAGACGATGGCTCTAATGCTAGTATTCATTATAATAGTCCTTGCTGTGATTCTTTTACTCGTCATTGTAGTTCTAACTGCTCATCTCGTTCTTCATATAGTGGTAATTACGGTATGCAGAGTGAATGTGGGCAAAGTCCATCCTATTGTCCAACCTATTATAATCCATATTACTGTTCGGGATATTGCTATCCGCAGTGTGGCAATATGTGCTTTAATCCTTATCCATTTCCTATGGAAGCATCAACAAACTATTGTACAAATAACTTTGCCTGTCCAAAGCCAAACAAATGTAAGTGTTGCGTACAACCGACAATAAATGAAAACAATTGTAAATTAAAGCATTGCAGTTTTTCATCACATGCTGATGTAGAACAGTGCAACGGTTTTGGGGAACCATTTGCAGCGTATTTTCCGCAGGCTTCAGAGGAGACCGTTTGCTATAAGTGCAAGGCTGTGCCAAGCAACTCGTCAGGAAGAGCTTGCTGTTCCAGATCCGATAAAATTAAACTACTACAGAATAGTAACTCATATATATCCGTTAAATCAGAAGTCGACAAAAATGAGCTTTGTGACGTTAACAATAAAATTGAATAAAAATAGTTGGTAAGTGCAAATATTTTTCATTAACATTGGAATAAGTAATATTTTTCATGAGCTAAATGCTTGACTATTAAGAAATATAAGAACTTTGACAGTATTGGGTATAAGAAACATGATTATATATATGTACATATAATATGTTAAGTATATATAATATCGCAACTGTAGATCGAAAATTTTCTTAAGTTGCTCATTGTATCTTTTAATTGCAAATGTTTATTGTCTGCATTCGGACTTAAAATATAGCATTAAAGATATACATTTTTTAAAGAATTCTATGATATTTTTGTCAGAAAATTAACTTATTCGTATATGTCAAAACAAAAAAAATTAAATTATAGAAATTATTTAAAAATGGTTGTTACATAAATTTCTGATACATACATTTGGCAATGTCAAAATTATAATGTTGCTATTTAAATTACTCCGTGCAATAAGAAGCTCAGCTGCTATTTTAAGTGTAGTGTAATTAACCATATTTATCGTTAAATGTTAAATATGTAAAGTGTATTTAATGAAGATACATATAAATTTATATCAATAATGTCTATGGGCAGTCGCCTACCAGGTTGTTATTGCAGACCTCCAGTAGTAGGTTTTGAAGTGGCATTTCGATATCCATCAATTAATAGCAAAAGAATAACGATTGGTAAAAAAAACAGACATAGAAGCCCAGCCGACTTGTATTACAAAGGATTGGCTTCATTAAATAAGGAACACAGCTTAAATAATGGCAATCAACGGTTAAATCACTCACGAGAAGATCATACACAAAATTCTAACTATCAACGTAAACCTCACTCACCGAAAGAACCTCCACCTAACCTTACGAACCAAAAAGAACCTGACAATTCTATATACTGTACCATTCCTATAAGACCAAGCATAGTAACTATAAGGAATAATATGTCGTCTTCAGAACAAAAACATATCAATACACGAAATAATGAAAATTCTGATTCTGGACATAAAATTGCAAGGTCAGATGTTGAACCGCGTAGTGCAAATGCCAACTATAACTTCTTTGAAAATAAAGACAATTCTCAAGAATATGCATCGTTGCGCATGGCTCTTTCAATAACAGTTCCAAATTCTCAAAATGATTCTTCATCTTTTGCAAGAGAGAGATTAACGGGTATAGTATTTAATCAAAAATCATCCAAAGAAATAAGTACGGTACCTAGTGATGACTCTAAATATAAAGATAACACCAAATGTAAAAGTAACTCTGATAATACAGATAATAGTCATCATAGTGATGTTCATAGTCATCAAAGTGATCATAGCCACCATAGTCATCGCAGTCATTGTAGTGATCATAGTCATCGTAGTGATAATCATAGTCATCAAAGTGATCATAGTCATCAAAGTGATCATAGTCACCATAGTTATCGCAGTCATCATAGTGATCATAGCAAACGTAATACCAATGAGGTTAGTTGTAGTCGAAATGGTTGTGTTTGTCCTAAAGAAGAACAACGAAGGAATTTTGGGATGAGGGGTGAACAAACACCAGGTAGAAGTAGAAAACAAACAAAATGTACACATTCCAAGGACAGTTATAGTCGAAGTATATCACGTAACATTGAAAATAGAAAGTACAGTGATTTTAATTATGCACCATGTAATGGGGAAGTACGTACAGAAAACGAAGAATCAATAAATAAAAATGAAAAAAAGCAGATGGGGCGCAACACTTCTGAAGTTGAAAAACAAAAAACTGAAAACACGAAAAAAGCTTCAAATCAACATAGAGAAATAAATGGTGACAAGTTTTTGGAAATTGATAGAACTCAACACGGTGTGCACAAAGAAAATAGCGGATCAATAAAAGATAAATCCAGTAGTAAAAGTATAACAACTGCAACTTACTTGGATGTGAGTCAAGCGCAACCCTGTCTAAGTAGTCAACAAAGCAAGTCATATACCAGTGGTAGTAGTGGTAGTAGTATAACAGCAAGAACCTATTTGGATATTGACCCAGCTCCGCCGAAAAAAGAAAAAAAAGAAGAAAAAAGTCCAACTCACTTAAATTTCTTTGAAAGAGATTCTGAAGTTACAATAAAGAGTCGTTCTCAAACTGAGTCAATATATTTTTTCCCTGAAAAGGAACCATGTCGAAATAAAGCTGGAGCTGTGCCCAATTCAGTCAGTAAAAGAAGCAATGTCAACTGCATTGAAAAAGAGAGAGATCGATATAATTCTGCTCATTCATCACAACCTAAACGGAATTCATCGCCTACTGGACGTCAGGTAAAACAGCCATCTTTTAATTTTTTTCTAAACAATAAAGACTATAATACAACAGACATGAGCTCAGAGAAAAGCAACTGCGTAACTGGAAATAGTATTTTGCAGAAAAGTGATAAAAAACAGGGTTTACAAAAAGATAAACTAGCTAAAAGCAATTCGAGCATTTCATTCGATTTAGAAAGAAAACATCCTAGAAAAATTTCAAATACAAAATTGATTGAAAGTAGAAATCGTCGTCCGATGAACTGCCGTGCGAGGCATAATCAAACTAAACGTAATAAAAACCACGAAGTTGGTATTTCTCAGCATAAACCTGGCACTAGAAATACTGAAAAATACTTCCCTACTAGCAATAT
>NC_051847.1:18884550-18893727 GCF_002237135.1 Teleopsis dalmanni | reverse complement strand
CGGCAATGGCATTTTATGAATTTGAACTTAAACCTAATACTTATGTATATTAATTATATTATATTATATGTTATTATGCGAATGTCACTACTTAAGCTTTATTGTAAATTCATAATGAAATTAAATATTATTGTTAAGTATTAGTTACTCAATATATAGTAAGGGACATGTATTGCGATATTGTCACAATACTTACGAATTTCTTTAATAAAACAACTGACAAAGATAATCACCTATAATAAATTAAGAAATTATGTGGTTTGCTGTGGTTTTTTTTGGCATAACTTATTGGTATTATTGTAATTTTTTAATTTTTTCTGCATCAGTTTTATTATCAGCGTAATTGAATCATTTCTGTAAATTTTGGATATTGTGAGCTTTAAGTAAAATAAATATACTTACCTTGAAGCTGGGCTGCACCAACGCTATATAATTTTAGGCTATCAATCGAACGTTGGTATTTACTACAATTTCGAGTAAGGTAATTAGATAAAAATTAGGTAAATTAGGTGTTACTATTGCGAAAATTTTTAAAGATGTTTAATAAATAAATTTGAAAACTTTTAACCAAAAATAATTAATAAGTGTAATTAATAAATATTTACATTGGTGCAGTGCAAAAATCCTTAGAAAATTTCAATTTACTTTACCTCAATTTACTCGAACTCGCAGACGGCTCTAATATCATAATATGCTAATTCCTATTCGGTATTGTTGATTATGTATTTAAAAAAAACACTGAAATAAAATAAATCTTTCTGATAAATCTTTAAATGTATATAGTAAAATCAAGTTCAAATTTTTGGATGTTCTAATTTCTAAGAGTTTTAATTTATAAGCGAGAACAGCATGAGCATAACCATTGCAAATTCTTGATCCTTGAAGATAAACTCTTCGTAACATATTACGAGCAGCACCTTTTATAATTACTTCGTAAATGTATAATGATTATATATTAAACTCAATTTATTTTATTTGGTTTGTCAGTATTATTTGCTTTTTTTTAAACTTATTTCAGTAAAAAATTATTTCAATAATTTTTCCCATAATTTTTCTTTACTACAATAATATTCTATTATATTATGACGCGATTATAAACCTTTATTCTGTTTCATACTAAATCTCATTAGGAAAATATCGGGTAATTGTCATCACCAATAGCCATTAGCTTATAATGGTATACTGAGCCACCAATAAAGTCTTCCATCTTTAACAATCACACTCCTCCACACAATGCGTTTTTGCGGCTTGTAATCAAAAACTCTTTCTTTACTCTCTCTTTCCGCAATAAAATAATTAAAGGTGACAATAGCTGCGCTACACAATTTAATTAGTAACTCTGCATTATCGATTCCTCTGTCAACCGCATGCTTTTGAAAACCACACTTTTATTGCCGCTTAGACTCTAATAATGTATTAAATATCACTTACTTAATTATTTTAAATTAAATAAAAAATAAATTATGTATGTATAAATTAATAGAATAGTCACATAATTTTATATAAACAATTTTTGAAAATTTATGTGCATGCATACTTCTGCAATCCTGAACTTGACACACTACTTTCCCCAAAAACATCCGCAGACCCAAATACTGACAATAAAATAATTTATTTAAATTGTGCATAATTAAGTAAATAAATGTACAAAAAAAGCATGAAATTATGTTGTTACTGACTCTTCACAGGGGACACATATAGTAACATATGAAGCTGTATAAGGTGTATAATCGTATAATGCTTTGGACACTTGCTGTGCTCGGCACAGTCAAAGGGAGCTCATTCTTGCTTCTTCTTGTTTTCTGTCGCTTTTGGGAGCAGTTTAAATGCTTTAAACGTTGTTGCTGGAACGCTGAAAAACGAACTCTAAATTGATTGTGTGTGCATTGATTAATTTACGGTACAAAATTAATCCGGAATTATTATGAAATTTTACTCATTTCTTCTGTCCCAAAAAAATTTTAATCTCTTGTGTATTTTTTTGTTTTGATGTTTTGAGTGTTGTCTGCAAATTGTATAAAATGATATAAAAAGTAACAAAAAAAAAAAAAAAAAAAATTAATTTATTTTGGTGGAAAATTAGCATAGTTAGGTGAATGTTGCGTATGCAGCGATGGCTCGGATTTGTGATGTAATTTTACTTTTTGTTCACATGTCAACCTCAACGTTTGGTATGCAAAATTCGTTACAAATATTTTCTTGGTATTTTTTCTTTTGGATTTTATGAACTTTTCAGTTTAAAAACAACGAAAAAAGTATATAATCTTGTTATGTGTGGTGGCGTTAATGAGATTAAAAAAGCTAAACTGGATTTCACATAGGACTCTTAGTACGGGAAATGGGGATTGGATTACAGATATTCTGGAATATCGACAAAAATTAGTTTAATTTTTGTTTAAGAATTGAATTATTAGGAAATCCAACCATGATTCCCTGTGTTAATCTTAAAAAAGGTAGTATTTCAAGAATTTTAAATGAAACAATCCAGACATCATTCAGGTTTTTATGGAGGCTATATGGAAGTACTGGGCTCATTTCAATAAAATCTTTAGTTGTCAATAATATTAAAACCTATAAATATAGTGACGAAAATGCTTTCAACAAATTTTAAGGTGTCAGTGTCTTCAAATTAAATCTTTGTAAGGAGCATTTAAGGAATTAATAATATACTTGAACATACTTATACATATATTACTATAATATTAAGAATAACAATAACGAAAACAGCAAATAGTAGTGAAAGTAAAAAATATTTCCCTCGAAAATATCTGTTCAAAAATAATATCTTATAAATACATAACTTCAGTTAGATAAAATACTTCAACACACATTATGAAGTGTAAAGTGTACGAAATGCTTTAGTAATAAGGATTATGTAGTATTTCAATGTCAAACCTTTCCACAACTCGTTTTGAGAAGAATAAATTTGAAATCCATTAGATTCGCTATTTCATTACCTACAGTGAAGCACACTTTTGATATATAATTTAGCTTAATAGTTCATGGATTCAGGTTCGCAAATCCAGCGACAAGTGACTTTTCTTATTGAGTTCTTATAATACTAGACTTCAATGACAAAAACACAATATAAAACTCAATTCAGAATATAGAAAAACTTTTATAATCCATAATTCATCATACTGCACTTTTCTTGCAAATATGATATGGAGCAAATCAAAATTAGAGGATCTCTTTTTTTTAAAGACAGAACTTCATTACAATCCCAATTTTCGTACTGTGTACCACAAATGGATTATATAGTATTTCGTTTTAAAATCTTTCCATAACTCGTTTTGGGAAGACAAAATTTTAGATCAATCAGATTTGCGATTAAATTCCATTGTCTGCAGTGAAGCATAGATTAGTACTCGTATATCATTTTCACTAAGCAGTTAATGGATTCAGGTTCGACAAACCTGTGACATCTAACTTCAATTGTTGCGATTGTGCGACATTAGACGTATCAAGCATCTGTGAGTTTAAATCCAGTTCATGGATTCTATTTTAAAATCGCTATTAATACTTTGTATCATGTAAAATTTTATTGCTATATATTTAAATTAAGTATATTTTACATATTTTAATTAAATTTTTTGAATATCTGTAACAAAATCTTTAGCAATGTATATTTTGCAATAACCACTTACATACATCTGAATACTCGAATTTGAAAATCGGAAATAAATTTTTTAATCAAAACTGAAATTTCTCCGCAGTAATTTGTTATGCCTCTTGAGTATTCCGATGAATTTGTTATTCCTCAACCTCAACCTCAAACTGCGACCGCAGATCTCTAAAAATCTTGGTTGTTAATTTTGTAATCAATTAAACAACGATAGAGGAGTGTGTTAATATTGTCAAATTTAAGTTTTATAATCATGTTAATGCTGTATTTAATGAATATATTTGCCGATGTAGCTCTGAACTACAAATGCACAAAAAACAAAAACTGTTGCTTATTAATTTAGTGATCAAGCTTAACATTTGTTTTTCATGTAAGTAGCATTGAAAGAGTAGCGATAATTAACTGAAATGCGTAAATGCCTAATTAATAAGGTAGCCTTTTATTATGTTGAAAAAAGTGAATACCAAACATTGGTTTTTCTTATTTTTATACGAATATACACATATAATTTTTATTATGCCCTGCACTATATTATTTTGGGATATAGATACCCATCCAACAAAAAATAAGATATATGGTGAAGCTTAGATATGTCTTTCAATAACTAAAATTAACCGAACGTCACGAATATATACGGATACCAAATTATCCATGATTTAATATATAGAGTAATTGTAATAAATTCTTCTAATATTTTTCTTCTTATATTCACAATGCCAATAATATAATTTTTTTTTAGGCTTGCTTTCTTACATATGTTGATAGTATATTCACCACAGTTAGCTGAACGTATTAAAATCTCACATTACTTTTCAACTAGTAGCCATCCGTCAGTTATTAGCTGTCAAATTTTGAGTTAAGTTCGCTGCATGCTTCTGTAGATCAATAATTTCTATAGTGCGCTTGCGGTATGATGATCTCACATTACTTTTCAACGCGTTGTCTGTTAGTTATCAACTATTCAATTTTATATACAATTCACAGAATGGGTCCATTTCTGTAGACAAATAAATCTGTGCATGTTTGGTAGAATCCTTTTTTTGAATATCTACATAGGAAAAGTTTGATTGCTACACATCCAAGGCAGTGGAATAGTCACAACAGTGGAATTCATCATTAAAAGAGCTTTGAAAAAGTGAAGGCCCCAAAGTTTGTTGGAAAAGTGGGACGCGGTAGAATTTATTTTAATTATATATCATAGAGGAAAATGACAGTTACAACATAATCTTATTAAATAATAGAGAAGTTTTAAACAGTATCGAGTTACAACAACAAAAATTCATATTATATTATTTTTATCAATTAAATTTTTGGCTGACCATACAGTTGTTTCGAGTATGGCCAAATACCCATAATAAGTGGTGTTGGAAATAATTCTTGTATTTAATTAGTCGTAAATAATTTTTTGAGACTGCAAGTACCAGAGATTGAACTTGTGCCCTGCCAAATTTGAAGCTCAGAGTCAGAGTTCTTTAAACAACTGACCCAGAGTCGTACTTGACTTTTATGTTCGTACATTTTTCTGGAGTTTTGTTCATTGGCTGTGAAAGTGTTATTAACAAATTAACTTGCTGTGTTTATATTAGAACGAAATCATTAACAAACTGTGGAATAATTGAATTAATTAATTATATTTTAATTGTTAATTGTTAAATTTCAATACTATTCTGTTTGCAGAGGCATTATTTGTTGCATGATTTATATATCCTTTCTTATGTAAATTCTTATGTACATTTTTTTATATACTTTTAATCGCTAACCTTATTATGTTAAGTATTTTTTACTATCTCCAAACTCTTATATTTCTTTCCAACGTTTCTTTGTCTATCTCTATCTGTCTCTATCTTTTTTTTTTTGAATGGAAGCGGTATACAGATTTAATGATAGCATTATAAGTACTATTAAACTTTCTGCTACTTCAAAATTATATATTAATTTGCTCACATTAACTAGCCTATGATTAAAAGCGAAAATATTTGTGGTCATTAAATATTGAATTATTGATAGTATTTTTTTTAAATGTCCAAAAAAGGGTGGGTCTTTTATCGCGTTCCCTACTTAAGACCAACAACTTAAGAAATGAATTGTTTATTTCTGAAAAGACACACACATTGCTATTTTTATTATGTGAGCTTATCTAAAAATTACATAATTGTTTATTTGGTTAAGAGTGACTAACATAAACATGGACACAATGTAAACAACGTTGTGAGTGTTGCCATGTAGTATGACTTTCTGTAGGGCAAGTCCGATACCTAACAGTGGTCTGCTGCTATCCCATAGCTGCAGCGTCATATTTATAAATTTGGTGCGTGTCAAAAAGTTATTAAAGAAAAATTTATTTTTAATAAATTAAATATAAAAATTTCTGCTGTTTTTTTTTATATTGAATGTTACATGAGAAAGAAATGCTTAGTGATCAGTAGTTCACAAGATGACCCAAAATCTGCTTGGAAATATTGTCCAAATGCAATATATATATTTTAGTAGAAAACTTTCTCCAACCAAATCGTATGAAAAATGTTAGAGACCAAATATTAAATAATCATATAAGCATTCGATATATTCGATGTATTCGATATTGTACAATAGTAATATATCTGATTAAAAATTTAATGTAATTAATTATGTATGCGCGGCACTCATTGTTGTTTAGTTGTTGTTGTGCCCATTGTTAGTTTTTTTTTTGTTTTTTTTCGGAAATTTTGAAGGCGTATGCGCAACTCTGTTTTGGATTTTTGTGCATCGTGATTTTTTTAAGAGATTTGCTATGGAATTTGCAGAAATCGACCCCCATTCAATAAATGAAAAAATATATACTGGTATTGTATTTATTAGATTAACTATTGTTTTGTTAATAATAACTATATTCACATTCTTATTAATTATTAATACAAATATTTAAGTGTTACTTTAACCTCGTCACTCGATAAAAATAAAAAAAAAATTGCAATCTTGGGTATATCTACACAAAGATTTCTTCTTACTTCGCCGTGGTTCTCTAATTATTTCGAAGATTAATTTAATATAAAACATTCAGAAAATGATTTATGATTTGACAAAATAATCACTCTTCTGTAGATTTAAATAATTTTTTGTTAATTTTTATGTTTTTGATTCTCTCCTTTGACATTAACAATTTTTCAAACAAATTTTATTTCTTTATTTATTTATTTATTTTTTTCGTTGCATTACTGAGAATGTAAAAATGTTTAAGATTTTGTCCCTGATCTTGTTTTAAAAATAACTCAATATTTAGTTTCAAATATTTAATTATAATGTCGGCGTTAAAAGAAAAAACAATAATAAATTGTTTAAAAGAATAATTGTTAAATGAACTATAATAAATTATTAAGTTTTAATCAATGATTCATACGAAATAATATTAGAGGTGTTAAAAATATTGCAGCTTCAATCATATATGCAAGTTGAATCTATTTTCTTGATGAGGACTTAAGTTTTCGTCAGATGTACCTATTTTCTTCATGAGGACTTAAGATAGCTAGTTGAACTGGAAATATGATAAAGAAGAAATTGCTTAAAGAAACATGGAAACTCTGAAACGACCCTTAAAAGGTCGTAAACATAAAAGATTCACAGTTAAACCCTATTATGTTAGTTTAGTTTTCTTGTGGCGTATATTCAGTGGGGGGATTAAACATGTCCCCTCCTTAAATTATTAAGTTTTAATCAATAATTCATATGAAATCATATTAGAGGTATTAAAAATATTATAATTTTAATAATTTGTATAAGATGAATCTATATACTTAAAGTGGACTTAAACTTTCGTTAGATACACCTATTTTTTCCATGAGGACTTAAGATAGCTAGTTGAACTGGAAATATGATAAAGAAGAAATTGCTTAAAGAAACATGGAAACTCTGAAACGACCCTTAAAAGGTCGTAAACATAAAAGATTCACAGTTAAACCCTATTATGTTAGTTTAGTTTTCTTGTGGCGTATATTCAGTGGGGATTAAACATGTCCCTTCCTTAAATTAATATAATTTTAATAAATCGTAATAATATATTTAGAGGTATTAAATGATTAATAATTTATATTGTATAAATGAATCCTATAACGTAAAGTGACCTAAACTCGTTAGTCACTATTCCATAGGCTTAATGACTAGTTACTTGGAAATGGCGATAAAAGAAAAAATTGCTTAAAGTAAACGGGAAACTCTGAAAACGACCGCTTAAAAAGTTCCTAAACATTAAAAGACCACAGTTAAAGCCACCTATATGTTAGTTGTTTTCTTGTGGTCGTTATTCAGTGGGATTACAGACATGTCCCCGTTTTAAAATTATTAAGTTTTAATCAATAATTCATATGAAATCATATTAGAGGTATTAAAAATATTATAACTTTAATAATTTGTATAAGATGAATCTATATACTTAAAGTGGACTTAAACTTTCGTTAGATGTACCTATTTTTTCCATGAGGACTTAAGATAGCTAGTTGAACTGGAAATGCGATAAAGAAAAAATTGTTTAAAGAAACACGAAATCTCTGAAACCACTCTTAAAAAGTCGTAAACATAAAAAATTCAAAGTTTAACCCTATTAGTTTAGTTTTCTTGTCATTGGCGTATATTCAGTAGGGGGATTAAACATGTCCCCTTTTTGCCTATATATTTTTAAGATAAAAATTATACAATTTTGATATATTTTTATTTCTTTATTTTAATAATAATATTAACTAATTCTTTTGATCATGAAACGTTATAAGTATTATATTAGCTCAAACAATAGACGGTTGTAATACAAAGGACCTCTCTGATAAGGCCGTCCCATACTTATCTCTAATCCTTTAACTGTTATTATAATTAATTTAATGTACTCTAAAAAATTTAATTAAAAATATTTGTTAGTACAACTCTGTAGCCCTTGCAGCAATGGGTATAATATCGTAATACACGGTAGCGGACCAAAAGAATATTTATTAGTAATATAACAATACTCTTAACTATTACCATACATATAAAAAATTAGATTAAATTATTTAAAAAAAAGCGGTGGAAAGAAAAAAGACAATTGTTTCGATGGTCGGTGGGTGCTCGGATGGCGCTACTATGGATGATATACGATGGATATGTATATTATGCTTAAACTCGCTTAAGTATATAGTTGACAATTGTCTCGATAGTTGGTGGGTGCTCGAATGCCGCTACTATGGATGATATACGCTGGAAATGTATATTTAATGTAGAATTAAAACTGCTTAAGAATATACTTGAGGCTTAATTGTTATTTAAAAGAGGCGGTGAAAAGAAAAAAGACAATTGTTTCGATGGTCGGTGGGTGCTCGGATGGCGTTACTATGGATGATATACACTGGAAATGTATATTTAATGTAGAATAAAAAGTGTTTAAGTATAAAGTTGAGGCTTAATTATTATTTAAAAGAAGCGGTGAAAAGAAAAAAGACAATTGTCTCGATGATCGATGGGTGCTCGGATGGCGCTACTATGGATGATATACACTGGAAATGTATATTTAATGTAGAATAAAAAGTGTTTAAGTATAAAGTTGAGGCTTAATT
>NC_051847.1:18877131-18884450 GCF_002237135.1 Teleopsis dalmanni | reverse complement strand
TTTTTGTTTCATATTGACAATTGGTGTGAGACTCGAGACCAAACTCATAAATTAAAATTATATTTCATTACATATTCGCTTTTCTAGTTTTTTAATTTTATTTATTTAATTTTTTTCTATACCTAAAACAGCATGACTTCCGTTTAGGAACGAGTTCTAGCAATTGCCTATAATAGTGTATCCTTGCTTGTATGATCGGTGTGTGATGTATATGTGCATATAAGTTTTTCATGTGTTGCCTTTTCTTACAGCTCTCCGAAGGGGATATTTGCTTTAGAGTTTGTCCAGAGGTTCGTCCCTTTTATTTTTTGTTGTTTTTTTTTTGTTCATTTAACATTATTCCTGTTTATGCAAATAGCTTGAATCATATGTTCGCCAGTGTCTCGTTGTCCTTTGATTAAGCACAGTTGGTTTTTGATACTTTACTCGCGTTCACGTGTGAGAAATAGTCAAGATATAAATAAAATAAATGCAATAATACATATATTCAAATTAAATAAGTTAATTACGAATATAAAAATTAACGAAATCGGTTAACTCAAGTAAATCGGATAGTCTAAACAAGCCTATTTGGCTGTGCAAGAAATGTTTGAACACGTAAAATATCGTTCCTTTCAGTTATGAAAGTGATTTAAAGAAAAAAAATAATTTTTGTGCTAAATGTTGTTTAATTTTTAATTAGTCTTACTTCTATAAAAATAACATATTAAACATAACTTAATATATATTTATTTAAATCTATATATATATAGTATTTTAAGTGCTGTGCATATGAAAATTATTTTAAAGCTATGACTACTTATAAACTGAAGGAATTCAAAGACATTTTGCAACTCACAGATACTCCAGTAAACATATATTTCCACAAAACATATAATATAGATCTGAAAAATTCACATTAGTGAGTGGAGAATTTACATTGCGATCTAGAGATCTATTGTGTCCTAACATGCGATAGACGTTTATTAAGTAAAATAAACTAAGCACAAAAAATTTATAAAATAATTAAAATTTATTTTAGACGTCTTAAAAGCATAATTATTAAGTTAATAACAGCAATTTCTAAATATTAAACATTTTAAATAATTTATTATAAATAATTATGATCACAAGGCAGGATCACTAACACGATCGATTTGTTGTCAATATTAATCAATTTAAATTAAAAAAACTTGTTATAAAAGTGAATTGGTATAAAAGCGTTATATTACCATTAGATGTGAGATATTAAAATATATCTGCCACCCATAAAAATTTTACAAAAATATAATTCTCATAATATTTTATAACTTTATCAAGTTATTGTTATTATCGTAATTATGGTCCTTATTATATCCTATCACTCTTAGTGATAGCAATAAAAGCCTGTGTAGATGAAGATCACTGTAGATTGCAAAACTCACATGGCTCAAATTGTAAAAAATGCATACCAGTCAGCTACTTGAACTAAAGCGTAAAGCGAAACCAACTCAGTAGTACAGTATCAGTGTTGACCGACCACTGTATATTAGAGACGCATACAATAAGACAGGAGCTACCGTCTATCGACTTTCGACGAGGCCGGAGATCTGAGGACGAAGAGAAAGAGGTTATATAACTTTTATAGAACTGTCACTCTTTAAAATTAGGGATATAGTCAAGGTTGAAGACTTGTTAGGTTGAATGCCTTATACTTACATGGGGTAATCGCACCTTCTGAAATTGACGTTTTTCTTGCGCTAATTTCTACCTTTAAAGCGATTCTTCAGCTCTGGTGTACGGATACTGATTTAACTGTAGTATCACAACTAAAATGTAGTATTATTTGTGCGTAAGTGAGCTTTGCTGCACAATATTGTCGCAGTCTTAGTGAAACATAACTGCTTAAGTTAATACCAAAATAATATAGAATTCTGGACTCCTAGTACAGCAAAGTACTGCAACTGGTCCTAATTGAGCAGACTAAACTGTCTTTTAGATTATAGTACCAATATGAAATAAATAATATATACAACTCCGAATTATATAGGGATATTGTCGATAAAGTTATCTTAACACCAATATCACATGTTGTTCATAGGTTTTATGTATAAACCGACGGCAGGGTTTACATGCCGGAGTCACTCGTCGCCAGCGACGACCAAGTGCCGTTCAACACCTCTCAAAAGGACTTCACATCAGATCCCAACGTTGTTGTTACAACAACAACATGTATAAACCGATATTGTAAACGTTCTTCTATTATTATTATACAGTAACCCTAATTGGCACAGCAATTATTAAGATACATAATCAATATGAGTCTATAAGACTACTGTTATTGTAAATTCTAAACCGAACTCAAGAATTTTAAAAAGTAAAGAGTAATCATTGTATAAGTCATTTGCACCTCAATAAAATCTATATAAAAAATATATTTTGTTTACAAGCCAATAGAAAAAACAGTTGCGATAAAACGGCAAACTCTTCAAAGTACTCTCTTTTTGTATAACAACTATAATATGTTATGAAATATCTTATGAAATAAAAATTGATATTTGGAGGCGCAGAAAATAAAATTATTAAGTATTATTATTTTGAGATTTTCTTACCTTCTTTCCAACATTGCAACTCTGCGTGCGTTAAAACTTTCTCTACAATTTCTCTCTTTATCCACAGTTCGCTTGTTTTAAACTTCCAAAAACTTCAACCTATCCTAGAACTTCAACCTATTCTAATAAAAATGGAAGTAATTTCAAGTGTTTGTGAAATTACAGAGAAAAAGTGTATCATATTGTATTAAATGATCAATTTGAATAAGAATCAGAGAGCTTAGCAAAGGAGTTTGGCATTTCACACATAAAAAAAAACTTGGTACGAACGGTGTAAGCAAAATAAGTTTCACTTTTTGGGTTGATTAAAAATTTTTATCCAACATTCAACTCCGAAGCCCAAGATTAATTGAAATAGTGATTTCCATCGGGATGATTGTAGGTATTACTTTTTAAGATGACGAAGACGTAAGACTGATTGAGTAGCTAGAAATGGGACGCATTGATGGCGAATATTTCACGGTATCCACCACACTTGTATGGTCAGCTCAAGTATTCTTTTAAATAAAAATTAAATATAATATAAATATATTTAATGTTAATTTTTTCTTGCCGATATTGACGCGTCTTTATGACGAAAAAAAACTTTTTAAAAGTTAGATGGATTTGAATAGTAAATAAAAGACAAGGACAAAAATGTATTTAATTTATTGAAATTTGGCTGTTTCTAGTATTGCCAAGTACTCATCATCAGTGGTCTTAAGAAATAATTGAATTTTAATTAGTTTATAGACCGTATATAATTTGTTTGGATTGTCAAATTAGAAGCGATTACTAATCGTGTTTATTCATAAGCAGCCAAGGCTGCACAAACTTTTAATGCTCAAGTTTCAAGTTTTTTTTCACTTTTTATTTAATTTGTGACAATATATTTAAATAATAATATTCCGACCTCTGAGGAAGAAGTCAAATACTATATACTATATAGTAATAAAAATTAAATATTTTTAGACTGGACATTTTTATTACTATCCCCTTTTCTATTCGAAATAGATTAATTGCTATAGGACATTAGAAAGAAATTTTAATTATAAATATTTTTATTTCTTTAGGTAGAGTTACATTCGGCGGTAAAGAGTATTTATGAAATAATATTTCACAGACTAAAACCCCTTTTTTGCTTAAACAGCTTAACGATTTGGCATAAATTACAATTGATCGATAATTAGCTCAAAAAGTTTAACTGGTATTCAATTATTGCTGAAAGCAAATCTAATAAGCTTAGCAACCACTTATTTTCATGTCCTAATTAAATTTGTCACATCCAAAAATCTGCATAAAACTGCAGAGAAATTCCATAATATTGCGAAATTCCAATGTGCAGCCGGACTTCAAGCGGAAAGGATGCGACAATGTACATTTAGGAAAATGCCATAAAATAGTGTCGCAAAACCATGGACAACAAAACGCCTTTGCCCATACCAAGCGTAACGCTAGCTAGCCTTCGTCAAGTAAAATTAGGAGAAAAAATGCATTTCACTCGTACGTCTGCTGCCAATATTTACCTTTTGTTGGCGACAAAAAAATATTCTTCTTCCATCAATGATACTGAATTTATTTGTCAGCGAATGAGCACTTCGAACAAAACAAACTTTTGTTGATTGTCGGGCAAAAAGTGACACTGAATAGAATGAGGTATTGTTCCCTTTGTTCCCAATTCTGTTAAAATGTTTTATGTGCAATAGTGTCATTTTTTTCCTTTTTCAATAAAAAGAAACATTTTTTTTCTTCTCTTCAAATGTGCTCATTAACTATGCACAGAAGAAAAGGGGTCAGCTTAGGTTTTGTCAAAGAAATTTTAAGTGTATTCTTAACATGTAACCATTCCGTTGAGTGCACACATTTGAAACTTATTTCGTAGTATTTTTTTTATTTTTTATTAGGCTTTTTTTTTTCTTTTTCTTTTTTTTAACAAAGTTAGTTCGCATACGCAACTCTATATATTAATCCTTCAATATAAAAACTGCCTGCTATTCACCGTTCGGCGACCTCTTCACTTTTGCTTTTGTGTTGAAATTGTTGTGAATTTTGAAAACTTTTTCTAACCACAATTCTATGTATATTAGGGCTCAAATCCTAGCCTCAGATGGGGTAAACAATTTTTTTTTTAACAATATTTGCATATAAAATTCTTCTTTTTCGACAATGAGGCTTAAACATTAATTGCAGTGCTTATTGTGATTTTATTTTTGAATTCATTTAAAAAAACCAAGCGAATTCAATTTCATTTAAAGCTAAGTATTTAATTATATTCAATGTAAATAAATAGACAATTCAATCTTAATAATTCCTTCCCATAAATAACACATTGGCAATATCCTTTTAACACTTCTCTTAGAACATATTCATCTCTGTGTATACAAATTGTATTATATAAAAATAATAAATATTGAAGATATACTATATTCAAATATAATGTAATATTGCTTACATTGTTAACTTAACCTGAGAAGCGACATGCGACTAAGTCTCCCATTATCCTTATGTTGAGATAGAACACACTATAAATTTCCCGCTGTATAGTTTTTTCTTTGTGCTTAAAACTTTAGGTTTTGGAGCTTTGTAACTGTCATGGCCTCATAACCATATCATGGTTACAAAGCCATGCCCTCAGTATATTGTTCAATGACAATAACTGAACACAACAGTGGTAGCTAGAAATTGAAAATTAGCACCGTAGATATACTTAGTCCTATAATTTATTCCATCCACATATAAAAACGTGACTCGATTAATGGATTTATAAAAAGAAATCCCTTCCACCTAAGCACCAAAATTAGTTAAGTTTTTAATTCTGCGATCCTTCTGTCTATACAACCAGTCAAGTATCGCTTGCTACGCCCGTCAAAGATTACAACAACAACAACAACAAATGTATTAGGAATTCTCCTGATGAAGACAAAAGCGATTTGCTGATATTAGAGAAAGACTAATTGTATATTTATTTGCTGATGCTAATATTCTACTCACTAAGGCTTAAGTGAGTAGAAGAAGAGCAAGAAAAGCACTGCGAAGATATCCAGATATCCAATATCTAAGATATCCATTACATTATAGCTACTTATTATTATTAGACTATAAGATTTCAAAATTAAATAATTTTTTAACGTGAATTTTTTTTTGTCGAATGTGCCGCGTCTTATAACGAAAAGAACTGAAAGGGTTCGAACAGTAATAAAGAAACAACAACAAAAATTTGATTAATTTCAATAAATTAAAATTTAAATAATTTTTTATTCATTATTAAATCATTATTATTATAAAATAATAATTAAATTAACTAATTATCTCCAATTGAACAGAACTACTAACTTGAAAGTTGTATTTGAGGTTATGACATTATTCATTCCATTTCTGCGAGTATGAGATTGCTGTGGGTGAATCGGAATCGGTTATTCCTGTCTAAATCTGTTTTCTAGCTCGTAGTGTGTAAAGATAATTTGAATATGTTAGAACTACAAATAAAAAGAATGCAACACTGACTTCAAGCTATATGTACGTTTTTTTACAACGAGGTCAAATTTCCGATAGTTAAACCTTAAGGATTAAACCTTCATAATAAAAATGAAATGTTTATATACTATTTTATCTACTGAATCTGCTGTTATATCTTTTTTTATTTGCATAGGCTAACTGAAATTGTTTAGTTAAGTTTAATTTATGTATTATTTATTGTGTTTATTTAGTGTAAATCATCAGCAACAAAATCAACAAACATCGTTGCCCTCAACAACACACATGCAAAAAATAAGACAGCAACATCAACATATAAATAGCAATAACAATATAAACAAAGGCAACCATCAACAAATTCATCACCAATATAATCATCAACCGCGTATGGCTGCGGCGCAACAGGTCCAGTCACAAACACATATACGACATCCGACACACCATGCGCATCCACAGCAGCAACAGCAACAGTTGCCTCAACAGCAGCAACAACATGGGCAGTATCGCATGCCCAATATTAATAACGTGAATATTAACAAACAGCCAATATCAAACAGCAACTCCCAAAATCACATACAACATACGCAGCCGCAGCCACAACCGCAACCGCAATACTACACAGGCAATAAACCAAGATTTAACAATAATAATGCAAATAATTATACTGGTCAGAAACAGTTTTCACAAAATCAATATCGCTTTGGAAAACAACGGTCCCAAATGGCATCTACATCTGCTGAGGCTCCGCTGGGCGTTGCCAAAATGCCAAATAAAAAACCAGATATTCCAAGTACTGTAAATAACAATAACAATATTATTATCACCCCAGATGCAACATCCTCTACTGCAGTTGTAGACTGCAGTGAAACTCCAAACACAGCAGAAGATCTGCAAAAGACGCAAGAAAAAATCATAGTTGAGGAACCACAACAACAACAACCAACACAACAACAATCGCCGCCGCCACCTACAGGTAGTTTTCCTTTTAATACAATAATCCAGTTTTAATATTATATATGCAATTTATTTCAGATAATTCAGATGAGTCTAATAAAGAAAATATTTCCCTCGAAGGAAATCAAGAGCCTCAAAATAACAACAACATCAACTTTACTAATAACAATCATTCCAACAATAATATTATAAATTCCAACAACATCAATATACTTTCAGATGATGATACATCTCCTGCAAAGAATTCAAAAGAAAAAACACCTATGTGTTTAGTTAATGAGTTGGCTAGATTTAATAAAGTAAGTAATAAATACTACAGCTTTAGAAGTGGATTTAACAAAA
>NC_051847.1:18862443-18877031 GCF_002237135.1 Teleopsis dalmanni | reverse complement strand
AGTTTCACAAGTATAGTCGCCAGCAACCAGTTTGGTTTCCAAACTTCGTACAATTCTACATATATTTGAAATTTCGTATCTTCTATTAGGATCCGAAATTTTCTTTAATATATAATATAACAAAACAGAAAGTATAAACGATCTATAGAGCACAAATTTTGTCTGTCGAAAGAGAGCTCTCTACGAAATCTCTAATTAAATTAAAAATTTACATAAAGAGGTTTTCAAAAAGTAGTAAACAACAAAAATTATTTTTTATATTATTTTAATTAATTGAATTTTTGTTTCGAGTATTGCCAAATATTTTACCCATCATCAGTGGTTTTGGAAATAATTCTTGTATTTAATTATTCGTAAAAAATTTTGTTTTTTGAGATTGCAAGTACCAGAAATCGAAGTCGTGCCCTGCCAATTTTGAAACTCAGAGTCCGCGCACCTTAACAAACTGACTCAAAGCCGTATTTGGCTTTTATATTCGCACATTTTTATTAACAAATTCACTTGCTGTGTCAAATATTAATATCATATAGTAAATTTAATATAGTATATATAAATCAATATAGCAATATTAAAATGTTCTTTTAATATATTAAATTAATAATCTTATCGTGAAATTTATTACAAAATATATGGAATATTTCTTTTGTGCTTTCTTTAAGAAGAAATTCAATATAAAAGTTCAATTCCCTTGGCTAAACTTTTGGTGACACACAAGCTGAAAAGTCAACAAAACCAATTCCAAGTAACCACAACAAACTAAAGTGAACGCTTCAACTTCTATGAGTAACTGCGTCTGCAAACTAAAGGAAAACTTTTATTTTCCGATGCCTAAGGATATGTGTTTTATGAGCGTTTTTTCGTCGCAGAATTAAATTGTGGTTTCTTTTTCTAATTTTATTTCTGTGCTTTTTTCTGCATATGCAGGATTATGAATTCAATGTCATTTCACACGCGTTCAGCTAACTTTCAACTTTTTTGTTGGCCTCTAAGACATGTTCATTAACATTCATGCATCCAAAAACGTGATCGCCACAAATCCTCCACTCGTACACTGGGATTTCGCAAACATGCTTAAAGTTTTGCTTTTCCATTTTCCATATATACAAAAGTTAGTTTAAGGATTTTTTGCATTTGCTTGTATGGAATAGTAAATTGTCCACAAATCAAATTAAAAAATAATACAAAATTCAGTTTCTATTCATTTACAAGCAATAATTTATGACGATGCATTGTTAGTAGAGGCAACAAAGTTAATGTACTTGTGGGTTATTTGCTCTTTTTTTACTAAAAGTCCTTAAATTTCAATTTAATTTGTTGCTTATTTATTATGTGTAAAATGAAATATTTTAAAATTTTAAATGGTCTTCAAGTTTTATTATTTTTATTTTTATTATTGTTTTTTTTTTCTTTATTGTTGTTAAAAGTTCTGTAGTCGTCATTCATCATATTTATTATTTTTATCTTGTCTCTATTTCCCCACAGTTACTACTCGCAGCTGCGTGCGCTTTTTGTCATATCTCTGCGACGGCGGCGACAAGTTGGAAGGACAATGGTTATGGACGAAACAATGGAGAAATTATGGTACAACAGAAACAACTGCAACAACTAAAACAAGAGAACCGTAATAATGTGCAACAGCTAAATGAACAATGGGGGTCTTCATTGCAACAGCAGGAACAGCAAGAACAGCAGCAGCAACAACAACGACAACAACTACAATTACAGCAACCAGAAAAAGAACAGCAAATTAAAGAGCAGTACCACTATGACGAACATGCTGATCCCTATGATTTAGCCAATTTATGGCGTCTGCGGCAGATATATGAATATTTTAACAACGAACTTGGCAACAACATAAACAAATATAACTATGAACACCAACGATTACAACAACTACAGCACCAGCAGCAGCAACAGCAACAGCAACAGCAACATCACATACAACTCTATGATCAAGATAATAAAAATGAAAATGACAATGGCAACAACAATAACAATAACAACAATGACAGTTACTTTTTCTACAAACGTAGCGTTGATGACGACAACTACGGCAACAATATAAATAGTAACGGAAATCCCAGTAGTGGCAGCAGCAATAACAACAAAGATGGCATCGACAATGACAGCAACAGCGACAATGTATATAACGAATGCAATTACAGCAACAACATAGGTAAACATACACAAAACACTCCCATTTGCGCGAGGAACGGTGTTATAGTCCGTACGGCAAAATCGCATCAGGATGCCAGAAATGGCTTCCGTTTGCAATTGTCTGCTTCAAATGAGTATGTTAGCAATAGTGCTAGTAATAATAACAACAACAACGATAACAACAACAGCAACAGCAATAATTACAGCAACAACAATAGCGACATTCTAGTTGACAGTGACAGTAACATTAACAGTAGCAGCGACAATGCGAACCACTACGTAAACACACACAATGACATAAACAGCAACAGCAACAACAACAACCAAAATGGCGAATATGTCCACTCGATTTCTACACGCAGCAAAAGGTAAAATTTTTAACAATAAAGTAACCACAACAACAACAAAACAACAATAACAATGATGTAGCTTGTTAGCGTTGCCATAGGGATTGAGTTTTGTTTAAATGGTTGGAAGCGGGTTGAGTAGTTTACAGTAGTTGGCAAAGTGATTTTATTGTTTTAAAATGCATTGTCGGATATAATTTAATATGTCTTAAAACTTAAAATTAATAATTAATAATAATTAATATTTAATTAATTATTTACATTTTTTGTGCTCCTTTTATTTCTTCAATTTCCAACTATCTTCATAAGAGAGTCATCCTATGTCGAAAAAAAAAATATAAAGCTTACTCTAGAGACCCATTGCAGGAAAACAGTGCAGGATAAATAAAAAAAATTCTTGAAAAAAATTATTTCTAAGATAAACATAAAAATAAAAATAAACATAAAAACTTTTATAAAGATTTTTAAACAATTTACAAAGAATGATAAGAAAATTTTTCTTGAATCAAAAATTTAAACAACTAAAATTTTTGAATACATTTAAAAATATAAAATCATACTTATTAGGCAAATTCAATATTTATAAAATCAGAATATTCATATGATTACTTATCATTTCTGAAAATTCATAAGATTTGTCATTTGTGACAGTATCTATATGTTATCCCATAATCAAATTTATAGATATATACACATATATTAAACTCTTTTGTACTACGTACCTTATATTTTAGTATTAATTTAAAAGTTAATTTAAGTTGAAAAAATAACAGGAAGCCACAAACCTGAAGCCACAAATTGTCTATAAAAAATCAAACAATTGGCAACAACAACAATGTTGCCTTCCGTAGTAAAGAGTATTTTTATGTAAACATATCATATAAGTGGAAAATATAAAAAGTTAACTATTCATTGGATATGTTTTATTAAATATTGAATTGTTCAATACTGTTGCAATATTATTATAATTTCAATTAATATTATTTTTTGAACACTATTATTTTTGTTTAGTATTTTTACAATTTGCTATACAGTAACAAAATCTAAAAGCACAATCATCAAAGGCTAAAGGATATTCATAAACACGTATGAGTATTAGCAATACATAGACCCACTAACACACTCATACGTATGAACAAGTATATGCAATGGTCTCATTATGCGAGCCTTAATGTATGCATTTTCACATGTGCTTGGATGCGTTGGTGAAATGCCTGGACCACCTGTAGTTCTCAGTATGTTAGTACGTAGATGCAGGTCGCATAATAAACCCTACAGGATAATACGCCATACATTATATTGAAATAATGCTTCGGCCCTTGGAATACTAATAAAATAAAAATTAATGCGAAACTATTGTTACTATTCCTTGCGGGAAAAAAAATAAATAATAAAAAAATTGTGTAAAATTTTAATGTTTACACCATTAAAAAAATTGGTTTTTGTATGTTGAGTTCATTTTATTCAAATTATGAAAATTACGCTGTGCAAAGGAAGTAAATATACTTTAATGGAATTTTAATTTTATTTATTTGAATAATAATTTTTCCAACAATTGCATAAATTATTTCATGTGCTGACTTTAATTGCAAACTCCGATAAAATAAACACATTTAATGTTTATTGCTTTTGTTAATATTTCTTTAAAAAAAAATGGATTCAATTGTTTTAACGGCAATTATTTACATAAACTGACTCAATTCAATTTCACAAAATCCTGATTAAACGAACATTTAGGGAACTTTAGTGGTTATATGACGTTTTCCCCACTCAAACTTTAATTCAAATAGATTTACATTAAAAAATTCAGTTAATTATTTAATTTAAACTAAATATTAGTTTTAATGTATGGAAATGTCCTAATAATGTGAACATAGTCCCAATACTTTAATGAAATACTAACTACTAAGCACTACTGTTTCTTATTTATACAATTTATGTTTTTCCATGGACGAATGCTTCCATAAACAAAGCCGTCAATATTCCTGATCTATTGTAAAGACTTTTCAATCACACACATACGTTTTATTAAGGTTCTCTACTTCGTCTTCAATATATATTTTCCCCAAACTACCTAAAACATACTTACCAATTAGTATCCTTGTAAATGGTTTTGTTGCCACTTGCTGATAATGTATTCCTTGTTCATATTCTAACCATTTCAATCATATCAATTTAATATATATGATCCTTCTTCGTCACTTTACTATATAATTGGGGTTTCAATTGCACCAAATTCGATAAAACGAGTTGCTCATTAGTATTGAACAATTTATTCACTAGTACTCATCTCTCATATATCAAAAACTGCTTTATTTGCTGAAATTAAAGAATTCAACATATCTCGGGAAAAACGATTTTCATATAATACAGATATATTTATAAAAGTATTTTTTATTTCCAGTGCTGATGCCTTGAACTCCTTACTTTTACCAAGTGTTTCTGAATATGAACCAAATGAAAATGAGTTGGAAGTTGATTTACCCTATGGTATACAAAATGTACGAAAACGCAGAATTCGAGGTAGTCCAAGCTACGAACATCGCGGCAAGGGTGTAAGATTTATGATTTCATTTACCCTTATAATATAAATTCAATTAAATTTTTAACTTTTTTAGATAACGTATCAATCTTTGTGCCCAACTAAACGTATTTCAATTCCTTTGGAAACATTGGGTTATGAGTACCGACCAAATCATTACATCGAAGTCACATGTGCTCACAACTACTCACCAGTCTATAATCATGACTTTAACAAAAACAGAGTAAGTTTTGGTTAAGACGTTCTTATACTTAAATCAACTCAAAATGATATGAAATTTAAACATTATAAAATCTTGCCATTATCAGCAAACAATGGATATACTTTTATTAAATCTCTTTTATTAAAATTCTGTAAGAAATAATACTTCATTTTAATCATGTAGACACTAGCAGGTCTAATATAAAAACTACTTATGAAAAATTTTCTTCAAATAAATCAGTTTGGGTTTTGTTGATCTTTATCTAAATCAGGTTACCGATTACTATCGTTCTATTCTAATTAAAATTATCTATTAAAAATTTTGTACAGAATTAAATTAATTATGTTAATTACTATTAATATTATAAACAATATTCTCCACAGATTTGTTCAGAAGCTGGGTTTTCCTGCATACAGCTCAATCGCACAATACATTTAATACGACGCAATAAAGTCTCGTCTATGGAGTGTTGGGAGTCCGAAATTCGTATTGTGCCCTCTGGTTGTGAATGTATGTGGCCAAAACATAACTATGGAGATATTGTAACCTACCATGATGCAGAGAAACGCTTTGATCCACTGGCAAATGTGGAGCCCAATGCTGATTACCAAGTCGGTGAGGGTTTTATGCAAATACCGCGACAAATTGAATTAGTTGGGCTTGACGGAACACGAAGGGAGGAAACAGATGGCATTGGTTTTGAGGCATATGAAGTAAATTAACAATTGAATAAATAAATTAGTGATTATTAAAATGTATTAAATTTAGTTATGACAAATTATGTAAAAACGTATTTAGATAGTAAATAATAATAAATTATATTATATATCTGAGCTGACGGCAGTATAGAAAAAGTATATTTGTGAAAATAGAAAAAATAAGAAGCAGATTTTACAATAATTTTACGATGTAAGTAATTAAATAAAATATTTTAACAATTATTTTTTAATTGAAATAACTATTCCTCTTATTGTTCTTGTTGTTGTGTTGTTTTTTCAACAGTAAATCAAGCTTAACTCAAAAAGTTAATAAATTATTTTATCAAACCAATTTAAAAGAATAAAAAATAAAATCATTTAAATTAAAACAAAAATTCAAAATATTTAAAATACTTATGTTAAACAAAAAAAAATTAAATATATAAATTCTTTCAATATGAAGCAGCAAATATTTTATTTTTATTTGTTTAAGTCACATGTACAATCGAAAAAAAAAATATATATGAAAACATTTAAATAAAGCTGGCCATAAATTAAACTGACTTTAATGTTATGCATTTTTAATTTATTTAAAAGGCTTTTAATTAAATTTAAAAATTAAAATTAATTTATTTGAGTACATAAATAAATAATAATGCGATTAACAATTGTGCATTAACACCAATATTTAAGAATTATTTAAAAAAAATTGATTTTTAAAAACGTAGTACAGATGTCGCAATTTACACCTACGGGGTCTCATTTCACGCATGTCTGGAGGTCATATTTTTAGCGCCAAGAAACATGAGGCTTTGTTCTTATTCGTTGACTTTAACTTCTCTGGATGGAATGATATTCCTACAACACAGTTACTTTATTGGATAAATAATTTTAAAAGCTGATCTCACAGTAGTGTGACCCTCTTAAAAAACTGGAGATTTCGTCAGATTCAGATTTCGGTACTTATCAAATGCTGCCTATCCAATTATAACGGAATTAGACAACATCTCTTCAAAGGGCATAATGACGTTTTTAACTGCTACTTGTCTAATAAAATAAAGTGGATTTGCCACAACAACCCTCAAAGGTGGCAAGCTCTCAACCCGTTTAAAATCTAATCTAATCCTTAATGATATGTAAGGACATTTCTGAATATTTTTAAAATGACAGAGATTTTAATGTAAGTTTCTTTTGAAAAGATACTCATTAAATTTTATATTCTCAATTAAACTAGCATAAACATTCCGTAAAAGTTTTATATAGGGCTATTTTGTATTATCATAACGATGACACGCAGGCCACATATGGCAAGATGAAATTCTCTGTGGCACCCTATTCTGATTTATTAATACTAAGATCACAGTTAAGTCAAAAATGTAATCATCTACAACTTATTAGTATCTAGAATACAAATGCACAATCTTTTCAGTTTTATTAGTATCCAAAAAGAGAAATATGTAAAAGTTCAAAAATCAGTTTTAATCGAAAAATTCTGACAGCAAGATGTCTCAAAACAATAGAGCGAACACTTTATCGAAGCCATATAAACTGTTTTCATCAACTTACATATACTGTTCTTTCGTTAATTTAAAACAGCATGGCCGCCAACGATGCTTGAAGTAAGTCTTTAGATCAATGATTTTAGGTTAACACGACATTCCATGGCTTAAGTATATCAATATAGCAACAATCACAATAGCTACAACAACGACGACAATCCAGTGACAGCTTCGTACACCGATAGAAACATAAACGCACCACCACAAAAATTGTCGCAATCGTTAGGACAGTTGTGAAGATATTCTCAGGTGTTTCAGTAATATCAGCAGCAGCAACTCCTAAAACT
Source organism: Teleopsis dalmanni (assembly GCF_002237135.1). Lineage (NCBI taxonomy): Eukaryota > Metazoa > Arthropoda > Insecta > Diptera > Diopsidae > Teleopsis > Teleopsis dalmanni. The sequence continues at coordinate 18,869,239 of NC_051847.1, read as the reverse complement.
TAATTTAGTCTCAAACTTAATTTAGTCTCAGGCGTCTCAAACGGGCGCATCGACGGTACAACAGTAGTCACTTCCAATCTCGCATCAAGTGACACTGCACACTACGGTCCAATAACATCTTAGGCTCCATAGCCAATGAGACATGAGAAGGCACGGACTGTTTCATAAGTGACGCGATCTGTATAAATAAGCATTTTCCAATGAATTTAGCAGAACTTTATGATTGACCCACAAGTCTTTTGTTGATTACTTTTCGAATCGTGGTATCGCTACTACTCCTTCCCTAGGAAGAGGGTACTGTGACGACAGAAGTTGAGATGCGTTGAATATTTTTTAAATAGTTTTTAAATTATATTTAGAAAAAACAGATTAAAGTCTTTTGCGCTTCCAATTTTGAGAAAAGATAACTACTACTTGTACTAACAAAATAAAATAATTTACATTGATAATAAAGACATTTATGGAATATAAAAAATACTTATATACATTTATACATATTTTATAATAAAATTAAAAAAGTAAATAACTTATCAATAAGTTATTTACCACAACCTTATCAATAACACTTGCTTAACTATGGCATGTCATCACTGCAATTCAATTTATGTTAAAACGTCAATTGGTTTTTCAACTGATTCTTTAATAATCGTTTTTGCTTGTTTATAAATGTTTTCAAAAATAGATTCTTTTGTACCCACAGCATCTATTTTAATCCAATTAATGTTTTCTTTTGCCATCATATCTTCATATACGCTTAAAACTTTACGTTGAAACTGAAGTTTTTCGTACCTTAAATATTAGGCATATTTATTGAATGTTAGTTTATTTTTATATATTTAATATACCTTTCGTCTCCAAAATTACCACGATCTTGCAGTTGTTCAATAGGAGCATTCAAATAAAAGACAGCATCAGGCCGTAAAAGACCCTTCTCCATTGAGATACACCAATCATAATTCAAACCTATATTAGATTATAATGAGTTTCGATTAAGTATTCTATTTTTATTTACTCTCTATTAAATACCTTTAGCTACACTGTACGCCACACCTGAGTATGAATACCTGTCCACAATAAATGTTGTACCAGCTTCTAATAACTTTTTCATTTCATTTTTGTATTCCCAACGATTTGCCGAGAACAGTAAATGAATGGTCTCATCGCTTAGTTCTTGTTGATTTGTTAAATAGGAATTAATCACTTGCCCAATGGTAGATTCACGTGCTGGAAATGACATGTGTTTCACTGGGTGGTTGTCTTGCAACAGCGTGTTGTCTAAATAAATTATGCATAACAATTAAAAGCTGGTTATTACGAATATTTTGCTTTAAATGTTTCTTCTTGCTTTAAAAACCTGGAACAAAAATTATAAATTCTAATTACACAGTAAACGGCTCTGCGTGGATTTTCCTGTTCGGTCACAGCCTTCAAACATAATTAATGCTCCACGTCTCATATTTGCGACTTAAGTTTCAAATCGAATTATATATACAAATAATTATTTCAAATAGATATTCTACTTTTCCCGGACAATTTAACAAAAAAGGCGCTCAAACGCTCGACAACATAACATATGTCAAATGTCAAGTTAGACGTTTAATGACGATTTGTAAGAAATTAGTGCTGCCAAGTTCATTAGTTTCATGCATCATATAATAAAAAAATGTTGACAGGTCTCAATAAATAAACTTGTAGTAGATTATGCAAGAATTCAATTCTAAATCTATGCCGTGCATGTATTAAAAAATATGTGTTTATTTGATCTTAATAAATATACAAGCTTGTCACATACTCTGCCACAAAATTGATACAAAAATTTTAATTTCAAATTTTTATCCGCGAATTCGTAAATTTGAAATATGCCTGTGTCAAATATTAAGGTTTTATAACTGCATAAATTACTGTCAACGGAAACAAAAACTTATAAAGAGTTGTCTTTCGTAATTTGTGTGATTTTGTTAGTTACTTATTGTGAATAATTAATATATATTTTTATACTTTTTCTTAACACACAGTTATATGATAAATAACATTAATGACTAAAATTCCTAAACATATTAATATTATGCTCTGATAACCTCGGTGGTCGTTACTCATGTACGATCTGTATCGAAGTCATACAAATACAACTTAGTTTATAGCTTACTTTTAAATAAATGAAATAATTAAAAAAGTTCCTATGGTGTTTACTCTCGATTTGTCAAATTTTGTTACCCAATTGAACGTTTTAAGACTAATCTAACATTTTTGTACTTGTGTTAGTGGGTATTATTATTATTCAAAAATTCATGTATTGAATCAAAGCACACATTACTTGCCAAGCCATATAAAACAGCTGTTATTTTAGTGTAATCTTGCTACTCTATCAAAATATCTAGAGTGTTGTAAATTAATCTCAAATTTTTTACATTTTTCACCACATTTACTAATCGGATATAAAAAACACACTAAAATTGAAATCGAAACCACCATTAGGTTTCGAGCACAAAATCTGCTATTAAAAACTAAATTATTTCGCAGTAATAACCAAGCAGGAAAAGCCAGTGCGAGCGTTTTCCAATAAGCTAAACTTGCCAGATAAATTACATAAAAAATTTAATCCTATAAATAACAAAACTGACCAGTTATTAATTAACATAGGAACGAGTGAAAGTCTTATGCAAAAAGAATGGATATCTTTGTCAAATTAAAATATTTAAATGTTTAAAAAAGTATAAAATTACATATTATAATATTATATTATTAATATGTATTTAATACATATTATTTTTAAATATATGTAGACTAAAAATTTTTTCTAGAAATCACCCTGTTTGATGATGGAAGCGGTAGCCACTTCAATATGCCATCACATTGCGTGAAAAAAATCAGTTTTGATATGTAGTACGGACATAAATACAATTTCGGGACAATTTATTATAATATATAAAAACAAAGTAAATAGTGTGTGAACTGTACACCAAACTCATAAATATTTTAATAGCTTCTTATTAAACATAATATTATGTGATTTAGGATTAAACATTACAAAAAATAAAAACTGCAAATAAAAAACTTCAGAAAATTTCTGCAATTTGCTAATGTAAAGTATTTGTCTCAGCATACGGAATAGCGTATAAAACAAACCACGCGATAAGCGAAACGAGTAATGTGAAAGTGCGATAAACGTAATAGAGCGAGATGGGTACAATGATGTAAACAAGAATTTCGTGTTAAAAAGAATTTGCGAAAACAATTTTGACAGCTCCGGTTATGCATAGGGCGAATTCACGAAATGTGCTACATGTGAATTAAAAGCAAAAAATTTGTAAATCCTGTACAGGGCTTACAGATAATATTTTTATTAAAAAAAATGTATGTCTATTGTGTTTTTGTAATGCCTCCTCTTTTTAGTAATGAAATTAAATAATATAATTTATACAAATATAGTTGTTTCTTTTTAAAATTGTTGAAATATTAATAACAAAAATTTTAGAAGTAATATTTGACAGTAACTGTCAACTCTAAAAATACACTCCCGTGCCACAAAGCCTGAAAAGAGAAGTTATAAATTATATAGAATGCCGCAAATATGAAAAGGAGTAGGATTTATGTAGAGACGATATATTTGCGACGTATGGATAAAATTTTCTGTCGTTAAATACAAGAAGATGTATAATTCAGTATATGAATTTATTTTAAAAAAAGAAAACTAAATATGTAATTAATATAGTGAAATGATACTAAAGTGACCGTTTACATATTAGTCGTTAACTAATGAGTGAGAGTCCTTTTTAATTAAACCAAAGAAAACACTTAATTGTATCAGTTTTTTAGAGTTTGATAACTTAATACATTCATTATTTATAGTGTTATTGTATATGAAGTGAAGAAGAATTATTAAATACAACTATGTGGAATTGGTAGAATAACTTATTGAACAAAACTACTAGCCAGCTTGAGTATACATTTTCGACTCTAGAAGCAGTACAAATGAATTCCGAAATCCAGAACATACTATACGCACAAAGGTTCCATGAACTGTTAGAGGCATGTTTTCATTTTTTCATTATAAAAAATAATATATAAAAATATATCTTTGTAAAGGGTTCAAGCTATAGTCAAGTCTAAGTTATTCAGCCAGTACTTGTTCCACCTGAACATTATTGACACTTCCAAGGCATTTGTGGCTTAGACGGTTCATACCAACCCAAAAAAAAAAAAGAAAAATCCAAAAAGCAATATTTTTCCTGGTTTCGAGAAGAGTTATAACAACATACCTTTCAAGCCATCATCTAATCACATTTAATATATAATTAGTTAAATGATCTGTCAATTTATTGTATATACAGATTGTTAAACATTTCTTGGAAAAGTGACGTTGAAATAGATAAAATTTTGTAAAGTACTGACTGTTTTTTTTTAGTTATGTATATAGTAACTAGTTAGTTATTATTAACTAGTTAGCTACTGAAAGTCAGCTCTGCTATGCTTCCAAAATAATTTACAATAGCCTAAAATTTACTACATAGTAGTGTAAAGTAGAACTTTAACGTTAGTGTTAATTGTTTTCTCTTTTTTACAGGATATGGATTGAGTATATCACATTCCTTTTGTGGTCTGTTAATATATAATTAACTAAAATGCTTATTGAATAAATTGGAATTATTTAAAGAATATATGAAACCTTTTGAAAACTGCATATTAATATATTAAAATTAATAAATTGAAGTAGTCCATGCCAGGTAGTAATAATTTCTTTATTTTTGTAGTTATAATAATGTATAATAAAATATTTTTGTAGGTGATACTGTATTGAAAAAAACGGAATGACTTCATTGTTTAGAGTCCATATATAAAAAGTCTTTATAAAAAGTAATATTAAAAAATATTAATTGTTGCTATAAATATAATGTCTAACAATAATCCTCATGGACATATAACTCAACCACCCCAAAATCCATCATGGAATCCTCTACAGGTAATAGTTAAAAAGTATTAAATGAATAAGTGTTGTTGTTTTGATGCTACATTGTAACTAATAAATCCACAAATTAACACATCGCTGTCTTTTCTTTAAAAAAAATGGTATAAAATCCTTTTGTATATTCTTTAGATACCATCATACATACCGAGGCAGCCACAATTGGCTCATATGTCCAACGAACGTCCAATGGTACGTTCACCATTGACATGGCATGCACCGGCTCCGCCACCGGACTCCATATATAATTTCATGTCAGCTAATCATAAAAATGTAATTCAACAAGCTTAACTCATTTTACAAAACAAAAAAGATTTAAAATTTTATTTGTAATATTAATAAAACTAATAAAAAAAAATGTTTTAAATTGCAGTATCCTTTTTATGCTATGGAAAATACTTTAAAATTACATATGTTAGTTTAAATTATTGTCACTGGTTATTTGTTCAACTCACCTAGTAAATATGTACTGATAAATCGCAAAAAAAATGGATACTTCAATAAAATAAAAAAATGCATGATCTTTTTGCTGAAAGCTTAATATTCACCTATTATTTACCTATTACCTATTATTTAATTACACTGCACAATTTCCTATTATTTCATTCAGTTTCATAGTTTTAATATTAACACAAAACTATTGCCTTAATTTTTTTTTTCTGACGCTGTGGCTTGTCTATAGTTTAAATTAAGTTTAAATAATTATCATTATATCAAATAAAAATATCCATGAAGACCACAAATAATGCTGACTCATTATAGTTGGAGCATCAAATAAATCCACTTATTCAGCCATATGTGCGTGGTCCTTCGCCTTTTGATTCAATGGACTTATCTTTACAATCGGCACGAAATGCTGCATCGCCTTTAAATAAAGGACTGCATCCTGGTATGGGGCAGCATGATTTTGGGCATAAGCAAGCTCAGCAACAACAATTAGCGCTTCATCAACAAAATCAGGCTCAGTCCCTTCAACAACAGCATACAACACAAATGCAGCTCACACAAAGTTATCCCATGTTAGTATTATTATTACGTTATATGCAAACCTTTTTTAATGTGTTTCATAAATTTCATAGACATAATCTCTCCACAAATGCATCAAATGCTTTAACACATACGCAACAACAGCAAACTACACAGGCTTCAATAAACTCCACTGGTCCACAACATTCTCACAGTTCTCAAAATGCTGCTACTGCGTCGCCATCTACTAATTCGCCTTCTACAAGTTCAATTGGAGCTAATGCTAAATATATGAACACAAATGGTGGCGATCGAGATTCTATGTTACCACCACCTGGTATTGGTTCAGCAAGCAGTGGTGCATCCCTATCTGGTAACAATAATAATGGCACCACAGGAACGGGCCCCAACCCTATGCATTATTTGCGCGATGCAGAAGTACGTCATAGCGAAAACTTTGCCAAAATGGCACAAATGAGCCGCAATTATGAAAATGAGGTAAATTTCTATATGTTATTGAATTTAGATTTATGTTGTAATTAGAAATTTGTGTAGAAGTGCAAGCAGTATTACTTGATTGAAGATAACAGTAGTTATATAAAAAAATACTTGTTAACAGTTTTCATAAGTAGATGTTTTATTTCTAGTTACAGACGAAATCAATGCAGAAACCAGTTGAGCTGGTTAATAAAGATTGTAACTATTCTGCTATAATGCCAACTAAAATGACTCCACACTCACAGCAAGTTTCACCGAAAAAACGTGAGTTTATGAAAATTATTCTTTATACTTTATTCTAAAATATACCTTTCAGATACATCTCCAATTCATAATTATCACCCACAACAACAAGCTTTCACCAATCCA
>NC_051847.1:18834819-18862343 GCF_002237135.1 Teleopsis dalmanni | reverse complement strand
CTTTTATTAGAAGTAATATTTAAATAAAGTCTTTTTTTAAATGAAAACAATATAAAATGAACATGAATCCTTTTATAAACATATTCAATAATATTGTAGATCGTGATCGTGATGAAATATAGAATATATTAAAAAATATTAAACAAATATTGCTCAAATATTATTTAACAAAAAGTGACCTATAGCCGGATAAAAAAATATATAAATAAATTACACTGCTCCCGTGTAATTTTTAAGAAATACATTTAGAACTTTTCATAATTAACAAACAATTAATTTAACACATTTAATTAATTAAAATTCTCATAAAAAATATTCTTCTTCACAGAAATCTACATGGGTTGAGGTTTGTGTCTTAAGTCTTTTGTTTGCTCATGTATTTAAGTGCTGTAATTAACATATGTACTCGTTATGATTTGTATGTAATATATGAACATGAACGTTCAATTAGTTTAATTGAGATTATTTAAATAAAAATTAAAATAAGAATTTTTATCTATTAACAAACAATTAATTCAGCACTTATATGTTAAAGTTCTCATAAAAACATTTATTCTTCTTTACTTGTATTACCTAAAGGTGAAGTTTGTGTCTTAAGTCTTTTGTTTACTTGCGTATTTAACTGTTGTAATTAACATATGTGCTTTTAGAGATTTGTATTTAATAGTTGAGCAGTTAGTTGCACTTCATCAATTCTTTTATTAATGAAATGTCAATAAACAATAAAAAGAAAAAACAATCTCTGCGCTACAATGGTAACACTTAAGAGGCGACATAATTGCTGTCCGTAATGACACAATTGACCTTACCAAAGCATCATCTTTAGGTTGAGTTTGGATTCAAATAATTTACTATTATAAATTATGAATGAAACTCAGAAACGTCAATTATAGTCACTTTGCAATAGATTTTTGGTTCAACTATGTTTAAATTTTTTTTAAATATATATACAATATATATATAAAATGCAAAAATATATTTTTTATATTTTAATGTAAATGATAATTTTGCGGTTTTGCTTCCGAATATGAATATTTTATAATTCAGTAAAAAATTTAAAAAAATCTATTGCTTGAGTTTTTGATTGATTGATTTAAATAAAATCAATTGCTGAAACATAAATTGATAATTACATACAATTAAAAATGAAATGATTTTTTGCAATATTTTTGAGAAGGCAATCAAACAGGCAGTAACTGAAATACTATTTTTTTCCTATTTTTAATTATTGGTAATTTGTACCGTGCGTATTTCGGTATTTTTAATGCTGCACTCAACGCTGAAGTGGTTTTGCCTTTATAGAATTTGATGAAGTATTTCTCGAAAAGTTTGCAGACATGGCTTTTCGGTTATTGCTTGGTTTTTGCTTATTGAAGTGCTCTGAAGTATTTGTATTTTCTATCAATGAATTTCAATGAGCCTTAATTAATTGTAATTATTTTAATTAAGTGTGGTTTTTAATTACAAGTGCAACTATATTCAAGCATATTAACTTAAATAGCGGTTGAGATAGCATACCAATTTTGGTCAGATATTTGCAAATACTTTTAAGTGTTATTTTTCTATTTATAAACTTGACAAAAGAGCAAAATTTCAAAAGTGTACGAGTATGTAATTAATTTTGAATCTTATTATCAATTCAATAACAGAAAAAGATAAATATTTCTAATAATCTGTTGTTTTATTATTCCCTCTGCAAAACATAATACTGTAGAGGATATCTTATTGAATTTGAAATGTATTCAAGGTGTAGTCAGATATTATATACACACACCACATACAACTTTAATCAAAAGGAAATTGTGGTTATCTATCTATCTGTCACAATAGCAACTAAGCCCCACTGAAGTGAAAGATTAGCCGAAGTAGACCACGAAACGACTTGGGTCCTCTTTCGTCCTTCGATTCTCAGACGTCGTTATTGAGTTAAAGCTAGAGAGGCTTCCATTCGCATAACTACATCTCTTGTTATTGCAAGAAGCTCATTTGGTTAGTATTTAAGTATTTAAACTATTTAAACCCAATATATCCTTAATCGAATCGAAATTGTGATTATTGATCCATCCACTACAATAGCAACTAGTATTTAGATATTAAAACTAATTAAATAAAAAAAGTTTTCAGGGAAGCTTTTGTGAATTCAAGTAGATAAAGTCTACAAATGATAGATAAAGGCTATCACACGTAGCGCCCCAGAATATGAATTTATAATTATAATCTCATATTCGATTTTATGCAAACAATATTAAACACAAGTGTTCTAGATTTATTAATTAAATAATTGAATATAAATTAAATAGATGGTGAAAAGTATTAAAGCTTTGATAAATACAAAACTATTTTTAAAGGTTTAATTACTAATATATTTGATATAACCCTATATAGGTTGTTTTATGAATATATGGTAGTCTTTATCATTCGTCAAATTTAGGATTATACAGACTTTATCATTACTGTACATTACTATGCATATCATATAGTTAGGGTCTCTGATATTTGATTTTCATCACAAGTGTGTAGAGCTCATTCTATTTGTTTCTATTTCATCCAATAATGACTTTAATCTAATGCAGAGTGTTGTGAGGGGTTGCAATGTGGATGATGAAGGACTATTCACCGTTGCTATAAAGTAGCATCTCAATCATTTAAACAACATTCAAACTGAATTTATCTAAATCTCTAAATGTGTAAATAGTACTGCACTTACAGCTTCTAAACAGTCAGCAGAGCACTGCCGTTTATTCTATGATATACACTGGATTATAATATATGCTTAAATGGGTTTTGATATGCAAAGTCATCACTCCAATCCAATGTCACCATTGTTCATAATCCATATTTTGTACTTCAAATCTTAACTACGTTTAAATAATAAATTGTAATGACTAAAAATATTGTAAGACTTCAAAAGATAGCGATAAAGGAGAGGACGAAAAACAGAATATATTACCTCTGGTTTAATATACTTGATCATTCAATCATTCAGTTACTTTTAGAATCTGCAAATTTTCTTTCGCAAATTAACCATTTAAGTTCATTAACTTTATTTGCTTAATTCATTTTCTGCAATAATTATCCTCACGAGAGTTGATAGTTAAGAGTTCATCAACCTAAAATTGATTTGAAATCATTTTTATTGTGTATTTTTTTTTTATTTAAATTTAAAAAGGAAAAACAGAAATATTAATTTATCACTAATTTAATAGTTAAATAACAATTTGATTGTTTGAAAATCATTTGGTTATGGTTGAAAATTAAAATTAACAAAATTTTATTATAACAAAATTCAATTTATCGTCGTTTCAATCAAAATGTTGAAGCAATTTGATTAACAAATAACAAAAATATTTATATAAAAATAATTTATTTTATGCGCTTTGACCATAAATATACTATACAGTTTATTGTGATTATCAAATTAGTACATAAATTTACCAATATTTTGCATAATCAAAATTTGCATAGTAAAAATAGACAAACTATTTTATTCAATTTAAATAAATGTCAAATTCGGAATATTTTATTCCATTTGTTGTTGACGATTATCAAATAAGCTGTGATGAGTCAGACAAAAGGAGAGATTTGAAGCATATCCGGCGTTTCTTCATTACAATTTGATTGGTTTTGCAGCTCAAAATTACGATTATCATTATGTGAGCTCATCATGAATGATCTTATGTATGTATCCGAAGCCCTATGCTCCACTAGGAGAAGAAGTTAATAGAAATATAAGGTCTTATTTATATATGCCAAGTGCCCAAGTAAAGTTAGGAACATACTTCGTACTTACTACACATTTTAAATTTCAAATTCTTAGATTTAAAAAGCTTAATATGAACTACAGAAATGTAAGCTTTCCATAGTTCCATATATCATTTTTAGATATAGTATGATTTACTACAAATGTAAGTAATATTTCCTATAGAAATGTAAATAGTTCCATGTATCACTTTTAAATACACTATTACTTACAACAAAAACATTATTATATATTATAAAATTGATTTTTAAAAGTTCTTGACAGTTCTTTACTTATTTGGGGTTTTTATAATTTTTTTTTATTAAAGTTAGTTAAAATTAATTCAATAATATATCAATAATATTTGTTGATCAGAAAAATATTAATCTGTACCGTTCTCTATCAAATGGGATTGAATTTAAGTAGAATAGTTATTGCTCTATCTTCATAATATATGCTCTTAAAGCTGCTGTAATTAGAAATTTAAGTGAATCGTATTATAACGAGAGAATACTGCTATAGTGCTAATAAGTGAGTAGTGTGAAGGACACTAAAAATTTAAGATCTCTAATAGAAGAACTCTAAAGCATTTATAATACACAATGCTGCTCTCCAACCCATATTTTTATTAAGATATATATATGGTTTTTTGTTATTTCTCGACAATATACTCAAAATATTCTATAGATATATATACCTTATATATATAATACATATATCTATATATATATAGATATATATAAAACATATATATTAGATATATATAACATATATATCTTATACATAAATACATATATCTTATGTATGATTATTTGTATTGTGCTGAACTAAAAAAGGATTAATAATAGAGGACGCTCCTATGATACAGGTAGTCTACAAATTTTTTAATCAAAACATCGTCATTATCCAAATATAATCCATTTAAACTATGACCATTACTTCCATTATTTATCTTATATTTGTTCTTTAAAGTTTTAGTTGTAGTTTGTCAGATTTTGTCAATGTATGTTATATAAGGTTTCGCTTCCTGGTTGCTCTTATGATCCAAATTTTAAAATATTTTATGTAGGGTTTTTTAATCAAATCATTTTACATAGTAGAATTTTATTCTCCCGATATATGTTCGCTACTTCACTATTATGATATAAATATGTTGTTAAAGGATTCAGTGAGCATTTTCAATAGATTAAAATCTATTAGGTACATGAGCATAGTTAATTCAAGCGTTTTGGGATGGTCTCTGCTAAACGTATATCCGAAGCAAAGCCATTAGTTAATAGATTTCCTCCACAAATGTGATGGACCTATGGTGAACGGATAGGTATGCGTATATTGCAAATAAACTTGTAGACTTAAAACAGATAAATTGTAAAACGGGGGAAACATCTCTTTAAATACGGAACTTGTGAATATGTATAAATAACTATATACAATATTATGTTTAAATATACATATACATATATATTTTTTTTTTTTCTTTAAATGAAATTTAATTTAATATTTAATTTAAAATTTCTCTTAATTTTTCAGATAACTTTCTAAAGAAAATATGAGGAAACACAAAAATATTGGTAATCTTTTCTTATTAGTTTCAATTTATAATGATATAGGCTTAAGAAATATAATACCATACCATATAATATCATAATTCTATAATACCAAAAATATTTAAATTAATAATGTAATTAATGTCAATTAACTAATTAATTACTTTTACTTTAACTAGTAAGTTTTTCACTTAACTAGTTAAATAACTAATTAATTATTTAGCATTACTTTATTTTTTAATTGTATTTAATTATTACTTATATAATATTTAACAAATAAAAAAAAATTTAATTAAATTCTGTAATAAATAATATATATTATTTTAATTAATTTAAATTGTAATAAACAAATTTTAAATAATTTATTTTTCTTAAAGGTATTTTTTGCCTTCTACTGATCTCATTACTTACACAATCAAAATCAGAGGGGAATTTTGAAGATGCTGACAAACTGAATGAATTTATGAGGTAACAAAAATTTGTTAATATTATCAATATAACAAATAAACTAAATAAATTACAAATAAAAAAATATCAAACCTTTATTTATTAAAATCAGTGGCAGCACAAATCAGTACTTTGACTTACGGCATACAATACCTGGTGAGCCGGAGGTTGATTATCCAATTTATAGTGCAGTACCTAAGACAAGTTTTGAATGTACAGGCAAACATGAAGGTCTGTCTGAAGATTATGATTACAATTCCAAAATTTGAAAATCTTTTAATATCTAAATTTCAATCCTCATACTTTAGGTTATTATGCAGACATGGAGAGTAGATGTCAAGCTTTTCGAATTTGTACGCACACAGCTCGTAGTGTGCAAGGATTTGGCTTCCTCTGTCCGAATGGTACACTCTTTAGTCAAAAGAATTTTGTTTGTGACTGGTATCGTAATGTGAACTGTGAGGATTCCGAACAGTTTTTCAGTAAAAACGATATAAATCGCATAGGTAGTAAATACGATATGATGGAAACAGTACGGCAAATGATGGAATATCCAATGAAAACTATCTCGAAAGCCTTGCAACAACCCTCTAGTGCTGTAAGAAGACCTAATCATAGACAAAAAAATATAAGCAAGGACACTACTGTAGCAAATCAAAAATCCGCAAATAAAAACTCTCCAGTTCAGTCTAATACAGCAAAAAAAACCGCAGTTACTAGGGCGCAAGTTGAGTCTGCCTATGATTATACAAATACACAGGAAAAGGAAAATGCCGAGATACATGAAAATATAAAATCAGATAGTATTACCATTGCTAATAAAGACGCTGACAAAGATGATGTTTATGTGAATAGTCTTGGTGAACTCTCCACTGATCCTGGTGTTAATTTTGATAGAACAAATGCACACATTATAGCAGAGGTTTCAAGCCGTAGTCATAAACTTAAAAAAATGAATTTTGCTGAAAAAGTTAATGCAGCTTTAAATGATTTAGTTGAGCTACCAAACAATGATGTACTGGCACCAGATTATGTGAAAACTATCAGACACTCGAAAGAGGAGGCTACACAAACTGATTTAGCCTCTAACATTAATGGTTTACTTGATGAAATAGCCACTGATCTGGATCCAGCGATTTCGGGTTATCAAATTCATACACCAGCTAAATCGAAGCAATCATTTCGCTTTCTAAGCCGTGGTTTTTCGTCACAAAGTAGTGGACGTGATTCCCCTTACGTGTACGGAAAACCCAAACAAACGGCAAGTACTATACGATTTTCGGTAAGTAGCAATTGAGCAGAAGACTTTTATGCAGCTTAACTCTTTCTAAACACTTTTATGCTTATCTATCTATCTATCTCTTCTCTCTTTCTTTATTTCTTAACTGTTTCACACATATACATTAGCCGAACGAACTTCCTTTAGACACACACAAGAACACAAATACTAAATCAGAACACAAATTTGACATTATAGATGATGAAGCCATTCAGTTCTCATTTTTAACAACAACTACAGAAACACCTGCAATTGATGAAAGTTTTCTCACAGCACCAACCTTGCCACCTCGTTTAGAGGACAATAATGTAGAGGCTGTATCAGCGGCTTACGAACACATCGAACAGTCCTTTGAAAATGCTTTTAATGAAAACGAAACTGTAACGACTTCAACTCCGCCATCACAGGAGCAGAATATTGCAACTACTGAGAATACAAGCAATACCGATTACAGTGCTCCATTTAACTTAGAAAATGACAAACGTGTTTCAGAATCAAATGCATCCCAGTCTGAAGAGAGTTTAGCACAAATTTCTAAGTACTTAGAAGCTCCAATATTCACAGTGCTTGATACAAGCACTGAACTACCACACAATGATATCGATAATATTAATTCTGCTATTAAACAAAATACTGATCAAGCCACGGAAAGGGAAAAAACCGTTGATCTAGCAGCAGATATAGAACCAGAAGATTTAGTTATCGATGAAGAGAAAAGCGATGTAAATCAACATGCCGCAAATTTGTTGTTGGCCGGTGTTAAGTTAACAACACTAGGTGACACTGTTGGACACAATTTAGAAGAACTGCAAACACCTACTAGTGAAACTTTAACAACTTCAGAACTTACCACAGATAGTTTACTTACTGACCTAGTGAGCATTGCTTTAAATTCTAATAATAGTGAAATAATATTTAACCCAACAACTGCACCCGTGACTATGTCAGTTGAAACCATAACAGAAATTAATACAACCCAAGAACGTATACGTGGCTATCGTCGATTTGCAACTTTGCAGCGCTCTAAAGCGAAACCACTAGTTTATACTAAACGCACACCTTTACCTTCCCTCTCTACGCCTACAAAAACCACTACAACAGCTAAGCCCCTAACGTCTACTGTAAGCTATTTGAAGAGAGTAGCAGCGAGTCGTTTAAGGCTTTCGAGACTGAATACTACTAAGAACACCATTAATTCAACTACAACGATTTCGCCCATCGAAAGTGCTTCTGATACTGAAACTAACAAGAAACTAAGTGTACGTAATTTAGATAGAGAAACTGCCACCATAAACGATATTAGAGGAGAGAAAAAAAGTACTCATCGCGGTGCTGCTACTTGGGAAACTGTAAGAAATAACTTACAACAGTATCAAGTACAACGAAACCGTTCGGGAAATAATGGTTACTCTTATTCAACCACTCAACCAACCACTACCACAGTAACTGCAAGTGAAAGTGTGCGCAGTGCCATACTCTCCCGGAACCGCAATCGTTTCACGAATTTTAAAACACAAACTTCTAGAACCAATCAACGGAAGACTACTAATTCGAAAGCACAACGTCAACGCCAACAACAACAACTGGAACACAAGGAAACAGAGAGTGATACAGCCACATTAAATAATATACCAACATCTTCAGCATCTTCTGTAAACATATTCCCATCACATAATACATTCAATAACCCTAGTAGCATATCAAATACTCCTACTATCACTATAACTTCATCTTCTTCATCCTCCAACAGTCAAACACAAACAGACACACAAACTCCTTTCAGTAATTCACTTTCCACTATAAACTCTAAAACTGCAGAAGGCAATGTTCCTTCTTCAACTTTCTTATCCTTTGATAAAGTAACTCGCGCTATTGTTGATGATTCCATTTTGCAGAATTTCAGAAGCAATCAAGCAACCAATAGAGCAACAACGTACCAGGCTGCTTCACCGAAAATTGATTTCGGTGCAACTGGAACAGCATCGAAATCTGCTGTATTTAATACGGTTGGATATCCTAAGGTGCCAGCACAAGGTAAGTAACATATAACAAGGAAATTCATAACAAGATTATAAAATAATGAGATTCATACTCCAATAACAAGAGAAAATAAATCACGGGTTATTTTTCTATTTACAATTAGTTTTAGAAAATCTTTCTTTTATATTTTTTATTTTATATTTATTTTTTTTTTTACATATGTTAATTTTTTTATATTTAATTTTAAGCTCCTTCACAATTGATACCACCACAACGTCCCCAACATCTGTCACATCTGTCCAAAATTCAAAGTGCTTCTTCATCACAAACTGCAGTAACAGCTGTAACACCCCGCATCGTCATAGCGAGAGCAGAGGGTCAGCGTATTGAACCAAATTCGGTTTCTGCAATAATTTCGTCCCTAACCACACAACAAAAGCCAAAGGCCAACCATGCAACCTCTTATGTGGCATTAAATGATTTTCTAACGAAAAAGTTTGGAAACAATGCTCCAACTGCAACTGTCACATCAACATTACAACAACCTCAAAGCCTACCAAAAGCACCAACAACAGCTGCAACATTTGCTGCTGCTACACACCAACCAACAAGGGAACAATTACAACAATTAAACTTTATAACACAACAATATCAACAACAGCACGAAACAAATAAAGTAAATCAGCAACAAGTGCAACAAAATCAACATCAACATCAACCACAACAATTACATCAACAGCAACAGCAACACCAACATCAACAACATTATCAACAACAACAATATCAACAAGTAGCGATTCCAACAGTACAGACACAATATTTTCAACAACAACAACAGTCATTAAGACCGACAACAACGCAACAAACTCAAAATGTTTACTTGCAACAAATACAACATTTTCAACCACAGCAAATACAACAGGCCCCTACTGGTAATGGCATCAGACCACAACAAAATGTTTTCCCCTCACATTTACAACACCAACAAACCCAGTTACCAACTGTAAACTATCAACAGCAACAACAAAATTTAGTGCAACAACAACAAACACAACAGCCGATCACAGCTCAGAGCATTCAACAGCCGCCTTTTAATACGCAGAATATATTTGCCAGCTATAAGCACCAACAACAGCAGCTGCCACAATTTCCACCATTAGCGCCAACACCGAACCAAATTCAACAAGAAACGGAAACCGTTTTTGGAAATTCTCAGGTTGTCTCAAGCGGGAATGATCCTCATCTTAACGTACAGCTACCAACACTGCCAAATGGGCTGATACCAGCACCAAACACACCCACACAGGATAGTCATTTGAATGTACAATTGCCTGCGCTGGCAAATGGACTCATTCCCACGCCCAATTCTCCTGCTACTGCTCAAAAACGCATTGATAGCATTTCGCCTGGTGTTTTGGAACTAACGACAAGCACAGGACGTATTTTTTCCAATGGTGCAAGCTCATATGAAGTTCCTCTCAAGAGTATAGGCCGCTTACCCAATGATATAACACACCTACTGCGACGGCTCAGGAAGTACTAAAAATCTGTTCCGAATTAAAATTAAGGCTTAGTTTTTTACATTTAATTTTAGTTTGCATTTATTTTATTTTTTTTTTTCTTTTATTTTTCATTTTATTTAAAGTATGTGAGTGTGCGCTCTTCTAGGGGCTTAAAAGCAGTTGATAAAATAATATATTGGTCGCAAGCTCTTAACGCCCATGGACGTTAGCTACAATATATGTTAAAAGTTGTGCGATGAAACTACTGAAATGAAAAAACTGTGAAAAATAATCATAAAAAAATAATTTTAATTTTACAATTTCATTTTCAATATTTTTTATTTAATCATTTATAAACTTAATATATATTATATATAAAGGATATTCATTTTAGCCGCATTTTTTCATACTTAGTTTCATTTCTCACTCCTGTTTTAGAACATTTTGCCATTTTTAGTGTCTTATTTATTTAAAATTTGTCATTAAAATATATTAAAATATAAATATATATGTATGCATAAGTTATGTATTTATTTTACTAATAAATTAAATAAAATATATATACATATGCGTTTTATTCTTATTAATTCGCATAAAAGATACTAGCAAAAAATAAACCCGATTACACCTTGACACCAAGGTTTGGTTACCCTACCAGTACATCTTATTGGATTCAAAGATTCTTACTAAAGTACCACAGATCATACTATACCTTCCATAATCTTGTGAAATAAATAGGTAGTAGACGCGTTTAGCATATTCTGCTGACTTTATATCCTTGATCCGGTGGTGATCACTTGAGATAACAATAGCGTCCAATCACATTCTTCTCTGTACTTGTTTTTCAGGTTAACTTTTAGTCACAACTTCACTGGACTAATCTGTTTTTTAATCCGCTACATATCATAGTGATATAGTGGAAGAATATGTAGAGGCTTTCACTAAAGGCACTCTTATGATCTAACGATGTCCAAATTTAACGTTAAATGCTGGCAGTCAATCTCATTCGATTTTACTTCCTCCTTCCCACCCCGTTGTATAGCATCCCTTCAATCTTTTACGTACTTGGTTTCAGGACGTAGTTTGTTTACTATAACATTAACAACAGCAAGGTGTCTTCAGTTTTGTCATTCTCAAACGTGGATTTTTTTCAAGACAATTTGAATCACAAAACCTACAACCAAGTCGCCGGTATACTTTATCTCCCATGGGCTTAAATTCTATTAAATGTTTTCTACATTTACAAAAACAAAAAAGGGTCTACTCATAAATTGATAATAATTAATAGATTTATAAAATTAAACTTTAAAATGATTCCGTGAGTATTTGAAATAAGTGCCTAAAATATAGTAAATAAAAATAGCATTTGAATTAATTTCAATATATATTATTTATATTTTACAGTTATATATATATGTACGTCTGTATAATAACATGTGATTATTTATAAAGTAATTTAAATTTAAAAATTTTTGTTGATACATACATTTTTGTTTTTTCCATAATATACTTTTGTTTTCGTAATAAATAATTACAACATTATTTTCGCAATAAAACATTCATAATTTCTTATTTTATTTATAATATATAATAATTTAATACAATCTTCATTTACTTCGGTTATACAATACAATTTTTAATAACTTAAATCAGAATGCTTAAACTACTTTAAATCTATTTTAAACTAATTTTTTTTAAGCTGTATGTTAAATTAATTAATAATTATGTTCAAAAATTTTATGTGTCGTATTAATTTACAATTTAGTTTTTTAAAATATTTTATTATATTTTATTTTAAATTTCTGTATATATTATTCTGATACTCGAAAGAAAATAAAAAAAAAACTACATAATGGCATGATTAAGCATAAATATTCGTACATAAAAGTGATATTAATATTTACTCGAAATTTTTAAATATTTTACTACATTTATCATTATTGTATTTATTCATATATTATATATATATATATATATTAGATATTACATATATAAGGGCTACATTATGTATAAGAGAAATTTTGGTGCCAGGTTGCAGCATAGTGCATATATGTCATTACAGTGCATAAGGTTGTACTCATATGTGATTTATGTGGTAATTAAATAATTGTTTAACTATATGCTCTGATATTAAGTAATTTATAATTAAATAGTAAAAATATTAACAAGCAGATATGCATAGTAAAAATAATTAAACAGTAATTTAATAAAACAGTCATCCTAAAGTTATAAGGTGTTGTTGTAAACTATAATTCAGACTTGGATTTTTATTCATTTTGATTTAAGTTTTAAAAGCACACTCAATAGTTATAAAATAAGCTACAGATATAGCAGAAAGTCGAGTCACATTTGTAATATTTTATTTTGTTTTGTTTTAAAAATTGTAATTTTTAATTTTTTCAATCTATAAATCTCATGTAAATACAAAAATTAATTACGTTTATTAAGTTCAAAAAATAATTTATTTTCTTAATCATAACATGCTTTGCCTGTAAACAATTTCAAATAAAAAATTACTTAGTTTATCAATAGATTACAACAATTTATATTATTTTTATTATATATAAAAAGTGCTATTAATATGTTTCTTTTATCTCTAAAATTTTTCATTCATTCTTAATTCTTCTTTAAAGATAAAATTAATGTACTATTAGCCTTTTCTATATATATTAAATATATTTTTATGTAAAGACAATTTCTGAGGTACTTAAAAAATAAAATTAATTTACATTAAAATTTTTTTATTTGCATTAGTAACTAATTTGTATGTTATATTTAACAAAAAAGACTGGGTTTTTTTTGTGCACTTTAGTTTATTAGTTTAAGTAAGTTAGACAGTTGTAAAAAATAGTATCATTTATAGATCAACAACCTCTATTTTATTAAAAAAAAAAATTATAATTAAAATAATATATATATAGCTTAAATACTGTCGTCGCGTCGCACCTTTTGAAAATAAAAAATGTTTAGCCAACATGCGGAAATAATTTATAATTATTTTTATTTACAATTGGGCATTCGACAATTCACTACAAAGTATTAAGCAATCTTACAATTCAGTACAACAAATGCGATCCACAAAAGTCCATTTTTATTATTTTAATATATTTAAAAATTACTTTTAAACATTATGGACGAGATTTTTATTTTAATATAACCGGTGCATATATTTATATATTAGATTATAATAAATAATGAAGTTAAAAGTCTACTCATAAAAAAACTTTAATTTATAGATATATACAACTTACATCTAATCGCATTGATACGATACTTGATTTTGCTTAAATTATATAAATACTTAACTTACACCTATATTAAATTTAGTTATAACACACGTATCTTAAATATAGTATATAGTAAAAAGATTAAAAACAGTAGTTAAAACAATAATATTATTAAGCAACTTCAAGTGCTTGAAACACTATTTGAGTGTGTTAAGAAGTTTTCGTTAAAATCATTTTTTAAATTAAAATATTACCTTATGTTTGTTAAAAAAATTCATATTAAATAATTAAAAGCAAAACACATACATATTTGGTTGGTCCAACTCCTGCATTTCCATCTTATTGATTTTGGTTCTTGTTATAACGTTTTTGCTGTTTTTTTCTGCAACCAAAAACTAAGTGGTAACGTGGTCTCTGACGTTTGCGCTTATTTCGTTGGTTTTCTCGACGTTCTCAAGAGTACGCATCGGCGGCATTTGTTTGTGCTATATTTGCAATTGCATTAGTATTCGGATTAGTGTGATTCTGGCAATAAACTTTAAATTCAGTTTCATTTAAATTCCAATGTGCTTCCTGTGCACATGGCACATGCGCGGCAGCTTTACAATCACGCTGCAGACAGCATATTATAGCGCCAGGTTTTGTGCAAAGTATGCACGCATAACGCGTGCTATTCCACACAGCTGCGTCAAGACCCAAAACACGTGCACCAACGAGAAATACGCCAGGTGCCCATATAGTGCAATTTTCATGCACCCAGACCTCATAACTATTCTCTGATACCTTACACATACCAAGGAACGTTTGTTGTTGCATTATTGCATTAGAACATTGTGGCAGATCAGTTGCGTTGGTTTCGTTGGAATGTTTCTTTTTCTTTTTATTCTAAATTAAAAACAGAAAAATAGAGGAATTATTTAAAAATCATATTATATATATCATATTACATACCGCTCCAACTCGTGTCGCAGTTGTCGGTTGTGTTGTTGCTGGTACAACTGGCAGATTTCTTGCATTAGATTGTACCATATCGGAACGTCTTCTTTTACTTATAAAATCTGCATCAATATCAAATGAATCTGGTGCTTTTACTGCCATTTTATATTCTTCACATTCAGTTGATATTAAATACGGCCCGAAAAGATCACCTAAGCCCATTTTGTGTGGTCCCCGTTTGCAAAACACACAAATCCACGTAGAGTCAGTCGTAACTGCATCATATTTATTACTTAATGTAGATGAATGCAATCCACGTAAATTCCTTCTGTCATGCACATAAGCCTTCTTAATTTTTACGTTTTTCTCACTTACATCTTCTGCAATAGGAGCGTTAATAACGCTTACGTTACCATCTTTCTTTACTAGAATATATGGTGATTTGTATTTTGTGTCAGCAATCGAAGAAGCTTCTCGTGTTGGTGGCAATTCATCATCCGAGGAATTTGCCCTACGTCGTTGTTGTTGCTGTTGTTTTTGCTTGTTGTTTTTACCACCTTTGCTTTTAATAATTGGTAGGGGACGCTTTTTTCCAGTCGTCACACTTTTCTTATCTTTTTTTGCCGCCAAGCTTGCCTCAGTAATAGCAGCAGTGCTTTCCTTAGCTGCTAAAGCAGCTATAGCTGCAGCAGACGTACTTGGACGCTCGTCATCTAAGTGAACAATAATTTCTTTACCTGCATCTTGTTGTTTTTTACGCTTCTCGGTTTCTTTATTACAATCTTCAAAGAATATGCGTAAGTTAGCGGGATCTAAAGCTGTTGATAGACGTCTGCGAGGTGTATTTATTCTTTTAGGAGGGACAACAATCTCAATAGGGCTCTTTGCTTTTGGCGGGCTAGGCATTGTAGATTTCTTGGCAGCTTTTGTTGGTGGTGGTCCTTCTAATCTAATAGGAGTCTCCTGTTTCTCTACATTGGTTTCTTTTTTATCCACATTCATATCTTCTTTGTTTTTCATATCATTTATGTTATTATTAATATTCTCACTGGCATTTGTTGTTAACTCAAGTGCCAAACTTAAGTCACGGGCAACGTCTAACTCGTTCGCAGGTTCCTCTAATAAGCGTTCATCATCTTCATGCACAACAGGCTCATCTTCAATGCCAGCGAACATTTCTTCTAATTTATTTTCAACCTATAATAATCGATAAAAGAATGTTTTTAATACATTAACGAAAACATGGTTTCAATATTGAATATAATATTGAATAAAGAATAAAAAGATATTGAGTTTTATATTACCTCTTCGAAACTGGATTTATGTGGACTATTATTTAGTTCATTATCTATATTACTTTTATTATCGTTCATAGCCAAATTTGTTTTATTTTCATTACTAGTAGAATTTTCTTTGATATCCATAGTATTATTACTGGAACTAGAACCGTGAATATCATTTGCAATGATATTTTCTTTTTCTTTTTCCACTTCATCGGTTGGACTTTTGTTCTGTTGTAATTTGCTGTCATTACTACTCCGAGTGGAATTACTACAACTCGAACTACTTGATGAACTGCTACTGCTGCGGCTGTTACTTTGTGGACTTAATGGTTGAGAAACTATATTTGAAAGTTGTGCACTTTGTTCTACTTCGACTTGAGTCTCTTTTCTAAGATCATCAGCCAGCACGGCGTTATCATTTGTTGCCACATTTTCATTATATGAACTTGAATTTAAGTTATTTGCATTTACTTGTGGCTCAGAACTACGTAATTTTAATACTTGTCGCTGCTTCTTCGTTTTGGGACTATCATTCGAATTTTCTTCAGTATCAGATTTAGCAGTTTTACTTTGATTTTCCCCATCATTAGAAATATCAACTGGCACAGACTGCCCATTTTCAAGTGCAGCTAAATTATTTTGTTCCTTCGTTTCGGGTTCGATTGCTTCAATTACACGTGATACAGGTGATGAAACTATTTGTGACGTATTAGACGTAGTTGCACTATTTTCTGGAGGTTGTTCCAAAGGTCTTTAAAACATAAAAAAAAACTTATATAAAAAAAAAATAAATAAATTATATTTTATTCATACCCTTCAATATTTTGAGGTGATTTTCGTTGTGTCTGCTGTGGTGAAACTTTTGGGCTACGACTATTGTTGCAACGTTTTGGTGTAAGAGGCCCCTGTGTGGGTTCGCCAAATTTATGCGAGATGGAACCAGTGTCTTCGTTTTCCCTTTCACTTGAGGACATACGAACAATTCTGCTAGACTTTCTTTTTCGTCTTTGACGACTTTCACTGCTGTTGCTATTGGAATCGATGGACTCACTATCAGGTGATGTTGCAGGATTCTGCGGATTGCTGGGCGTTGAAACTGAAAACTTGTAAGCTGCAATATTTGCATTCGCTGCTGATAAGTCTGCAATTTGAGATTTTTCAATATTGGATTGTAGTGAATTTGGCTCAGTTCGATTTGGGTATGTATCCATATCAACTAAATTAGATTGTTGCTGTTGCATGGGGGAATGATGCAATTGCTGACTTTGTTGATTATGTTGCAGTTGTTGTTGCGTTTGTTGGGAGCTATGGTGCTGATGTAAATGATGCTGGTGATGTGGATAATGTAAATGTGATTGGTTTGTCAGGACATGTTGCGGGTTAAAACTATTTTGTTGTAAATGTAGTTGATTGTAGTCGATTACGCCTGCGTTACTCTGCATAACAGGTGAATGTGTTGGCATTTGTTGTGGGTTTGCGTTATTTGTGACCGATGGGTTGGATTGTTGGTTTGATGCTGGTGACAGAGGAGTGGGTGGTGTATGCGGACCGTTATGTTTTACAGTTGTTGGATTGGTGAAAGCTTGTTGTTGTGGGTGATAATTATGAATTGGAGATGTATCTGAAAGGTATATTTTAGACTAAAGTATAATGAATAATTTTCATAAATTTACGTTTTTTCGGTGAAACTTGCTGTGAGTGTGGAGTCATTTTAGTTGGCATTATAGCAGAGTAGTTACAATCTTTATTAACCAGCTCAACTGGTTTCTGCATTGATTTCGTCTGTAACTAGAAATAAAACATCTACTTATGAAAACTGTTAACAAGAATTTTTTTATATAACTAATATTATCCTCAATCAAGTAATACTGCTTGCACTTCCCTAATTACAACATAAATGTAAATTCAATAACATATAGAAATTTACCTCATTTTCATAATTGCGGCTCATTTGTGCCATTTTGGCAAAGTTTTCACTATGACGTACTTCTGCATCGCGCAAATAATGCATAGGGTTGGGGCCCGTTCCTGTGGTGCCATTATTATTGTTACCAGATAGGGATGCACCACTGCTTGCCGAACCAATACCAGGTGGTGGTAACATAGAATCTCGATCGCCACCATTTGTGTTCATATATTTAGCATTAGCTCCAATTGAACTTGTAGAAGGCGAATTAGTAGATGGCGATGCAGTAGCAGCATTTTGAGAACTGTGAGAATGTTGTGGACCAGTGGAGTTTATTGAAGTCTGTGTAGTTTGCTGTTGTTGCGTATGTGTTAAAGCATTTGATGCATTTGTGGAGAGATTATGTCTATGAAATTTATGAAACACATTAAAAAAGGTTTGCAAATAACGTAATAATAATACTAACATGGGATAACTTTGTGTGAGCTGCATTTGTGTTGTATGCTGTTGTTGAAGGGATTGAGCCTGATTTTGTTGATGAAGCGCTAATTGTTGTTGCTGAGCTTGCTTATGCCCAAAATCATGCTGCCCCATACCAGGATGCAGTCCTTTATTTAAAGGCGATGCAGCATTTCGTGCCGATTGTAAAGATAAGTCCATTGAATCAAAAGGCGAAGGACCACGCACATATGGCTGAATAAGTGGATTTATTTGATGCTCCAACTATAATGAGTCAGCATTATTTGTAGTCTTAATGGATATTTTTATTTGATATAATGATAATTATTTAAACTTAATTTAAACTATAGACAAGCCACAGCGTCAGAAAAAAAAATTAAGGCAATAGTTTTGTGTTAATATTAAAACTATGAAACTGAATGAAATAATAGGAAATTGTGCAGTGTAATTAAATAATAGGTAATAGGTAAATAATAGGTGAATATTAAGCTTTCAGCAAAAAGATCATGCATTTTTTTATTTTATTGAAGTATCCATTTTTTTGCGATTTATCAGTACATATTTACTAGGTGAGTTGAACAAATAACCAGTGACAATAATTTAAACTAACATATGTAATTTTAAAGTATTTTCCATAGCATAAAAAGGATACTGCAATTTAAAACATTTTTTTTTATTAGTTTTATTAATATTACAAATAAAATTTTAAATCTTTTTTGTTTTGTAAAATGAGTTAAGCTTGTTGAATTACATTTTTATGATTAGCTGACATGAAATTATATATGGAGTCCGGTGGCGGAGCCGGTGCATGCCATGTCAATGGTGAACGTACCATTGGACGTTCGTTGGACATATGAGCCAATTGTGGCTGCCTCGGTATGTATGATGGTATCTAAAGAATATACAAAAGGATTTTATACCATTTTTTTTAAAGAAAAGACAGCGATGTGTTAATTTGTGGATTTATTAGTTACAATGTAGCATCAAAACAACAACACTTATTCATTTAATACTTTTTAACTATTACCTGTAGAGGATTCCATGATGGATTTTGGGGTGGTTGAGTTATATGTCCATGAGGATTATTGTTAGACATTATATTTATAGCAACAATTAATATTTTTTAATATTACTTTTTATAAAGACTTTTTATATTTGGACTCTAAACAATGAAATCATTCCGTTTTTTTCCATACAGATAGGAGCATCAACTACAAAAATATTTTATTACATATTATTATAACTAAAAAATAAAGAAATTATTACTACCTGGCATGGACTACTTCAATTTATTAATTTAATTATATTAATATGCAGTTTTCAAAAGGTTTCATATATTCTTTAAATAATTCCAATTTATTCAATAAGCATTTTAGTTAATTATATATTAACAGACCACAAAAGGAATGTGATATACTCAATCCATATCCTGTAAAAAAGAGAAAACAATTAACACTAACGTTAAAGTTCTACTTTACACTACTATGTAGTAAATTTTAGGCTATTGTAAATTATTTTGGAAGCATAGCAGAGCTGACTTTCAGTAGCTAACTAGTTAATAATAACTAACTAGTTACTATATACATAACTAAAAAAAAACAGTCAGTACTTTACAAAATTTTATCTATTTCAACGTCACTTTTCCAAGAAATGTTTAACAATCTGTATATACAATAAATTGACAGATCATTTAACTAATTATATATTAAATGTGATTAGATGATGGCTTGAAAGGTATGTTGTTATAACTCTTCTCGAAACCAGGAAAAATATTGCTTTTTGGATTTTTCTTTTTTTTTTTTGGGTTGGTATGAACCGTCTAAGCCACAAATGCCTTGGAAGTGTCAATAATGTTCAGGTGGAACAAGTACTGGCTGAATAACTTAGACTTGACTATAGCTTGAACCCTTTACAAAGATATATTTTTATATATTATTTTTTATAATGAAAAAATGAAAACATGCCTCTAACAGTTCATGGAACCTTTGTGCGTATAGTATGTTCTGGATTTCGGAATTCATTTGTACTGCTTCTAGAGTCGAAAATGTATACTCAAGCTGGCTAGTAGTTTTGTTCAATAAGTTATTCTACCAATTCCACATAGTTGTATTTAATAATTCTTCTTCACTTCATATACAATAACACTATAAATAATGAATGTATTAAGTTATCAAACTCTAAAAAACTGATACAATTAAGTGTTTTCTTTGGTTTAATTAAAAAGGACTCTCACTCATTAGTTAACGACTAATATGTAAACGGTCACTTTAGTATCATTTCACTATATTAATTACATATTTAGTTTTCTTTTTTTAAAATAAATTCATATACTGAATTATACATCTTCTTGTATTTAACGACAGAAAATTTTATCCATACGTCGCAAATATATCGTCTCTACATAAATCCTACTCCTTTTCATATTTGCGGCATTCTATATAATTTATAACTTCTCTTTTCAGGCTTTGTGGCACGGGAGTGTATTTTTAGAGTTGACAGTTACTGTCAAATATTACTTCTAAAATTTTTGTTATTAATATTTCAACAATTTTAAAAAGAAACAACTATATTTGTATAAATTATATTATTTAATTTCATTACTAAAAAGAGGAGGCATTACAAAAACACAATAGACATACATTTTTTTTAATAAAAATATTATCTGTAAGCCCTGTACAGGATTTACAAATTTTTTGCTTTTAATTCACATGTAGCACATTTCGTGAATTCGCCCTATGCATAACCGGAGCTGTCAAAATTGTTTTCGCAAATTCTTTTTAACACGAAATTCTTGTTTACATCATTGTACCCATCTCGCTCTATTACGTTTATCGCACTTTCACATTACTCGTTTCGCTTATCGCGTGGTTTGTTTTATACGCTATTCCGTATGCTGAGACAAATACTTTACATTAGCAAATTGCAGAAATTTTCTGAAGTTTTTTATTTGCAGTTTTTATTTTTTGTAATGTTTAATCCTAAATCACATAATATTATGTTTAATAAGAAGCTATT
This sequence comes from Teleopsis dalmanni, assembly GCF_002237135.1. NCBI lineage: Eukaryota > Metazoa > Arthropoda > Insecta > Diptera > Diopsidae > Teleopsis > Teleopsis dalmanni. The sequence goes on along the minus strand of NC_051847.1, from coordinate 18,841,023 downwards.
AAAATATTTATGAGTTTGGTGTACAGTTCACACACTATTTACTTTGTTTTTATATATTATAATAAATTGTCCCGAAATTGTATTTATGTCCGTACTACATATCAAAACTGATTTTTTTCACGCAATGTGATGGCATATTGAAGTGGCTACCGCTTCCATCATCAAACAGGGTGATTTCTAGAAAAAATTTTTAGTCTACATATATTTAAAAATGTGTTTTAAATACATAATACAATATGAATAATATGAATATTATAATATGTAATTTTATAGTTTTTTAGACATTTAAATATTTTAATTTGACAAAGATATCCATTCTTTTTGCATAAGACTTCCACTCGTTCTTATGTTAATTAATAACTGGTCAGTTTTGTTATTTATAGGATTAAATTTTTATATAATTTATCTGGCAAGTTTAGCTTATTGGAAAACGCTCGTTTAACATTCACCGGTTTTTCCTGATTGGTTATCAATGGTGGTTTCGATTTCATTTTTAGTGTGTTTTTTATATTCGATTGGTAAATCTGGGGAAAAATGTAAAAAACTTGAGATTACTTTATAAAACTCTAGATATTTTGACTATTTTTGAAGATTGCACTGAAATTAGCAGCTGTTTTATATGGCTTGGCAAGTAATGTGTGCTTTGATTCAATGCATGTATTTTTGAATAATAACAATAAAAATAATGCCCACTAACACAAATACAAAAATGTTAGTTAAGTCTTAAAACGTATAAATGGGTAATAAAATTTGACAAATCGAGAGTAAATCTAGATTGCAGCTAGATTTACCAATAGAAAACATCATAGGTATTTTTTTAATGTTACAGCTTTTTAATACATTAGTAACATGTAATCTTTTGATATTATTTCATTTATTTAAAAGTAAGCTATAAACTAAGATGTATTTGTATGACTTCGATACAGATCGTACATGTGTAACGAACACCGAGGTTATCAGAACATAATATTAATATGTTCAGGAATTTTAGTTAATAATGTTATTTATCATATAACTGTATGTTAAGAAAAAGTATAAAAATATATATTAATTATTCACAATAAGTAACTCACAAAATCACACAAATTACGAAAGACAACTCTTTACAAGTTTTTGTTTCCGTTGACAATAATTTATGCAGTTATACAACCTTAATATTTGATACAGGCATATTTCAAATTTACGAATTCGCGGATAAAAATTTGAAATTAAAATTTTTGTATCAATTTTGTGGCAGAGTATGTGACAAGCTTGTATATTTATTAAGGTCAAATAAACACATATGTTTTAATACATACGCCGCATAGATTTAGAATTGAATTCTTACATAATCTACTACAAGTTTATTTATTGAGACCTGTCAACATTTTTTTATTATATGATGCATGAAACTAATGAACTTGGCAGCACTAATTTCTTACAAATCGTCATTAAACGTCTAACTTGACATTTGACATATGTTATGTTGTCGAACGTTTGAGCGCCTTTTTTGTTAAATTGTCCGGGAAAAGTAGAATATCTATTTGAAATAATTATTTGTATAATTCGATTTGAAACTTAAGTCGCAAATATGAGACGTGGAGCATTAATTATGTTTGAAGGCTGTGACCGAACAGGAAAATCCACGCAGAGCCGTTTACTGTGTAATTAGAATTTATAATTTTTGTTTCAGGTTTTTATAGCAAGGAGAAATATTTAAAGCAAAATATTCGTAATAATCAGCTTTTAATTGTTATGCATAATTTATTTAGACAACACGCTGTTGCAAGAAAACCACCCAGTGAAACACATGTCATTTCCAGCACGTGAATCTACCATTGGGCAAGTGATTAATTCCTATTTAACAAATCAACAAGAACTAAGCGATGAGACCATACATTTACTGTTCTCGGCAAATCGTTGGGAATACAAAAATGAAATGAAAAAGTTATTAGAAGCTGGTACAACATTTATTGTGGACAGGTATTCATACTCAGGTGTGGCGTACAGTGTAGCTAAAGGTATTTAATAGAGAGTAAATAAAAATAGAATACTTAATCGAAACTCATTATAATCTAATATAGGTTTGAATTATGATTGGTGTATCTCAATGGAGAAGGGTCTTTTACGACCTGATGCTGTCTTTTATTTGAATGCTCCTATTGAACAACTGCAAGATCGTGGTAATTTTGGAGACGAAAGGTATATCAAATATATAAAGATAAACTATCATTCAATAAATATGCCTAATATTTAAGGTACGAAAAACTTCAGTTTCAACGTAAAGTTTTAAGCGTTTATGAAGAAATGATGACAAAAGAAAATATTAATTGGGTTAATATAGATGCTGTGGGTACAAAAGAATCTATTTTTGAAAACATTTATAAACAAGCAAAAACGATTATTAAAGAATCAGTTGAAAAACCAATTGACGTTATAACATAAATTGAATTGCAGTGATGACATGCCATAGTTAAGCAAGTGTTATTGATAAGGTTGTGGTAAATAACTTATTGATAAGTTATTTACTTTTTTAATTTTATTATAAAATATGTATAAATGTATATAAGTATTTTTTAAATTCCATAAATGTCTTTATTATCAATGTAAATTATTTTATTTTGTTAGTACAAGTGGTAGTTGTCTTTTTCCAAAATTGGAAGCGCAAAAGACTTTAATCTCTTTTTTCTAAATATAATTTAAAAACTATTTAAAAAATATTCAACGCATCTCAACTTCTGTCGTCACAGTACCCTCTTCCTAGGGAAGGAGTAGTAGCGATACCACGATTCGAAAAGTAATTAACAAAAGACTTGTGGGTCAATCATAAAGTTCTGCTAAATTCATTGGAAAATGCTTATTTATACAGCTCGCGTCACTTATGAAACAGTCCGTGCCTTCTCATGTCTCATTGGCTATGAAGCCTAAGATGTTATTGGACCGTAGTGTGCAGTGTCACTTGATGCGAGATTGGAAGTGACTACTGTTGTACCGTCGATGCGCCCGTTTGAGACGCCTGAGACTAAATTAAGTTTCAGACTAAATTAAGTTTTAGGAGTTGCTGCTGCTGATAATACTGAAACACCTCAGAATATCTTCACAACTATCGTAACGATTGCGACAATTTTTGTGGTGGTGCGTTTATGTTTCTATCGGTGTACGAAGCTGTCACTGGATCGTCGTCGTTGTTGTAGCTATTGTGATTGTTGCTATATTGATATACTTAAGCCATGGAATGTCGTGTTAACGTAAAATAATTGAGATAAAGACTTACTTCAAGCAACATTGGCGGCCATGCTGTTTTGAATTAACGAAAGAACAGTATATGTAAGTTGATGAAAACTGTTTATATATTTTGAGAGCTTGCCACCTTTGAGGGTTGTTGTGGCAAATCCACTTTATTTTATTAGACGAGTAGCAGTTAAAAACGTCATTATGTCCTTTGGAGAGATGTTGTCTAATTCCGTTATAATTGGATAGGCAGCATTTGATAAGTACCGAAATCTGAATCTGACGAAATCTTCAGTTTTTTTAAGAGCGTCACACAACTTGAGATTAGCTTTTAAAATTATTTATCTAAAAAAGTAACTGTGTTTTAGGAATATCATTCCATCCAGAGAAGTCAAAGTCAACGAATAAGATAACAAAGCCTCATGTTTTTTGACGCTAAAAATATGACCTCCAGCCATGCGTGAAATAAGACCCCGTAGGTGTAAACTGCGACATTTGTACTACGTTTTTAAAAATCAATTTTTTTTAAATAATTCTTAAATATTGGTGTTAATGCACAATTGTTAATCGCATTATTATTTATTTATGTACTCAAATAAATTAATTTTAATTTTTAAATTTAATTAAAAGCCATTTTAAATAAATTAAAAATGCATAACATTAAAGTCAGTTTAATTTATGGCCAGCTTTATTTAAATGCTTTCATATATATTTTTTTTCGATTGTACATGTGACTTAAACAAATAAAAATAAAATATTTGCTGCTTCATATTGAAAGAATTTATATATTTAATTTTTTTTGTTTAACATAAGTGTTTTAAATATTTTGAATTTTTGTTTTAATTTAAATGATTTTATTTTTTATTCTTTTAAATTGGTTTGATAAAATAATTTATTAACTTTTTGAGTTAAGCTTGATTTACTGTTGAAAAAACAACACAACAACAAGAACAATTAGAGAAATAGTTATTTCAATTAAAAAATAATTGTTAAAATATTTTATTTAATTACTTACATCGTAAAATTATTGTAAAATCTGCTTCTTATTTTTTCTATTTTCACAAATATACTTTTTCTATTCTGCCGTCAGCTCAGATATATAATATAATTTATTATTATTTACTATCTAAATACGTTTTTACATAATTTGTCATAACTAAATTTAATACATTTTAATAATCACTAATTTATTTATTCAATTGTTAATTTACTTCATATGCCTCAAAACCAATGCCATCTGTTTCCTCTCTTCGTGTTCCGTCAAGCCCAACTAATTCAATTTGACGCGGTATTTGCATGAAACCCTCACCGACTTGGTAATCAGCATTGGGCTCCACATTTGCCAGTGGATCAAAGCGTTTCTCTGCATCATGGTAGGTTACAATATCTCCATAGTTATGTTTTGGCCACATACATTCACAACCAGAGGGTACAATACGAATTTCGGACTCCCAACACTCCATAGACGAGACTTTATTGCGTCGTATTAAATGTATTGTGCGATTGAGCTGTATGCAGGAAAACCCAGCTTCTGAACAAATCTGTGGAGAATATTGTTTATAATATTAATAGTAATTAACATAATTAATTTAATTCTGTATAAAATTTTTAATAGATAATTTTAAGTAGAATAGAACGATAACAATCGGTAACCTGGATTTAGATAAAGATCTACAAAACCCAAACTGATTTATCTGAAGAAAATTTTTCATAAGTAGTTTTTATATTAGACCTGCTAGTGTCTACATGATTAAAATGAAGTATTATTTCTTACAGAATTTTAATAAAAGAGATTTAATAAAAGTATATCCATTGTTTGCTGATAATGGCAAGATTTTATAATGTTTAAATTTCATATCCTTTTGAGTTAATTTAAGTATAAGAAAGTCATTACCAAAACTTACTCTGTTTTTGTTAAAGTCATGATTATAGACTGGTGAGTAGTTGTGAGCACATGTGACTTCGATGTAATGATTTGGTCGGTACTCATAACCCAATGTTTCCAAAGGAATTGAAATACGTTTAGTTGGGCACAAAGATTGATATGTTATCTAAAAAAGTTAAATATTTAATTGAATTTATATTATAAGGATAAATGAAATCATAATTCTTACACCCTTGCCGCGATGTTCGTAGCTTGGACTACCTCGAATTCTGCGTTTTCGTACATTTTGTATACCATAGGGTAAATCAACTTCCAACTCATTTTCATTTGGTTCATATTCAGAAACACTTGGTAAAAGTAAGGAGTTCAAGGCATCAGCACTGGAAATAAAAAATACTTTTATAAATATATCTGTATTATATGAAATCGTTTTTCCTGAGATATGTTAAATTCTTTAATTTCAGTTTTTGATATATGAGAGATGAGTACTAGTGCAAAAATGGTTCAATACTAATGAGCAATTCGTTTTATCTAATTTGATACAATTAAGACCCCGCTTATATAATAAAGGGACGAAGATGGATCATATACATTAAATTGATATGATTGAAATGGTTAGAATATGAACAAGGAATACATTATCAGCAAGTGGCAACAAAACCATTTACAAGGATACTAATTGGTAAGTATGTTTTAGGTAGTTTGGAGAAAATATATATTGAAGACGAAGTAGAGAACCTTAACAAAACGTATGTGTGTGATTGAAAAGTCTTTACAATAGATCAGGAATATTGACGGCTTTGTTTATGGAAGCATTCGTCCATGGAAAAACATAAATTGTATAAATAAGAAACAGTAGTGCTTAGTAGTTAGTATTTCATTAAAGTATTGGGACTATGTTCACATTATTAGGACATTTCCATACATTAAAACTAATATTTAGTTTAAATTAAATAATTAACTGAATTTTTTAATGTAAATCTATTTGAATTAAAGTTTGAGTGGGGAAAACGTCATATAACCACTAAAGTTCCCTAAATGTTCGTTTAATCAGGATTTTGTGAAATTGAATTGAGTCAGTTTATGTAAATAATTGCCGTTAAAACAAT
>NC_051847.1:18818572-18834719 GCF_002237135.1 Teleopsis dalmanni | reverse complement strand
AGTGGAAAGTGAATTACTGAAAGGAGTTTGTGTGTCTGTTTGTGTTTGACTGTTGGAGGATGAAGAAGATGAAGTTATAGTGATAGTAGGAGTATTTGATATGCTACTAGGGTTATTGAATGTATTATGTGATGGGAATATGTTTACAGAAGATGCTGAAGATGTTGGTATATTATTTAATGTGGCTGTATCACTCTCTGTTTCCTTGTGTTCCAGTTGTTGTTGTTGGCGTTGACGTTGTGCTTTCGAATTAGTAGTCTTCCGTTGATTGGTTCTAGAAGTTTGTGTTTTAAAATTCGTGAAACGATTGCGGTTCCGGGAGAGTATGGCACTGCGCACACTTTCACTTGCAGTTACTGTGGTAGTGGTTGGTTGAGTGGTTGAATAAGAGTAACCATTATTTCCCGAACGGTTTCGTTGTACTTGATACTGTTGTAAGTTATTTCTTACAGTTTCCCAAGTAGCAGCACCGCGATGAGTACTTTTTTTCTCTCCTCTAATATCGTTTATGGTGGCAGTTTCTCTATCTAAATTACGTACACTTAGTTTCTTGTTAGTTTCAGTATCAGAAGCACTTTCGATGGGCGAAATCGTTGTAGTTGAATTAATGGTGTTCTTAGTAGTATTCAGTCTCGAAAGCCTTAAACGACTCGCTGCTACTCTCTTCAAATAGCTTACAGTAGACGTTAGGGGCTTAGCTGTTGTAGTGGTTTTTGTAGGCGTAGAGAGGGAAGGTAAAGGTGTGCGTTTAGTATAAACTAGTGGTTTCGCTTTAGAGCGCTGCAAAGTTGCAAATCGACGATAGCCACGTATACGTTCTTGGGTTGTATTAATTTCTGTTATGGTTTCAACTGACATAGTCACGGGTGCAGTTGTTGGGTTAAATATTATTTCACTATTATTAGAATTTAAAGCAATGCTCACTAGGTCAGTAAGTAAACTATCTGTGGTAAGTTCTGAAGTTGTTAAAGTTTCACTAGTAGGTGTTTGCAGTTCTTCTAAATTGTGTCCAACAGTGTCACCTAGTGTTGTTAACTTAACACCGGCCAACAACAAATTTGCGGCATGTTGATTTACATCGCTTTTCTCTTCATCGATAACTAAATCTTCTGGTTCTATATCTGCTGCTAGATCAACGGTTTTTTCCCTTTCCGTGGCTTGATCAGTATTTTGTTTAATAGCAGAATTAATATTATCGATATCATTGTGTGGTAGTTCAGTGCTTGTATCAAGCACTGTGAATATTGGAGCTTCTAAGTACTTAGAAATTTGTGCTAAACTCTCTTCAGACTGGGATGCATTTGATTCTGAAACACGTTTGTCATTTTCTAAGTTAAATGGAGCACTGTAATCGGTATTGCTTGTATTCTCAGTAGTTGCAATATTCTGCTCCTGTGATGGCGGAGTTGAAGTCGTTACAGTTTCGTTTTCATTAAAAGCATTTTCAAAGGACTGTTCGATGTGTTCGTAAGCCGCTGATACAGCCTCTACATTATTGTCCTCTAAACGAGGTGGCAAGGTTGGTGCTGTGAGAAAACTTTCATCAATTGCAGGTGTTTCTGTAGTTGTTGTTAAAAATGAGAACTGAATGGCTTCATCATCTATAATGTCAAATTTGTGTTCTGATTTAGTATTTGTGTTCTTGTGTGTGTCTAAAGGAAGTTCGTTCGGCTAATGTATATGTGTGAAACAGTTAAGAAATAAAGAAAGAGAGAAGAGATAGATAGATAGATAAGCATAAAAGTGTTTAGAAAGAGTTAAGCTGCATAAAAGTCTTCTGCTCAATTGCTACTTACCGAAAATCGTATAGTACTTGCCGTTTGTTTGGGTTTTCCGTACACGTAAGGGGAATCACGTCCACTACTTTGTGACGAAAAACCACGGCTTAGAAAGCGAAATGATTGCTTCGATTTAGCTGGTGTATGAATTTGATAACCCGAAATCGCTGGATCCAGATCAGTGGCTATTTCATCAAGTAAACCATTAATGTTAGAGGCTAAATCAGTTTGTGTAGCCTCCTCTTTCGAGTGTCTGATAGTTTTCACATAATCTGGTGCCAGTACATCATTGTTTGGTAGCTCAACTAAATCATTTAAAGCTGCATTAACTTTTTCAGCAAAATTCATTTTTTTAAGTTTATGACTACGGCTTGAAACCTCTGCTATAATGTGTGCATTTGTTCTATCAAAATTAACACCAGGATCAGTGGAGAGTTCACCAAGACTATTCACATAAACATCATCTTTGTCAGCGTCTTTATTAGCAATGGTAATACTATCTGATTTTATATTTTCATGTATCTCGGCATTTTCCTTTTCCTGTGTATTTGTATAATCATAGGCAGACTCAACTTGCGCCCTAGTAACTGCGGTTTTTTTTGCTGTATTAGACTGAACTGGAGAGTTTTTATTTGCGGATTTTTGATTTGCTACAGTAGTGTCCTTGCTTATATTTTTTTGTCTATGATTAGGTCTTCTTACAGCACTAGAGGGTTGTTGCAAGGCTTTCGAGATAGTTTTCATTGGATATTCCATCATTTGTCGTACTGTTTCCATCATATCGTATTTACTACCTATGCGATTTATATCGTTTTTACTGAAAAACTGTTCGGAATCCTCACAGTTCACATTACGATACCAGTCACAAACAAAATTCTTTTGACTAAAGAGTGTACCATTCGGACAGAGGAAGCCAAATCCTTGCACACTACGAGCTGTGTGCGTACAAATTCGAAAAGCTTGACATCTACTCTCCATGTCTGCATAATAACCTAAAGTATGAGGATTGAAATTTAGATATTAAAAGATTTTCAAATTTTGGAATTGTAATCATAATCTTCAGACAGACCTTCATGTTTGCCTGTACATTCAAAACTTGTCTTAGGTACTGCACTATAAATTGGATAATCAACCTCCGGCTCACCAGGTATTGTATGCCGTAAGTCAAAGTACTGATTTGTGCTGCCACTGATTTTAATAAATAAAGGTTTGATATTATTTTATTTGTAATTTATTTAGTTTATTTGTTATATTGATAATATTAACAAATTTTTGTTACCTCATAAATTCATTCAGTTTGTCAGCATCTTCAAAATTCCCCTCTGATTTTGATTGTGTAAGTAATGAGATCAGTAGAAGGCAAAAAATACCTTTAAGAAAAATAAATTATTTAAAATTTGTTTATTACAATTTAAATTAATTAAAATAATATATATTATTTATTACAGAATTTAATTAAATTTTTTTTTATTTGTTAAATATTATATAAGTAATAATTAAATACAATTAAAAAATAAAGTAATGCTAAATAATTAATTAGTTATTTAACTAGCTAAGTGAAAAACTTACTAGTTAAAGTAAAAGTAATTAATTAGTTAATTGACATTAATTACATTATTAATTTAAATATTTTTGGTATTATAGAATTATGATATTATATGGTATGGTATTATATTTCTTAAGCCTATATCATTATAAATTGAAACTAATAAGAAAAGATTACCAATATTTTTGTGTTTCCTCATATTTTCTTTAGAAAGTTATCTGAAAAATTAAGAGAAATTTTAAATTAAATATTAAATTAAATTTCATTTAAAGAAAAAAAAAAAAATATATATGTATATGTATATTTAAACATAATATTGTATATAGTTATTTATACATATTCACAAGTTCCGTATTTAAAGGGCTGTTTCCGTATTCCGTATTTATCTGTTTTAAGTCTACAAGTTTATTTGCAATATACGCATACCTATCCGTTCACCATAAGTCCATCACATTTGTGGAGGAAATCTATTAACTAATGGCTTTGCTTCGGATATACGTTTAGCAGAGAACACCACTCCAAAACGCTTGAATTAACTATGCTCATGTACCTAATAGTTTTTAATCTATTGAAGATGCTCACTGAATCCTTTAACAACATATTTATATCATAATAGTGAAGTAGCGAACATATATCAGGAGATTAAAATTCTACTATGTGAAATGATTTGATTAAAAAACCCTACATAAAATATTTTAAAATTTGGATCACAAGAGCACCCAGAAAGTGAAACCTTATATAACATACATTAACAAAATCTGACAAACTACAACTAACACTTTAAAGAGCAAATAGAAGATAAATAATGAAAGCAATGGATTTATAGACATAGTTTAAATAGATTATATTTGTTTTAGATCACAAAGGAAAATGACGGTGTTTTGATTAAAAAATTTGTAGACTACCTATATCATAGGAGCGTGATCTGTTATGAATCCTTCTTTGGTTCAGCATAATACAAATAATCATACATAAGATATATGTATTTATGTATAAGATATGTTATATATATCTTATATATATCTATATATATAGTTATATGTATTATATATATATAAGATAAATATATTTATAGAATATTTTGAGTATATTGTCGAGAAATAACAAAAAACCATATATATATCTTAATAAAAATATGGATTGGAGAGCAGCATTGTGTATTATAAATGCTTTAGAGTTCTTCTATTAGAGATCTTAAATTTTTAGTGTCCTTCACACTACTCACTTATTAGCACTATAGCAGTATTCTCTCGTTATAATACGATTCACTTAAATTTCTAATTACAGCAGCTTTAAGAGCATATATTATGAAGATAGAGCAATAACTATTCTACTTAAATTCAATCCCATTTGATAGAGAACGGTACAGATTAATATTTTTCTGATCAACAAATATTATTGATATATTATTGAATTAATTTTAACTAACTTTAATAAAAAAAAATTATAAAAACCCCAAATAAGTAAAGAACTGTCAAGAACTTTTAAAAATCAATTTTATAATATATAATAATGTTTTTGTTGTAAGTAATAGTGTATTTAAAAGTGATACATGGAACTATTTACATTTCTATAGGAAATATTACTTACATTTGTAGTAAATCATACTATATCTAAAAATGATATATGGAACTATGGAAAGCTTACATTTCTGTAGTTCATATTAAGCTTTTTAAATCTAAGAATTTGAAATTTAAAATGTGTAGTAAGTACGAAGTATGTTCCTAACTTTACTTGGGCACTTGGCATATATAAATAAGACCTTATATTTCTATTAACTTCTTCTCCTAGTGGAGCATAGGGCTTCGGATACATACATAAGATCATTCATGATGAGCTCACATAATGATAATCGTAATTTTGAGCTGCAAAACCAATCAAATTGTAATGAAGAAACGCCGGATATGCTTCAAATCTCTCCTTTTGTCTGACTCATCACAGCTTATTTGATAATCGTCAACAACAAATGGAATAAAATATTCCGAATTTGACATTTATTTAAATTGAATAAAATAGTTTGTCTATTTTTACTATGCAAATTTTGATTATGCAAAATATTGGTAAATTTATGTACTAATTTGATAATCACAATAAACTGTATAGTATATTTATGGTCAAAGCGCATAAAATAAATTATTTTTATATAAATATTTTTGTTATTTGTTAATCAAATTGCTTCAACATTTTGATTGAAACGACGATAAATTGAATTTTGTTATAATAAAATTTTGTTAATTTTAATTTTCAACCATAACCAAATGATTTTCAAACAATCAAATTGTTATTTAACTATTAAATTAGTGATAAATTAATATTTCTGTTTTTCCTTTTTAAATTTAAATAAAAAAAAAATACACAATAAAAATGATTTCAAATCAATTTTAGGTTGATGAACTCTTAACTATCAACTCTCGTGAGGATAATTATTGCAGAAAATGAATTAAGCAAATAAAGTTAATGAACTTAAATGGTTAATTTGCGAAAGAAAATTTGCAGATTCTAAAAGTAACTGAATGATTGAATAATCTAAGTATATTAAACCAGAGGTAATATATTCTCCTTTTCATCCTCTCCTTTATCGCCAGCTTTTGAAGTCTTACAATATTTTTAGTCATTACAAAATATGAATTATGAACGACGATGAGATTAGATTGGAGTGACGACCTTGCATATTAAAACCCATTTAAGCATATATTATAATCCAGTGTATATTATAGAATAAACGACAGTGCTCTGCTGACTGTTTAGAAGCTGTAAGTGCAGTACTATTTAGACATTTAGAGATTTAGATAAATTTAGTTTTAATGTTGTTTAAATTATTGAGATGCTACTTAAAACTTTACAGCAACGGTGAATAGTCCTTCATCACCCTCATTCCAACCCCTCACAACATTCTACATTAGATTAAAGTCCTTATTGAATAAAATAGAATCAAATAGAATGAGCTCTACACACTTGTGATGAAAATCAACTATCAGAGACCCTAACTATATGATATGCATAGTAATGTACAGTAATAATAGAGTCTGTATAATCCTAAATTTGACGAATGATAAAGACTACCATATATTCATAAAACATATATATTAGTAATTAAACCTTTAAAAATAGTTTTGTCTTTATTAAAGCTTTAATACTTTTCACCAACTATTTAATTTATATTCAATTATTTAGTTAATAAATCTAGAACACTTATGTTTAATATTATTTGCATAAAATCGAATATGAGATTATAATTATAAATTCATATTCTGGGGCGCTACGTGTGATAGCCTTTATCTATCATTTGTAGACTTTATCTACTTGAATTCACAAAAGCCTCCCTGAAAACTTTTTTTATTTAATTAGTTTTAATATCTAAACACTAGTTGCTATTGTAGTGGATAGATCAATAACCACAATTTCGATTCGATTAAGGATATATTGGGTTTAAATAGTTCAAATACTTAAATACCAACCAAATGAGCTGCAATAACAAAAGATGTAGTTATGTGAATGAAAGCCTCTCTAGCTTTCGTCGAAGGACGAAAAAGGACCGAAATCGTTTCGTGGTGTCTTCGGCTAATCCTTCACTTTAGTGGGGCCACTTGTGGACGGTGCGCTGCCCCAACTTCCCACAATATATATAAATACTAGTTGCTATTGTAACAGATAGATATATAACCACAATTTCATTTTGATTAAAGTTGTAAAGTTGTTTGTGGGTTGTGTATATAATATCTGACTACACCTTGAATACATTTCAAATTCAATAAGATATCCTCTACAGTATTATGTTTTGCAGAGAGAATAATAAAACAACAGATTATTAGAAATATTTATCTTTTTCTGTTATTGAATTGATAATAAGATTCAAAATTAATTACATACTCGTACACTTTTGAAATTTTGCTCTTTTGTCAAGTTTATAAATAGAAAAATTACACTTAAAAGTATTTGCAAATATCTGACCAAAATTGGTATGCTATCTCAACCGCTATTTAAGTTAATATGCTTGAATATAGTTGCACTTGTAATTAAAAACCACACTTAATTAAAATAATTACAATTAATTAAGGCTCATTGAAATTCATTGATAGAAAATACAAATACTTCAGAGCACTTCAATAAGCAAAAACCGAGCAATAACCGAAAAGCCATGTCTGCAAACTTTTCGAGAAATACTTCATCAAATTCTATAAAGGCAAAACCACTTCAGCGTTGAGTGCAGCATTAAAAATACCGAAATACGCACGGTACAAATTACCAATAATTAAAAATAGGAAAAAAATAGTATTTCAGTTACTGCCTGTTTGATTGCCTTCTCAAAAATATTGCAAAAAATCATTTCATTTTTAATTGTATGTAATTATCAATTTATGTTTCAGCAATTGATTTTATTTAAATCAATCAATCAAAAACTCAAGCAATAGATTTTTTTAAATTTTTTACTGAATTATAAAATATTCATATTCGGAAGCAAAACCGCAAAATTATCATTTACATTAAAATATAAAAAATATGTTTTTGCATTTTATATACATGTATATATATGAATAATTTTAAAAAAATTTTAAACATAGTTGAACCAGAAATCTATAGCAAAGTGACTATAATTGACTTTTCTGAGTTTCATTCATAATTTATAATAGTAAATTATTTGAATCCAAACTCAACCTAAAGATGATGCTTTGGTAAGGTCAATTGTGTCATTACGGACAGCAATTATGTCGCCTCTTAAGTGTTACCATTGTAGCGCAGAGATTGTTTTTTCTTCTTATTGTTTATTGACATTTCATTAATAAAAGAATTGATGAAGTGCAACTAACTGCTCAACTATTAAATACAAATCTCTAAAAGCTCATATGTTAATTACAACAGTTAAATACGCAAGTAAACAAAAGACTTAAGACACAAACTTCACCTTTAGGTAATATAAGTGAAGAAGAATAAATGTTTTTATGAGAACTTTTTATGAGAACATATAAGTGCTGAATTAATTGTTTGTTAATAGATAAAAATTCTTATTTTAATTTTTATTTAAATAATCTCAATTAAACTAATTGAACATTAAAGTAAGTAGATTCATGCTCATATATTACATACAAATCATAACAAGTACATATGTTAATTACAGCACTTAAATACATGAGCAAATAAAAGACTTAAGACACAAACCTCAACCCATGTAGAATTATGTGAAGAAAAATATTTTTTATGAGAATTTTAATTAATTAAATGTGTTAAATTAATTATTTGTTAATTATGAAAACTTCTAAATTTATTTCTAAAAAATTACACGGGTGCAGTGTTTAGTCTAAATTAAATTTATTGAATATGGCTTTTTATATATGTATATATTTTTATCCGGCTATAGGTCACTTTTTGGTAAATAATATTTGAGCAATATTTCAACTCTTCTTGAGAGTCATCATCAGGATCATGATCTACAATATTATTGAATATGTTTATTAAAGGATTCATGTTCATTTTACATTGTTTTCATTAAAAAAAAATACTATTTAAATATTACTTCTAATATAATATTGTGTATAAAGCATTTAAACGTATATTTAGCATTTAATAAATAATTTAATAATATTAAATTAAATGAATAATTTAATAATATAATAAAACTCATAATTAGTTATAATTAATGGTGTGTGAATGTACAACTTAATATTTTAATGAAACTGTTTATGCTAAATTTGAGTACTTAATTAAAATATTTATGTTGATTAATTAATTATTTATGCAAATTTAAGCTCAATAAGTAAAAACGTTATAAATCCGTTGTACATCGAAGATTATTTTAAACAATAAAAAATCATTTATTTATGCAAAAATGTTTAAAAATATTAAATAAAATAATAATAATCTAAAACTAAATAAAAATGTTTTTTATTTGCAAATAATCATATTATTGACTGCAGGTTAATTCGCTGATAATTAAAATTTAATTATTTTCTGATTGTATTTTAATGGTACATAAGCGCGTGCTAAGGCAAAAGACCTTTATTCAACCTAGAGGGCAATTCATACTACGCGTATTATTATACTGTATTCTCTTATACGGTTATAGTATTAAACTGTTATAACATATTATTAAACTGTTATACTAATAGCTAATTTCGAATCTTTGGCGGCAGTATTTAATTAACTAATTTTAAAAAAATATTTTGTGTTGTATAAAAAGAAATTAAAAGATATAAATCAAATAAATAGCTTATATTTTATATATATTTTATATATTATTTTACATATATTTTATAAATAGTTGGACTAAATACAATCTAAGGTGCGCCCTTATTTACTAGTTTTCGCTCTAGATGATTATTTTTTATTGCTGAATTTTTAAAAATGGCTTGCTGGGAAAAAAATTTAAATGGAATACGGATGTAATCTCTAAAGCTGATGAAGACCTGGAAGAGTACTATTGTTCTGAAGGCATATAAAAGTTAAAATCTAATTACAGTAAACCTACGGAGCTCAAATAGAACTATGTAAAGAAGTAAATTTGAAAGGAAGCAAAAAATAAATTCAACTAATTTATTGCTCACTTATCAAACAATCCTTTAAAGGCTTATTATTATTATACTGTCTATAGCAACACAGATTGCTATATATAAAAATTAAACTTAACTATATATTAATGCTATGGTTGGTTGGTTGGTTGGTTGCAGTGGCAGGTCATAAGATAATTTCAAATGTACCTCAATTAGCGATTTTTCGCGGTTTTGTTACCACATTCCTCGCAAGAACCCTAGTATAGAAGAGTAGAGACTAAATCCATCCCACTGAATTTAGGTAATTTAATTAATTATTAATGCTATATCTTTAAACTTTTTTATATATATAAATAAGAATGAATCGAATTAAGAAATAATATTTTTATTTATTTTTTTTTATTATTAAGTGGATGTGGCACTACTACCATTTGGTCAATTATGCCCCCTTCTGTGCTAAGATTATATCTCTAAGCCCTGTTGCGTCAATAATATAGAAGTAATATAGAACCTACTTTACGGAATTTTATTGTCTCTTCCATCTATTCGGTTATTATTCCACATAATATTTACTATAAAGCAAATAATTATGTTTAAATTGTTATAAAATTAAAATTTTTATAATAAAAATTAATTTTTTATATACAATATAATAATTAAATCCTTCATATAAATAAATCTTTTTATAGATGTGTCAACTATTTTTAACCATCGATCTTAAAGATAACATCAATTGAACAGTTTGAAGAGTTTTTCGCTTGTTAAACATAAAACTCTTTCATAGTGTTGCTAATCACACTTCTCCATTTACGGATTTCGTCCATAGTTCACTGTCAATGTCTACGACCAAGGTCATTGTCAAGTGCCTCAAAATCTTCAGATACTCGTGCATTACCGAACTGAGCAAATAAATTTTATTTATTGAAAAACGCAAAAAGCTACACAAATAAAATAAGCACGCGTTTTGCTTTTGTTTTAAAAAATGTTTATGATTTTTTCAAAAAAAAAAACCAAAACAAAAATTATTAAAATTTATAAAACAATAAATTTAACGCAGTTATGAAAAATCTAAAAAAAGAGAATGTTTAGCTGGCTATAATAAATTTAAAATTTAAAATTTAAAATTTAAAATCTTACTAACTATTAAATTGTCTTTCGAGCTCAGCCACTGAAGCTGAGTACTAAACCAAAGTCTTAATGACCAAAATGAACCAATTCAATCTTATTTCCATAATTGTTTGTTTTACAAATTCATTATCATTACCATTGAAGTTATTTAAATACTTAAGATGAGATCAGATTGGAGTTTTCGAAAGGGAGTAGCATAAAGTCGTACTTAAGCATTATTCGATTGCATGCATACTAAATGTGCTGCGACTACAAGGGCGATTTTGTCAAGAACATTAAGTGCAATTCATTATTTGTTTAATTATGTTCAACATAACATAGTACGAGTATCTTATGGAAATGTTTGCTTTTGACCTAAAAAGTATCCTTGAATTGTATTTCAAAAATATTTGAAACTTTTTGAAAGTAACACTTAATCTAATGTATGTGCATTTCACAAATATACAATATATCTTAAACATTATTAAAATATGCACTTCTGTGATTTGGCCCGAGGTACTACAATAGCTCTATATATAATATAAACAGATGGTTAGCTTAAGTAAGGTTAAATAATATGAAAAAAATTTGAAAAAAAACAAATGTGTGTATGTATGTATGCACTCTATGTATGTGCATAAGTAAATTATTTATCAATGAAACATTCTTACAATTTAATATTGAAAGCAATGCAAGAAAACCCTTATATACATTGAAATGTATTATATAAATAACGAGAATTAAATTTTTGCTCAATTAGGTCTTTATGGAATAAC
The DNA here is from genome assembly GCF_002237135.1 of Teleopsis dalmanni. NCBI lineage: Eukaryota > Metazoa > Arthropoda > Insecta > Diptera > Diopsidae > Teleopsis > Teleopsis dalmanni. Next base: position 18,823,027 of record NC_051847.1, on the reverse strand, counting down.
TTGATGGCCAGAAGAGAGTCTCAATTGCACACAAATGAGCTTGACACATCGGTACAAACCCCGATGTGTGAACAATTGGGTCCTTATCGAATAACATGATGACCAGAAGAGAGTCTCAAATCTGTACAAACAAACCCAACACCTAGGAATAAACTCCAACGTGTAAACAGTTTAGTAACACAGAGGAGTTCATTATCGCGGAGATAAATAATTTAAGATCTGATAGCGAAGACAAGGACCCTTTGGTCCAGATTAGACAGAAATTAAACGAAACCCTTTTGGATTTCAGCCAATATGAACTTAGTGTATTTACTAGACATTGCTCATAAACATCCATATTTCAACAGTGGTCTATGTCACTACAGCAGTTGCCACAATGAAAAAGAAATAGAATTTATCAATCATTTTTTATGCCTTCGCCAAGGATAACAGATGTAGGGACTTCATGCTCAAGATATAACTAAACAATGTCAATGTAGTTCTTTCAAATTCCGGCCAATAACAGACCAAGTGTTTTGGGTTTCCCATATTCTTAAAACGTGATCGATATTTTGGATCAGTGATGACAACTTAAGTTGCCATGTGAAATCCATTTGTGTTGTTCCATGTAATAAGTCTGATCAGTAGTATGAAGTCGTAGAAGAGTAGTTTTATGAGGTCGATAGTTGTAACTACTTATTTTTCAGTAGTATTTAATTATTGGTTTTTTTTATAACCAACTAAATAAAGCTAAATATTATTACCAAGTTGTCACAAATTTGTATTTCTTCTCAATAAAAACTTAACTAGGAAATTAACGAATCATGGAAAATATAAACCTCTGACCCGTGTGATATGTCCATAAACTTGAAAATGTTTCTCATATACAAACTACGATTAGTTAGATCATATTATGAATTTTTTTATTATTTTGATTAAAGGGATTATAATTAATCATCTCAAAAAATTTGACGCAACCATGCTTAAATTGCAATCATATTTAAAAAGTTATTGAAGTCTACTAAGCTATCGATATTTTTATAAAAATTTTTGCTTGCTGTTTCGAGTATTGCCAAATACCCATCATTAGTGCTCTTGGAAATAATTCTTTTATTTAATTATTCGTAAATAATTTTTTGAGCCTGCAAGTACCAGAGATTGAGCTTGTGCCCTACCAATTTTGAAACTCAGAGTCAGCGCTCTTTAACCAACTGATCTAAAGCCGTACTTGACTTTTATGTTCGCACATTTTTCTAGAGTTTTTTGTTAATTTGTTGTGAAAGTTTTAACAAATCACTTGTTGTGTTTATATTAGAACGAAATCATAATTATATAATTTATATATATGATTTATAAAACATAAAAAATTGACCAAATTGATTTAATTTGGATTTTTTGCCATGTTCACACTATTGTACTTAAGTAGACAAGCAGCAGTATTATTACATACAAAATCCATAAAAACATATGTAAAAGTGGCTACATAAGTCTAAGTGTAAATGTGGTATTGAACTATTAGAAAAAAATATTTTATATAAAACATATTTAATTTTTTTACAAATTTTTATATAATGTGGATAAAATACGAGTAATTAAACTAAGATTCGATTATTGCTAAACCAAACTAACTTAACTGAATGTTTATATATATTAATTGTTTATGTAGGAACATGTGTTTGTTATTGACGGAAACATAACGTCAAAATTAATGGTTAATATATTTTTAAATTAATTAATTACCGGACTATAATTAATTAAGTGTAAGCAAAACAAATTAATTTTTTAGGCTTCCAGTTTTCCGACAAATTTCATTTATTTTTTAACACCATAAAATGTCTAATAAATTTTTATTTAAATAAATTCAACCAGAAATTAAACTAAAATAAATTATTTAAATATAACATTAATTTTGAAAAAACATTATTTGCTTTTCAGTTTAAAGACTTCATTTATTTCATTTCATTTATTCTAATTCTATTTGTTGGAAACTAATTGATCTCAAGATAAATTACCAGAATTTCATGTTGAATAATGAAGTTTCTAACAATTAAAAAACATAATATTATAACCTTTTTGAAATATAAACAAATTAAATTTTTTTCCAAGGAAATTCGATAGGCTTCATTATGGTTGTAATTTAGCTACTATTAATATCAATATTTGTTCAACAATAAAAATTATAAACAATTTCATTACAATTTAATTAGTTCTTTAGTTCTTAGCTGTGGTTTCGGAACTCTTAAAAAACCTTGGAAATGTGATTGTCTTCTGGGTTTGTTATTTAAATAAAATACTTACAGGTACTAGTAAAAAATGTTTGTTTAATAAAATTTATTTTCTACAATAATTAAATTATACAAAAACAAATTAAAAACTATGAGGAAAAATTTGTTATAAATAAAAATCATTAAAATTGTTAATGAATAGTAGCGCATATGAGTAATTATGTTCCGTTTTATTATGTTTTAGTTTTTTTATTATATATTAAAAGGGCCTATTTTACAGAACTACCGCTCATTAACGATGTTTTTTACTTTTTTTATTATCAGTTACAAGCATGTTTATCTCACAGTTTAATTACTGAACACATCTGTTTTAAATTTAGATGTTATCTTTTATATTATATATCAGGGACTTAGTCAATGAGGACAATGAGGGACTTGTGACATTTCAGCGTTGCTCGTACACTGACCTCTAGTTTGCATATGAAGAAATGCTAATTCTGTGGTATTACAACGGCCCCTTATTTGAACTCAATTGGACTTTGAGCACAAGGCCGCCACTCCAACGTAACCCAATCTATTGTAATATATCTAATAACTACATACAGAAAGGCGCTGATATTTTAGTACAGTATTTTCATAATACAAACAAAGCGAAATGGATTTGATTATGGAATGGACTATTGTTTTATAGGTCAGTACTTCATAAAAATATTGTTTGAAATAATTGAATTATTGTTATAGATAATTATATACAATTACTGCAAGAAATTTATTAAAGCATGTTTAATAAAACTTAATTACTTTTAATAATTGCAAGATATCTACATAAGTTTTTCATAGATATTGGATCTTTCAAATCTTCTTAGATATCGGAGTAAAATAATTGTTGCATTCATTAGCAGAAAAATGAACAGTAAAACGATATCAACTTTAGAATGAACTAACACCAATATGATGGTTAAATTGAACCATCATAGTCTTAGCAGTCTATGCAAAAAACTTATGTATCTTAACCCAACATATACTGCAACCGTTATCTATATCTCTTTAAAAAAAATATAAAATAAGTTACGCTATTTTATCCAAGCTTAAATTTTTGGGCCCCTTCAAGCAAAGATATTTCTAACAGTAGTATTGACCAGATACTTGCATTTCTAACATATTCAATTTTCTATCCATAATTACGAGAAAAATTGAGTCAAAATGGTTTTCTTAGAGTGTTAAGAAAAATTTGATACTTCTTTCATATAACGTCCGTAACTACCTACAGAGTTAAGCAGTGACAATGACGCTAATCAACAGGGTGATGCACTATCTTTGACACTAAGCAAACAAAGATGCTACTAGATTAAGAAATATGGTCAGTAGCACATAAATTCCTATCTTTTACGCCAATGGGTAAGTAGTTCCTAGAAACATTATGACAAACAATATCAGTTGGTTTAAAAATAAATACCAGAAAAATAATATATGGCGGTCTATTAATCAAAAGACATACATTATAAAAACTACTGACTAAACTTTTAAAGATATAGACAACTAATGGTGTAAATATCGATATCTTCAAATCGAAACCACTATCACGAAAAAGCAAGCCCAGATATATAATACAATCAACAGAAATCAGTGCAGACGGAAACTTCAATCAGTGTGGCAATGATAAATGATTTAGATAATGTGATAGCAAAAATATCATGAGTTTTGTTAAATCAGAATGGTTAGATTTAGCTGGGTATTTAATAAACTGGAAGTCAAGCTCCAAATCGGACGCTCCTGACCGACAAGGTCTAAACACATAAGGAGATAAGTGATATTAAACTTGATTTATAAGATGTGAGAAAGTTGGGAAAACAGATGGAAAAATATGGTTGCAAAACTGAAAATTCTATAATTCCTTAATTTTATAAGATAGTGTTGACATAACTGTACAATTTTATATACTTCTATAAATATTTATATGATATTTAAATTTTTTAAAACTTTCGACCGATTTTGATAAATATTTATGGAACTTTATTAAAAGATAGTTGTATGTTAAGTTTGGATCCAATAAGTGGCACTATAATATTAAAATTACAATAATTATTGTCAACTTAAATTTTAATCAAATTCTATTTAAATTAGTAAAATGTATTATCTAAAAAAATAAAATTACTTTTAAAAATAGACGTTCCCAAAAAGTGCTGTAATGAAGAATATGAGATGAAATATGAAAAAAAATTTAATTGATAAGTTAATGAACAATATACTC
>NC_051847.1:18809575-18818472 GCF_002237135.1 Teleopsis dalmanni | reverse complement strand
TGATTTTATTTTTGAATTCATTTAAAAAAACCAAGCGAATTCAATTTCATTTAAAGCTAAGTATTTAATTATATTCAATGTAAATAAATAGACAATTCAATCTTAATAATTCCTTCCCATAAATAACACATTGGCAATATCCTTTTAACACTTCTCTTAGAACATATTCATCTCTGTGTATACAAATTGTATTATATAAAAATAATAAATATTGAAGATATACTATATTCAAATATAATGTAATATTGCTTACATTGTTAACTTAACCTGAGAAGCGACATGCGACTAAGTCTCCCATTATCCTTATGTTGAGATAGAACACACTATAAATTTCCCGCTGTATAGTTTTTTCTTTGTGCTTAAAACTTTAGGTTTTGGAGCTTTGTAACTGTCATGGCCTCATAACCATATCATGGTTACAAAGCCATGCCCTCAGTATATTGTTCAATGACAATAACTGAACACAACAGTGGTAGCTAGAAATTGAAAATTAGCACCGTAGATATACTTAGTCCTATAATTTATTCCATCCACATATAAAAACGTGACTCGATTAATGGATTTATAAAAAGAAATCCCTTCCACCTAAGCACCAAAATTAGTTAAGTTTTTAATTCTGCGATCCTTCTGTCTATACAACCAGTCAAGTATCGCTTGCTACGCCCGTCAAAGATTACAACAACAACAACAACAAATGTATTAGGAATTCTCCTGATGAAGACAAAAGCGATTTGCTGATATTAGAGAAAGACTAATTGTATATTTATTTGCTGATGCTAATATTCTACTCACTAAGGCTTAAGTGAGTAGAAGAAGAGCAAGAAAAGCACTGCGAAGATATCCAGATATCCAATATCTAAGATATCCATTACATTATAGCTACTTATTATTATTAGACTATAAGATTTCAAAATTAAATAATTTTTTAACGTGAATTTTTTTTTGTCGAATGTGCCGCGTCTTATAACGAAAAGAACTGAAAGGGTTCGAACAGTAATAAAGAAACAACAACAAAAATTTGATTAATTTCAATAAATTAAAATTTAAATAATTTTTTATTCATTATTAAATCATTATTATTATAAAATAATAATTAAATTAACTAATTATCTCCAATTGAACAGAACTACTAACTTGAAAGTTGTATTTGAGGTTATGACATTATTCATTCCATTTCTGCGAGTATGAGATTGCTGTGGGTGAATCGGAATCGGTTATTCCTGTCTAAATCTGTTTTCTAGCTCGTAGTGTGTAAAGATAATTTGAATATGTTAGAACTACAAATAAAAAGAATGCAACACTGACTTCAAGCTATATGTACGTTTTTTTACAACGAGGTCAAATTTCCGATAGTTAAACCTTAAGGATTAAACCTTCATAATAAAAATGAAATGTTTATATACTATTTTATCTACTGAATCTGCTGTTATATCTTTTTTTATTTGCATAGGCTAACTGAAATTGTTTAGTTAAGTTTAATTTATGTATTATTTATTGTGTTTATTTAGTGTAAATCATCAGCAACAAAATCAACAAACATCGTTGCCCTCAACAACACACATGCAAAAAATAAGACAGCAACATCAACATATAAATAGCAATAACAATATAAACAAAGGCAACCATCAACAAATTCATCACCAATATAATCATCAACCGCGTATGGCTGCGGCGCAACAGGTCCAGTCACAAACACATATACGACATCCGACACACCATGCGCATCCACAGCAGCAACAGCAACAGTTGCCTCAACAGCAGCAACAACATGGGCAGTATCGCATGCCCAATATTAATAACGTGAATATTAACAAACAGCCAATATCAAACAGCAACTCCCAAAATCACATACAACATACGCAGCCGCAGCCACAACCGCAACCGCAATACTACACAGGCAATAAACCAAGATTTAACAATAATAATGCAAATAATTATACTGGTCAGAAACAGTTTTCACAAAATCAATATCGCTTTGGAAAACAACGGTCCCAAATGGCATCTACATCTGCTGAGGCTCCGCTGGGCGTTGCCAAAATGCCAAATAAAAAACCAGATATTCCAAGTACTGTAAATAACAATAACAATATTATTATCACCCCAGATGCAACATCCTCTACTGCAGTTGTAGACTGCAGTGAAACTCCAAACACAGCAGAAGATCTGCAAAAGACGCAAGAAAAAATCATAGTTGAGGAACCACAACAACAACAACCAACACAACAACAATCGCCGCCGCCACCTACAGGTAGTTTTCCTTTTAATACAATAATCCAGTTTTAATATTATATATGCAATTTATTTCAGATAATTCAGATGAGTCTAATAAAGAAAATATTTCCCTCGAAGGAAATCAAGAGCCTCAAAATAACAACAACATCAACTTTACTAATAACAATCATTCCAACAATAATATTATAAATTCCAACAACATCAATATACTTTCAGATGATGATACATCTCCTGCAAAGAATTCAAAAGAAAAAACACCTATGTGTTTAGTTAATGAGTTGGCTAGATTTAATAAAGTAAGTAATAAATACTACAGCTTTAGAAGTGGATTTAACAAAATTTTATATAATAGATTACACACCAATACCGCTTAACAAACGAGAAAGGTCCACCACATTGCAAGCGCTTTCAAGTCACTCTCAAGTTAGGTGATGAAGAGTATTCTGCTGAAGGTTTTAAAATTAAAAAAGCTCAGCATTTGGCTGCCGCTGAAGCAATTGAAAAAACACGATATAAACATCCTATACCAAAACTAAGTCGTCGCACTGAAGATGGTGCATCTGCCAGAACGAATATAACACCAACTGTTGAATTAAATGCATTGGCTATGAAGTTGGGACAGCAAACCTATTATCTCTATGACCCACGCCAAATGCCAGGTATTTCACCAGTAGACACAATCCTACAACAAAACGATAACGTTTTGCCAGCATTTGTAACACCACTAAATCCTCACAACTTGGCTCAGGCCCCACACCCAAGAATGTTGGAGTCTTCATACTTAAGACGTTCGTTTGTGCCACCACCAATTCCTCACACAAAACAGCCACGCTTCAACACTCGCGGGTATCCAAAATTCACTCAACGTTTTCCACTCGTTCATAATCCTCACGGTGCTTTCCCGCCACCTACACTTCCATGCAAAATTACTTTAATTGTTGGGAAACAAAAGTTTTTGGGCATTGGGCGTACTATACAACAGGCCAAACACGATGCCGCTTCACGTGCTTTACAAGTTCTTAAAGCACAGGCTACAAATGAACTGAACGAGGCAATGAATACTTCTTTGGATGAACCTGATAATAAATCACCGATATCCGTAGTACATGAAATTGGTATAAAACGCAATATGACAGTACATTTTAAAGTCTTACGCGAGGAAGGTCCAGCTCATATGAAAAATTTTATAACAGCTTGTATTGTTGGTAGCATTGTTACAGAGGGCGAAGGAAATGGGAAAAAAATATCCAAAAAACGTGCCGCAGAAAAAATGTTTGAGGAATTAAAAAAATTACCACCATTGACACCGACAAAATCACCCATTAAACGTGTTAAAGTCAAAACACCAGGCAAGACAACTACTACCATTTCGACGCCCAACTCAAAGGGCAACGGAAGTGAAAAACGTAAACGTCTAGCGGTTAAGGAAAAAATAGAAACAGATAATGATGATGATAATCCCATAACAAAACTTATACAGTTACAACAGAATCGTAAAGAGAAAGAACCTATATTCGATTTAATTGCAAAAAATGGTACTGAAAATTCTCGAAGACGTGAATTTATCATTGAAGTTTCGGCACATGGCATGGTGGCACGTGGCACTGGAAATAATAAAAAATTAGCAAAGAGAAATGCTGCTAAAAGTATGTATCTTTACATATTAAAGTACGTAAAACTCATTAAATAATAATAAACAAATTTTAATTACAGATTTGCTAGCTATTATGGGAGAGAATGAAAGTGAAAGTGAAAATGAAAAAATAGAAACCATGACAAATAAATTAGAATTTAGTAAAGTTACTAATACAACATCAAATGTATTATCAGCTACCGCTAACGAAACTGTTGTGGATGCAAGTAAAATAAAAATAAATGATGAACCAGTTAAAGAAATAGTGGAGAATCCCGATTTACCAATGGTATCGACATCAGCTGGTCAATTACCTGGTATACTAATAGTGCGTCAAAATAAGAAACGTAAGTACTGCTATCAAGTACAAAAACTAAATTCATGTAGCGAGAGAACAATATATATTAATACTTAATTTACTAATGTCTGTGTTTCGAAAATAAATTTATATCAACAATTATTTTAATATCTATATTTATTTATATTTATATTACAAAGCTTCAAAAAAGAAGGAAAATGCATTACATACTTCAGAGGAAACTAAAGACACAAAAGCTGACGATCCAACATCAAATGAACCTGTTTCAAAAACTACACAACCCAGTGAAAATAGCATTGAAAAGACTGTTCCAAATGCAGCAGTGATCGCGCCAACTGTGACCACAAATAACACTACTAATTCTGGTTCATCTGTACTTTTAAAGGATCAATTATTATATTTGGCAAAGTTACTAGGATTTGAGGTTAATAAATAATTAATTTATAATATATATTGTATATATTTTTATAAAATTATAAAATTCTATTAATTTTTAGGTAAACTTTTCAAATTATCCGAAAGGAAATCACGATGAATATCTTACAATCGTTACACTATCAACGAACCCACCACAAATCTGTCATGGAACTGGAACTAGCTGCGAAGAATCTCAAAATGATGCATCTAAAAATGCTTTAAAAATACTTAGCGAATTAGGTTTGAATATTGCAAAAAAGTAAAACTTCATTAACAAATTCAACTGATTATGATGATGAAAACTTTCGCTGCACCGTCCACCAAAAATAATTAAATTATAATGAAAACTGAGTGCAAAATTTATTTAAATCCAAAACTAAACTGAAAAATAATATTAAACGGAATTTGTTATATTGTTAATATGAAAATATTAGTTAAATATTTATTACTTACTGAATACTTAGTGAATTATGTTATCTTCTTTTTCTTATTTATTTATTTATTCTTATAAAAATGCAATATTCAAATATATATTCAAGTCATAATATCCATTTTAAAAATAAAATTCATATTAATAATTATAGAAGAATATGATTATATTTCGATCTAATAAGATTAATTTAAAATATTCACTTTTTGATGAACTTTATGAAGAATATCTTAAATTATTTATTTTTCTTACATGTCATCGTTGAGCGCAGTTATATTAAAAATAAATATAAAAATTTGAACAATTTTGATAACATAAAAAAAATGTTAAAAAAATAAATACTTTTAAATCATTAAATTAAATGTAAAATTTTTAATTTATTTTTAAGTTATTATTTGTGGTCATACGATTCGATGGAACTCGCCTAATAATAAATTATTTATATTTAACAAAAATTTAATTTATAAATTACTATCGTATCTATATGTTGTTATTCTCAATAATTAAGCTTGCCTTAGACCTATTCAAATTTGGTTTAACCATACCATATAAAACCACTAAGATTTGCTTTGTCAATTTTCTGTACTTTTACAATAGCACAATTTTTAAATATTATTTGAATATTGAATATGATATTTTCCGTATTAAGGCTATGACATACACATGTTAATTTTAATTAACAGATAAATTGATATGCTTTTGTTTTTCCTCATAAGAGCATATAATACTATAAAAGTAGTTCACACTACCAAATTAATGTGTCTTTGGCTAGCTATGTGCACATACAACAATATACGTATGCAAAAGTATTTATAAATTAAATAAATTAACATATTTTTTTGCTTACTTTATTAAATTTGGACAATTTATAATAATAATTCTAACATTCTTTTTTTTATTTTTGCATGTTTAGATGTAGTTGCATATTTTCATCACATATTTATATAATTTTTTCATATTACTATGCATTAATTGATTTATGAATATATATTGTTATTAATTGTCCACAATTTTATGCTTAAGTGAATAAAAAAAATTGTCATTTTTATTATTATTTAATTAGCAATTACCATTTGTCTTTATTGATTGGAAAACTATGTGATAAATAAAAAATATATATTTTATAATTTGTAAGCTTTGTGAATCATATGAAACTTGTAACCAGTACGAATTATTTAAAAAAAAAAATACAGTCAGCAAATAATTTTTAAATAAATGCCACTGGATTCACAAATGCTTGTTAAACTTCATTAAACAAAAAATTGATTAATACTGATCAATAAGAAAATAATGAACTACTGTAGTTATTGATTTAAAATTATTATAAAATTAAATTAGTAGCAATGCTAACTGTTTATATAAATATGTTTTAACTAAGAACTAAAACACGTTTATGCCGTTAGCAATTTATAACTCTTAAGATCTTCTAAATGAATTTAGTTCGTTCGCTCAATGTGTTTATATTGCATAAAATTAAAACGATTCTGACATATAATTTAAATTATTGTCAAGATTTTTATGCATTAAACAGCACTACTAAAAGACAATTTATTATAAGTATATATAAAAAAAAATTAAACGTAAATATTTTTAAAAAAATATTAAAATCACATAGTTTCTTTCCTTTGATAAAATTTATACATCATTAATAATTTAAACAAGTTAGAAATAAAAAGACAAATGGTAATTTTATTATATTATAAAAAAAAATATATAATTCAGATTATAAAAATATTTATGTATTAAAATATATATGCTATATAATAATTGTAAATGTGCAGTTTTTTATGGTTACTAATAAAATGGGAATATTCTCAATAAAATTTTCTAAGTAATTTAGTCTTTTGTTTTTGGATAAAGACCAAAAAACTGCACATATATCGTATTGTGTATTTATATCATAATTAATGAATGTGCTGTCTAAATTGTAGGTTGTAATAATGTCAGTATGAACTATTTCCTTACACTGGTCTCTTCCAAAACTGATTATATCTTCAACAATATGTATACAAGTAACTATAAAATATTTATATAAAAATCATAATGACAGCATTGAAAATATTTTTAATATTAAAAATAAAATTTAATAAAATCTATATGTAATATTTCCAATCAAACCAAATGATAAACGAGAGATTAAAGACGAGCCAATCTAACAATGTACCCAATATAATGTTTGGAATATATATATTGTTTGTTTTTGAATAAGAAAGGTAATAATATTTCTTGCAATAAACAAACAATATTGCTATATTTATGTATTTTATTGGTGAACGTCTTAATTTCAGTTTACATATATGAATTATAAAAAATAATTGTTGTAATGCTAAAAATTAAGAAGTAGTTTTTTTTAATTTGAATATTTAAATTTTGAATTGAATTTATTTTTTTACTTATATACAATTTATGCAAAAAGAACATATTTGGAAACTTTTTTTAAAAAAATTTCAGTATTAATATATTGTAAAATTTTGTTAATGGAATTCAAAAAGTATAAATCCAATAAAATAAAATTTAAATAATAAATAATAAATTTTTCAAAACATTTTTAAACCGTATTGATGCATTAGTTTATACAAATTTGTTATATGCATATTATTTGTTACATATTTATTAAATATTTCTAATTTGCCAAAATTGTATGCACACCCATTCACATTGTGGATGTGGGTAGTACATTGAAATTATTAAGTTTGCTGGCCCAGCACATTTAAGTTATTGATTTTGAATAAAATAATATATGTAATTTAAATCAAATAAAAATATTTTAATAAAGTATTACTCATTATTAGTTGTTATTATAATCTGTTAAAACTCCTATATGGAAATTGTGATTTAAGATAAGATTATATATATCTTAAATGCTAAGCTGCTTAGTAATCAAGTAAGCTGTTGTGTTTGCAATAAATCAGTTTATGCCACAATAACTAGAGGATAAAGACCTTTGAAAACTCCCCCCGAAGGAGTTGGTTCGATTCATCGAGATACTGAATGTCTAAATACAAAGGGATGCAAATAGATTGAGCTGGTCGCAGTTCATAGAGGCCTTAGCCTTACTCAAAACCCCCCAATACCATTTACTATTGACCAAGCACAAAGATGTATATATTTTAAAAGAAACTTATATGAATCCTTCTACTGAAACCATAGCCACGCACATAAAGGTTAGAGCATTCAAAGTAGTTACCAAAATTAATATTCATTCTAACAGTTCTTTGACTCCTCTAAGAAGAACTCAAGCGGAGGAGCGAAGGTATACCGATATTCGTTATGTTATACTTTAATCAAAAAGAGATATTACAATTCAAATGATGTAGATTTCAGGATTTTCACAGTCTAGAACAAATCAGGCGCACCCAGAGGAATGAATAGATGTGCTAACTGCAATTATTAAATTAATATTAATCAATTCGTAATAGTGAACTCCGAAATTTAACTTATTAAAATTTTATTTTTCATTTTTAGTTATAAAACAAAATAAATAAATAATCATTAATGTTAGAAAAATAATTATTAATTGTGAAATAAAAAGAAATAAAAAAAAAAAAATTAAAGATATATATACAATAGAAAGTATTTATATTTTTGTTAACATACAAAAATGGTTTAAATAACATATTGTTATTATATAAGTGCAATTCATCAATATTATAATATAAATATTATGTTCACTACATTTATCTTTGTTTTTAATTTAATTCTTTAATAATTTATAAAAAGGCACTTATAAATAAAGCAAGCAAGTTCAATTGGAAACAACTCCATAAGCGAAACTAATGTCCTAATTAAGTTGTAAAGTTGGTATTTTTCAAACTATAATTATTTATGTTTATAAAATTTAGCATATCTTATATATAACATTAGCA
>NC_051847.1:18730785-18809475 GCF_002237135.1 Teleopsis dalmanni | reverse complement strand
TAATAAAACTCATAATTAGTTATAATTAATGGTGTGTGAATGTACAACTTAATATTTAATGAAACTGTTTATGCTAAATTTGAGTACTTAATTAAAATATTTATGTTGATTAATTAATTATTTATGCAAATTTAAGCTCAATAAGTAAAAACGTTATAAATCCGTTGTACATCGAAAATTATTTTAAACAATAAAAAATCATTTATTTATGCAAAAATGTTTTAAAATATTAAATAAAATAATAATAATCTAAAACTAAATAAAAATGTTTTTTATTTGCAAATAATCATATTATTGACTGCAGGTTAATTCGCTGATAATTAAAATTTAATTATTTTCTGATTGTATTTTAATGGTACATAAGCGCGTGCTAAGGCAAAAGACCTTTATTCAACCTAGAGGGGCAATTCATACTACGCGTATTATTATACTGTATTCTCTTATACGGTTATAGTATTAAACTGTTATAACATATTATTAAACTGTTATACTAATAGCTAATTTCGAATCTTTGGCGGCAGTATTTAATTAACTACTTTAAAAAAAATATTTTGTGCTGTGTAAAAAAAAATTAAAAAATATAATTCAAATAAATAGCTTATATTTTATACATATTTTATATATTATTTTATATATATTTTATAAATAGTTGGACTAAATACAATCTAAGGTGCGCCCTTATTTACTAGTTTTCGCTCTAGATGATTATTTTTTATTGCTAAATTTGTAAAAATGGCTTGCTGTGAAAAAAATTTAAATGGAATGCGGATATAATCTCTAAAGCTGATGAAGACCTGGAATAGTATTATTGTTCTGAAGGTATAAAAGTTAAAATCTCATTACAGTAAACCTACGGAGCTCAAATTAAACTATGTGAAGAAGTAAATTTGAAAGGAAGCAAAGAAGAAATTCAACTAATTTATTGCTCACTTATCAAACAATCCTTTAAAGGATTATAAACTGCTTATTATTATTATATTATTATTATATAGCAATCTGTGTTGCTATAGATAAAAATTAAACTTAACTATATATTAATGCTACATATTTAAACTTTTTTATATAAATAAATAAGAATGAATCGAATTAAGAAATAATATTTTTATTTATTTAATTTTATTATTAAGAGGATGTGGCACTACGACCATTAGTTCAATAATGCCCCCTTCTGTGCTAAGATTATATCTCTAAGCCCTGTTGCGTCGATAATATAGAAGTAATATACATTAAGACCGAAAAGTTTTCGGAAATTCTCATTTAAAATTCGCGCGCTGTATATTTTTCGATATTTTAGTTTATGTAGTTTGGCAGCACTGTCCTTAATTACTATGCCAAAAATGAGCGCGATCTGTCAGACAGTTCGTTTACGGCAGCTGTTGAAACCAGTTCACCTCAGTAGGGCGTTGCGAAAAAAACAATGGAAAAAAATATTGAACAAAGAGTTTGCATCAAATTTTGTGTTTCGAACGAAATTTCGTGTGCAGAATCGTTGCGAATGCTACAAAAGGCTTATGGGGAATCAGTTTTATCGAAAACTCAAGTTTATGAGTGGTACAAAGCCTTCCAGGACGGTCGTACGACCGTCGAAGACATTTCGCAACGCACTACTGAGGTGAACTGGTTTCAACAGCTGCCGTAAACGAACTGTCTGACAGATCGAGCTCATTTTTGGCATAGTAATTAAGGACAGTGCTGCCAAACTACATAAACTTAAAATATCGAAAAATATACAGCGCGCGAATTTTAAATGAGAATTTCCGAAAACTTTTCAGTCTTAATGTAGAACCTACTTTACGGAATTTTAATGTCTCTTCCATCTATTCGGTTATTATTCCACATAATATTTACTATAAAGCAAATAATTATGTTTAAATTGTTATAAAATTAAAATTTTTATAATAAAAATTAATTTTTTATATACAATATAATAATTAAATCCTTCATATAAATAAATCTTTTTATAGATGTGTCAACTATTTTTAACCATCGATCTTAAAGATAACATCAATTGAACAGTTTGAAGAGTTTTTCGCTTGTTAAACATAAAACTCTTTCATAGTGTTGCTAATCACACTTCTCCATTTACGGATTTCGTCCATAGTTCACTGTCAATGTCTACGACCAAGGTCATTGTCAAGTGCCTCAAAATCTTCAGATACTCGTGCATTACCGAACTGAGCAAATAAATTTTATTTATTGAAAAACGCAAAAAGCTACACAAATAAAATAAGCACGCGTTTTGCTTTTGTTTTAAAAAATGTTTATGATTTTTTCAAAAAAAAAAACCAAAACAAAAATTATTAAAATTTATAAAACAATAAATTTAACGCAGTTATGAAAAATCTAAAAAAAGAGAATGTTTAGCTGGCTATAATAAATTTAAAATTTAAAATTTAAAATCTTACTAACTATTAAATTGTCTTTCGAGCTCAGCCACTGAAGCTGAGTACTAAACCAAAGTCTTAATGACCAAAATGAACCAATTCAATCTTATTTCCATAATTGTTTGTTTTACAAATTCATTATCATTACCATTGAAGTTATTTAAATACTTAAGATGAGATCAGATTGGAGTTTTCGAAAGGGAGTAGCATAAAGTCGTACTTAAGCATTATTCGATTGCATGCATACTAAATGTGCTGCGACTACAAGGGCGATTTTGTCAAGAACATTAAGTGCAATTCATTATTTGTTTAATTATGTTCAACATAACATAGTACGAGTATCTTATGGAAATGTTTGCTTTTGACCTAAAAAGTATCCTTGAATTGTATTTCAAAAATATTTGAAACTTTTTGAAAGTAACACTTAATCTAATGTATGTGCATTTCACAAATATACAATATATCTTAAACATTATTAAAATATGCACTTCTGTGATTTGGCCCGAGGTACTACAATAGCTCTATATATAATATAAACAGATGGTTAGCTTAAGTAAGGTTAAATAATATGAAAAAATGTTTAAAAAAAACAAATTTGTGTATGTATGTATGCACTCTATGTATGTGCATAAGTAAATTATTTATCAATGAAACATTCTTACACTTAAAGATTGAAAGCAATGCAAGAAAACCCTTATATACATTGAAATGTATTATATAAATAACGAGAATTAAATTGTTGCACAATTATGTCTTTATGGAGTAATTTGATGGCCAGAAGAGAATCTCAATTGCACACAAATGAGCTTGACACATCGGTACAAACCCCCATGTGTGAACAATTGAGTCCTTATCGAATAACATGATGACCAGAAGAGAGTGTATACAAACAAACCCAACACCTAGGAATAAACACCAACGTGTTTAGTAACACAGAGGAATTCATTATAGCGGAGACAAATAATTTAAGATCTGATAGCGAAGACAAGGATCTCATGGTTCAGATTAGACAGTAATTTAACAAAACCCTTTTGGATTTCAGCCAATATGAACTTAGTGTGTTTACTAGACATTGCTCATAAACATCCATGTTTCAACAGCGGTCTATGTCACTACAGCAGTTGCCACAATGAAAAAGAAATAGAATTTATCAATCATTTTTTATGCCTTCGTCAAGAATAACAGATGTAGGAACTTCAATGTCTTGGATAACTTTTTCTATTGGTCTTGCAGAGTTATTAAAAGTGATGTTCTTGAATTTTGTTTGTAGATCATTAAATCCTTTTAAATTTTTCGAATTGCTTTATATAATAATGTATCAACTGAATTTAACAATATCAAACACTTCTTAAAATAATTCTATCTTAAAGTAAAATGATGAAATACGAAGCTTACGATATTGCATAAACACTGAAGGGGATGAAATGGTATCCTCAGTACATATATATCGTCTTTAGCTCTGAAAGTCTTGTCAGCTATGGTCATTTCACTATTGTGAGTAATGATTGTTACTTTATCCTGATTTTCTTAGCTTCTTTAATAAATTTAAGAAAATAAGGCAGAAAGAGAATATGAACATTATTCATGCTCAAGATATAACTAAACAATGTCAATGTAGTTTTTTCAAATGCCGGCCAATAACAGACCAAGTGTTTTGGGTTTCCCATATTGACAACTTAAGTTGCCATGTGAAATCCATTTGTGTTGTTCCATGTAATAAGTCTGATCAGTAGTATGAAGTCATAGAAGAGTAGTTTTATGAGGTCGATAGTTGTAAGTACTTACTTTTCAGTAGTATTTGATTATTGGTTTTTTTTATAACCAACTAAATAAAGCTAAATATTATTACCAAGTTATCACAAATTTGTATTTCTTCTCAATAAGAACTTAACTAGGAAATTAACGAATTATGGACAATATAAACCTCTGACCCGTGTGATATGTCCATAAACTTGAAAATGTTTCTCATATACAAACTACGATTAGTTAGATCATATTTAAATCAATTTTTTTTATTATTTTGATTAAAGGGATTATAATTAATCATCCCAAAAAATTTTACGCAACCATGCTTAAATTGCAATCATATTTAAAAAGTTATTGAAGTGGACTAAGCTATCGATATTTTTATAAAAATTTTTGCTTGCTGTTTCGAGTATTGCCAAATACCCATCATTAGTGCTCTTGGAAATAATTCTTTTATTTAATTATTCGTAAATAATTTTTTGAGCCTGCAAGTACCAGAGATTGAGCTTGTGCCCTACCAATTTTGAAACTCAGAGTCAGCGCTCTTTAACCAACTGATCTAAAGCCGTACTTGACTTTTATGTTCGCACATTTTTCTAGAGTTTTTTGTTAATTTGTTGTGAAAGTTTTAACAAATCACTTGTTATGCTTATATTGGAACGAAGTCATAATCATATTATTTATATATATAATAAACGAACATAATTTTTAAAACATATTTTTCTAAAAAATTCACCAAATTGATTTAATTTGGATTTTTTGCCATGTTCACACTATTGTACTTAAGTAGACAAGCAGCATTATTATTACATACAAAATCCATAAAAACATATGTAAAAGTGGCTACATAAGTCTAAGTGTAAATGTGGTATTAAACTATTAGAAAAAAATATTTTATATAAAACATATTTAATTTTTTTACAAATTTTTATATAACGTGGCTAAAATAATTAAAGTAAGATTCGATTATTGCTAAACCAAACTAACTTAACTGAATGTTTATATATATTAATTGTTTATGTAGGAACATGTGTTTGTTATTGACGGAAACATAACGTCAAAATTAATGGTTAATATATTTTTAAATTAATTAATTACCGGACTATAATTAATTAAGTGTAAGCAAAACAAATTAATTTTTTAGGCTTCCAGTTTTCCGACAAATTTCATTTATTTTTTAACACCATAAAATGTCTAATAAATTTTTATTTAAATAAATTCAACCAGAAATTAAACTAAAATAAATTATTTAAATATAACATTAATTTTGAAAAAACATTATTTACTTTTCAGTTTAAAGACTTCATTTATTTCATTTCATTTATTCTAATTCTATTTGTTGGAAACTAATTGATCTCAAGATAAATTACCAGAATTTCATGTTGAATAATGAAGTTTCTAACAATTAAAAAACATAATATTATAACCTTTTTGAAATATAAACAAATTAAATTTTTTTCCAAGGAAATTCGATAGGCTTCATTATGGTTGTAATTTAGCTACTATTAATATCAATATTTGTTCAACAATAAAAATTATAAACAATTTCATTACAATTTAATTAGTTCTTTAGTTCTTAGCTGTGGTTTCGGAACTCTTGAAAAACCTTGGAAATGTGATTGTCTTCTGGGTTTGTTATTTAAATAAAATACTTACAGGTACTAGTAAAAAATGTTTGTTTAATAAAATTTATTTTCTACAATAATTAAATTATACAAAAACAAATTAAAAACTATGAGGAAAAATTTGTTATAAATAAAAATCATTAAAATTGTTAATGAATAGTAGCGCATATGAGTAATTATGTTCCGTTTTATTATGTTTTAGTTTTTTTATTATATATTAAAAGCGCCTATTTTACAGAACTACCGCTCATTAACGATTGTTTTTAATTTTTTTTATTATCAGTTACAAGCATGTTTATCTCACAGTTTAATTACTGAACACATCTGTTTTAAATTTAGATGTTATCTTTTATATTATATATCAGGGACTTAGTCAATGAGGACAATAAGGGACTTGTGCCATTTCAGCGTTGCTCGTAGACTGACCTCTAGTTTGCATATGAAGAAATGCTAATTCTGTGGTATTACAACGGTCCCTTATTTGAACTCAATTGGACTTTGAGCATAAGGTCGCCACTCCAACGTAACCCAATCTATTGTAATATAAATAATAACTGCATACAGAAAGGCGCTGATATTTTAGTATAGTATTTTCATAATACAAACAAAGCGAAATGGATTTGATTATGGAATGGACTACTGTGTTATAGGTCAGTACTTCATAAAAATATTGTTGAAGTAATTGAATTATTGAAATAGATAATTATATACAATTACTGCAAGGAATTTATGAAAGTATGTTTAATAAAACTTAATTACTTTTAATCATTGCAAGATACCTACGTAAGTTTTTCATAGATATTGGATCTTTCAAATCTTCTTAGATATCGGAGTAAAATAATTGTTGCATTTATTAGCAGAAAAATGAACAGTAAAACGATATCAACTTTAGAATGAACAAACACCAATATGATGGTTAAATTGAACCATCATAGTCTCAGCAGTCTATGCAAAAAACTTATGTATCTTAACCCAACACGTACTGCAGATCGAAAAAAATATTCAATGTGTTTTGTAGCAACCGTTATCTATATCTCTTTAAAAAAAATATAAAATAAGTTACGCTATTTTATCCAAGCTAAAATTTTTGGGCCCCTTCAAGCAAAGATATTTCTAACAGTAGTATTGACCAGATACTTGCACTTCTAACATATTCAATTTTCTATCCATAATTACGAGAAAAATTGAGTCAAAATGGTTTTCTTAGCGTGTTAAGAAAAATTTGATACTTCTTTCATATAACGTCCCTAACTACCTACAGAGTTAAGCACTGACACAGTAGTAAGAAAGCAGTAAGAAATATGGTCAGTAGCACATAAATTCCTATCTTTTACGCCAATGGGTAAGTAGTTCCTAGAAACATTATGACAAACAATATCAGTTGGCTTGAAGATGAATACCAGTAAAATAATATATGGAGGTCTATTAATCAAAAAACATATATTATAAAAACTACTGACTAAACCTTTAAAGATGTAGACAAATAATGGTGTAAGTCTCGATATCTTCAAATCGAAACCACTATCACGAAAAAGCAAGCTCAGATATATAATACAATCAACACAAATCAGTGCAGACGGAAATTTCAATCAGTGTGGCAATGATAAATGATTTAGATAATGTGATAGCAAAAATATCATGAGTTTTGTTAAATCAAAATGGTTAGATTTAGCTGGGTATTTAATAAACTGGAAGACAAGCAACAAACCTGACCGACAACGTCTAAACACATTACACAAAAGTCATCCATTAATGCAGAGGAGATAAGTGATATTAAATTTGATTTATAAGATGTGAGAAAGTTGGGAAAACAGATAGAAAAATATGGTTGCAAGACTGAAAATTCTATAATTCCTTAATTTTATAAGATGGTGTTGCCATAACTGTACAATTTTATATACTTCTATAAATATTTATATGATATTTAAATTTTTTAAAACTTTCGATCGATTTTGATAAATATTTATGGAACTTTATTAAAAGATAGTTGTATGTTAAGTTTGGATCCCATAAGTGGCACTATAATATTAAAATTACAATAATTATTGTAACCTTAAATTTTAATCAAATTCTATTTAAATTAGTATTCTCTAAAAAAATAAAATTACTTCTAAAAACAGACGTTCCCAAAAAGTGCTGTAATGGAGAATATAAGATAAAATATGAAAAAAAATTTAATTGATAAGTTAATGAACAATATTATTAAAAAAAGTACGGTGATGGGAAATATTATGAAATATAGAATTTATGAAAAATTAACAATTTATTTAACATTGAGAAATCCATAACATAGGGCTAGTAATTAAAAGAACAAAAGAAATGCCAGAACAACGAAGTATATGTATTAAGCAAAACGTTCTCGAGCAGGAAATCCAGTTGTAAAAAATGGATTGTTTTTTTTTCACTAAAACTATTTTTTAACAGGATTAAAAAATCTCATAATTTTTTTTTAATACATTTATAATTCTAAAAATATATGCCCATCTAATTAACTAATAAGCTTCATTATATATTAAATTTATGAGTCAATTTGATTTATTTGTATTGTTTAATATATTTATAAATTATTGCAATATTATTTATTATATTTTATTGTAAAAAGTCTTTTATTGTTATAATTTAAAAATTTTCAACTTAAGAATTTTTTTCATTTTTTTAATTACTTTATTAATTAATTCCAGTGTATGTAGAAAATTGAACAGTGCTAATATGTAACCATAAATTTGTAGAATATTTTTAATATTATTTAAAATTATTATTTAATCTTTAATTGCTGGGATAATAAATGTAATTTTTTGGCGCGTATAGAAAACTAAAAATTCTTATTTAAAAATATATTTTTTATTTTTAATACTGTTTAAAATATAATCTTTACTCAATTGAGTTTTTTTATTTTTGCATAATTTTATTTTTATAAGAAAAATTTTTTTTATAATTATTTTTAATATTATTTAAAGTAATATATTTTATTTTCGCATATAAAAAAATCAAATTATTATTTAGAAACAATCTTCAGGAATTCATCAATAAAATAATATGTTTTTTTGCAAAATTATTAAAAATATAATCTTTACTAATATTACGATTATAACTCAGTTGCATTATTTTATTTTTGCGCCTATGAAAAAATTATATAGATTAAAGTAATCTTTAATGTATTAAATTTTTTTATAACAGTTTTTAATTTTTTTCTTCATTAATAATTATTAATTAACAACAAATTTGGAGAATATTTTTACACTGTAAAATATAACTTTATATTATATATATATACTTTGAACTGTAGTCCTTTGATAATATACTCATGTTATATCGGTTTAAAAACTTCATTTTTTTCTCTTATTAATAATGTACTGATATTAGTTCTACTCTTAATTATTGTTCAAATAATGCATTTTTGCTTTTTATATATATTTTAGGTATTTTTGAGATAAATTTTGTTTTAAAATAATTTTTATATTTCAACCTTTATGTTTCTTTATTAACACATTAAATATTTATTATTTATAAAAACTCAATTTTAATAGAAATTCACCTTTTTTACAATAAATATTTAATCTTAAAACACAAAATAGTTTGAAAATTAAAACTTTTAAATCCTTTTCCGTAATCCTTTTGGATACATATATTTTTTTCAGTTTGTGATAGTTTTTTTTTTCAGATGACCCGATATAACCGAAAATTAAACTACACCGGTTAAAACACGAAATTCGACTGAACCAAAATTTCGGAGATAACAAAAATTATTTACTGTTTATGTGAAGAAATAAAAACGTTAAACTAAAGCAAATTTAAATAAAATAAAATTAAATAAAAATAACAGAAAAGATACAAAAACTCTGATTGCGTATTATGCTACTGATCCGTACCAATAACAATAACAAAAACATCATCAACAGCATTACAACAACATCAGTGGATGAAGCAGACACGCAGCCGCTTCTCCGGGCTGAGCATCAATGAAGATGACATGGATAGTGAACTTGCCCAAAATAAATACACCAAATACACAAGAAAAAAATCCCGCCAACAAAACAGCTAGCGTATATCTTTTATAACAGACAGCAAAAACAACAATAACAACACAACAACAAAGAAATACAGCATCAGCAACAATAGCAATAATAAATCGAATAGCAACAGCGGCGGCAACAACGGCGGCAACAACGGCTAACCGATCAGCAACATCAGAATAATCGCGTTGGCCGGGAATTTAAACTTGAAACACGTTCGCGTTCACGTTCACGTTCACTTTCGATTTCAATAAAAATGTTGTATGGATTCAAGATGTTAATGTTATGTATTGTATCTAGATACAATTTAAACACATGTCCAAACAGCAGAAATGTGTATTATGCTGAAAACAAGTTGACGGAAACTTATCAGCAACATTTCATTGTTTTGTGGTAAGTATCCGCTTTTTGTTATAAATTCAATTATTTGGAGTATTAATCGTATCTTCGGGTTCAATCTCATCTAATTCTGTGCGAATTCTGTTCAGATTTGTAGACATAAACTTTTTTTATCAGCAAGTGATTCATGCTTTCCGCATTGAGAAATCTGCGCATCTTAACTAAAAATGTCTTCGACTATTATCCATCCAAGCCAAAATGGGGCATCTATGGCCATTGCATTAACATGGCAAAAACCAACAAAGCGAACTCCACCACCGCAAATACGACTTTGATTGATTTTTTCGAATTCATTTTACAAATTTAATCGATGACTTATCAATTTTAAGATCTTAAACATGCAAAACTTAATCACATTAATTCTTTTTTTTTTCTTCAAATTTTTTATCTCTCTAACGCGGGTATGCGTAAAAATCGGTTCACCTGACGACTGTCTTCCTGGTATTCGCGAGGCAAGACCATTAATAACCATCGCTTATCGGTGCAAAACGATTCTGTTTTACACCTAACGCTTTTGTCTTCTCTGCTCGAAGTGTGGCTTTTGCACAAAGCCCCCAATAAATAATTAATTAAATTCATCTCATAACTCATTCAGTCAATATTTTTAGTCTCAGTTTTATAGTTTAGAATAAAATTTGGATTTTGTAAAAAAATCAAATTTTTGAAAGTGGAATGTCTTGTTTTTTATATGAATTAAATTCTTATTTGCTTTGTGCTTATCTTAAATTAGTGTTTTGCATAATAATTTGACAATATAAATGTTTATTGGCTGCGGAAAATTAATGAGTTCCAATATACATTTCTCATTTCATACCAAACAAGAATAACGAAGTAATTAGTTAATATTGTTAAAAACAATATACTTATATATATTTTTTTTGTTACTGTTTTTTTAAAAAAAAATGTTTCAGAAAACTAAGTACTCTCTACTTTGCTTACCATTTCACATAAGTACACATCTATAGATTCCTTGATATATTAGAACAAAAGACTTGCATAGAGATCTAAGAATTGACTCAGCGAAAAAGCATATCAAGGACAGAGCCCTAAAATTGTTCACAAAAGTTGATACGTTGCCCAACTCCGCTTTAACAAACCTTAAGTCCACCTCAGGACGCACAGGAAGATATGCTGATCTACGGTCCGTCATCAGTTAGAAAATAAATAAATGATAATGATTCTAGTATAGTTAAAGTTTAGTGTGGGGGCAAGGATAAGCTCCCCAGCCACAATAGAGTAAAAGTGCGCAATAGTGCTATCAAACAACAACAATATCAAATCACAACAACAACAATATATAGAATAAAATATCAAACTACGATATTCTAAGATAGATAGATAGATAAGATATAAGGTATAAGAAAGACTTAAGGTATAAGAAAGACTTATGGTAGATATTCTAGAATTTAATACCCACAAAATTTTTTGCTGCATTTTTTGAATTATTAATATTAGCCATATTGCAACAGGAGCATAGACTTCTTATATATAATCTCCAACTATTTCTATCTCTAGTAATATAACGTCAACAAAATTTCAGACCGGTTTATTCTTCTTCTATTTCTGTTAAAGAGTTTGTAGTTTCAATCGCAGTAGGTGATTAGCCTAAGATAACCAAACACTGCTGACAGGACTGTAGTTTTTATTTTAATTTATTGTCAAAGGCCTCCAGACATACCTTCAGCTTCGCTTATATCATAAAAGCCTTTTCCTGCTCTTATGAGTTAGTCCTTAGATCTTTGTATGTGGAAGCAGGGAGCACCATGAGCAGATAAGATTGACGTTTGAGTTTCAAGAGGCTTTACGTTGCGCATCGAAACACCATATGCTCGCCTATGGATTGAATCGTACATTAAAAAGTCATATTATAAAGTCATATTATATTACATATGCATAATCCTATTGAACTGTGTTTATAATAATTATGTAGTAAGCATTTAGATTTTCTTCACTGATGAGACTTTCGAGAAATAGAGAATATTTCAAGGCACATTTGTTGCAATGAAAACTAACTCTCCGTAAGTAACTGTCAAAACACGATTCCATTCACAAAGAATAACGGTATGAAGTATCATTTGGTTTGAAGTCGAGATGGATCTATATTTTTTTTTTTGAAAACAACTAAGATGTGATTAAGACCGTCAATTCTGTGCAGGATATGTTTCAACAAGGCGACACTACAAATCAGACAATACGTTCGATTTTGGCTTAGGTTTAGTAAGGTTGGAATGACGGTCTTGTACCCAAAGCTCCGACTAGAGGTCAGCGTACGAGCAAAGTAAAAAGGTTCTACTTCCCCATTAGATTAGAATGAACCAATCTAACAATTCTATAAACTTGGCTCAGTTCGTAATTTTGCTTGGCTCAAAGTATAATCTCGCGATCGGTGGTTCCTACTTTGACATGGAGATCGCGAGACTCCAGAACTGTCATTGAAAGTCAAATCGAACATTTCTGCATTAGTAAAAAATGGTTCAAATGTCTACTACATGTTCGAGTACGTCGTTGCGCCGAAATACTCGTAGCATCCGACCATTTTATGCTAGTCGCTGATATGAAACTTACTTTATTTTAAAAATTGGCAATACGTTGGAGCCTAAAGTGAAATGTGTAATAGTATGTTTCCACTGGCTTCGTTACACCAGTTAACTTACTTGAGATTGCTTGAATTAGTTGAACCTTAAGTAAGTTAACTGGTCTAACAAAGTCAATGGAAACATATTATTACACATTTCACTTTAGGCTCCAACGTATTGCCAATTTTTAAAATGAAGTTATATGTTATAAAGTGATTTGATATAGTTTTTTTAATTAAGAAAAATGTTAGCCTAATTCAGCATCATTTATCAGAACTTGGTTTCGATTCGCTTTGTTTAATCCGAAAGGCCAAAAAACTTCAATTGTCTTCCCTATTCAAGACTGTTAATAACCTTTTAATAAGCGGTTATTTCACAAGTCATGCTCTATTCATAGTGGCCCTTCAGACAACAATACATATTTTCTATTTAATTATTAAGCCCAATATCAAACCAATAAATTGCCAGTATCTTACCAGTACGAAGTGTATCTGAAAACTACAGCATCTGTAACAGTAGCAAACGTGTTAAATACTTACGTCAAAGATCCTGTGTGTCAAAAAGGTAAAGTAGCCAAAAGCTCCAACAATGCCTATTACACGTGCAACTTCAATTAATACAGTTCTTAAAGCGAACACTACCTACTAATATGAAAACAATGACCTTTGTTTTGAGGTTTCAATACACAACACATCTTTCATATTGTGATGGGTTCAATTATACGTTCAAAAGTTCATAGAAAGAAATCATTTTTCACCTTTAATTGTAACAAATCAATTCAGCCGAATTCAGCCGAATTTTTTCAATATTTAAAATTCAATTAAAAAGATATTGGAGTAGTGAGCTTTGCAAGTGTTTGAGTGATTGTTTGGCTCAATGATTGTTTGGACTCTCAGCTGACACCTCGATCATAATCACATTAAAACTGAAGATTAATGATTTCAATGATTTGATGTGTACTTTCAAGAGGGATTCAACCTTCTTTTTGACCCAAATTTAATGTAGTATTTATGATTTAATAGATTTCTTTATTTGTTTATTAAAAAATTATTTATTTGTTTGTACACTTTTAATTTTTTTATAAACCCAATATTAACGATTATTGCCTTGTTAAATATCAAACATTAATATTAATAGATAAAAATTAATATTTTTAGCTTAATATCTTTTTAATTAAAATTATTTAAAATATATTGGCATATTTATGCATTGACTATTGCTACTTCAAGGATACAAGCATTCACCTTATTCTCTTTGCTTTGGTATTTATATTTCAAGAAATAATATAATTAACCTATTCTACAAATGCTTTAGTTTACCTTTCTTTTTTTTATTGTACTATTCTTACTAATTGTTAAGCTCTTTCAATTCACGACAAACGGTGTTCTACAATCTATTATAATGAATTGTACCAAAAGTTGCACATGTGTCTTAAATATTGACATTCTAAAGATCCAGTTACTTTACCTTATTAATAGTTAAATATCATATATTATTATATTGAAGAGTAAAAGCCACGACAACCTGAATAAACCTATTCAGTTTACCATTTCGTACCCTTTAAACCAGTATGTTTGGGCTCTACATTGTTCCAAAGTTTAACATAAATGAAAGTAAAACAACACCGCCTAAATGATAAAATTTTTATCATCTAAAAATACCCTATATTTACAAAAAAGTTGACTTTAAGATTTTAGTGTCCATTTAACAATTTCTACAGACATTGATGTCCATCAAACCGAACTTATACCCTGTATCTTATTCAATACTTCCTTTGTCAAGACAAGAAACTATTTTGCTTGATGCTCACTTTCACTATATATTATTTAGCAAATTCTATATCCTTTCATTTCCCGATAGCTTCATTATATCGTTCACAGACTACTCCGGACCAGTTAAGATTATGTTTGTTAGATACCTACAGTTAATGAGCAATTTCATTATTTTTATATTTTTAAGGTCTTGATATCCGTTTTAATACAACAAAATTAAGGAACTCTAACATATTGAGTCAAATTTAAGCAATCAATAACTACTAATCTTTTACGTAGACTAAAATACCTTTAACTTTATGAAAGAAAATTTATCCAGATTCTCCAGATCTATAATAACTATGCACATTATTTCGTTTTAGGAATACACTAAATACTATCTGATTTCATATATGGCGCATATGATAAATTTTAACATATGTAAAGAATACGTTGGAGCTTTTTCATAGAGTCTCAAGTTGATCCACCAATCTTTTTAATATAAAATATTGCTATCTAAAATGTTATGTAAAACTGTACTTTTTTTATTACGCAATTATTTGATCTAAGCATTTAAAATGTTTGCAGTAGGAGAAGTCACTAAAAATAAAAATGCATCTTATATCGAATCAAAGGAGCAAATGTTGACTGGAAAATAAACAAGAATTGATTTCAAAGTATATCGAAAAAAGTAATTCTCATACAGTTTAATTAATTTATACTCTATTATGTTTAGATATTTCTTGTTTATAGTGTTAATTTTAATATGTATGAAGATCACATTAGAGAATTTTCAGAGAATCCCAGGTTGCTCGACCAATGATATATACATTTTTCGAATAATGATTATAAAGTAGTCCAATTTTAAGGTTACAATTTCATATATCCTCCTCGGTCCTGAATGCTTCCCACAAAGAAGAATTTTTAGTTTTTTTTTCTTAGCTTTTTAAGGATAGTCATGAACTTTATTAAGTTAATAACTCTGAAATAAAAAACTTGGTGATGGTGACAACCATCTCTGCGACAGCGCATAAACTTGTTCTTAACTGTAATCCCTCATATAGATAAATACCTGTTTTCAGTACGACGGACATTCTCTAGTGGAAATGGATTTGGTGTTTTGGCTTTAGTTCTAACCAACAAATGTTTATCAGTCGTGTTACTTTCTGTGGATGCCTGATCATGAGCTTTGTATTTAGAATCTGCACAAGCAGCAAAACATTCTCCAATATTCATTTTATATTCAAGCAAGTCCAGAATTCAATTAAAAAGATATTGGAATAGTGAGTCTTCATCTTCTTTAGCTCGATACATTTAGTCCAGCGTTTTTCTAATTTTCTTATTCCCTCCAAATAATAGGTTTTCTCAAAGCTCTCAAAATCGCGTTTGTTTCGGTAATGACTTCTTCATTCGACTCAAATCACTTACCACCCAGCCATTTCTTTAGGTTTGGAAACAGAAAATAGTCGCAGGAGGCTAAATCTGGAGAATATGCTGGATGGGGTAGCATTTCGCATTCCAATTTGTGGATTTTGGCCACGAATCAGCACACGAAATTCACTTTTTTCCATTTTCGTAAAAATTCACGAGGTTGTCTGTTTTGAACGGCTATTAAACACCAACTGAACGACGTAGCTTTCTCAAAATTATAAAGTTGCCCACTGGTAGATTACAGCTAACGACATCACTGTTGCATTTGGAGTAACTGCGCGGGAAATTCAAAAAGTCACTGACTTATCAAACCGCCCTCGCAATAAATGATAGTTTTTTAATTCTGTTTAAATGACCAATTAGCTCGATAATAAATTATTATAAATAATATATACTTAATTATTCCTTTTCTTAAATTTGATATAAATAGTGCAATTAAAAATTTATGTAAAAAAAAGAATAGCCTGTTTTATATATCTAAAAAAAAATAAATATTTCAAATATTCTATTTCATTACTAATATACAATGAAAGCAAAGACTACTGTAGGCTATTAATGTGTAATATATTGTATATTGGCTCTTAATTCATTAAACCACATTGTTTATTTAAAGATAAAAAGTCAATCATAAATCTAATAAGATATTTAATCTAAAAATACAATAACTTTACTTAAGTTAATTTATTTTTTATTTATTTTTTTTATCTTTATTTTATGACTGATTCGCGTGTCTGAAGTTCATTTCGGTTTTTCTATAAAGTTCTGTTCTAACTAAAGAAAAATAATAATTCCTAAAGATATTTGCATATCGTAAAAAAAATTTTGCACACCTTTAGGTTGAACTGTTTATTTTGCAGATTTAAATCTAATTAAAATATCATTTCAATATTTTGGGAGCATAAACCAGATAATGATATATAATCTGCAATAATTATTGTTAATAATTTAAAAATACAAATTGATATATTGAAGAACAACTCTATAACCCTAACAATCATGTGATGAACGTGTCTATTTAAAGTGTTTCTATTGTTTTCATATTATTTTTTTGACTTTATAAAAACACTTAACATTATTTCAATGCTTTTGTTCTTTTTCGTTTTAAAAATAATCTTGTTGTGCGGACAGATTTTAGATTCCAATAAAATATGAAGTGGAAAATAAAGATCTATAAAAAAGTATAAAAATGACTCAAACTTGACAAGTGATTTTGCTTTTTATATTTTATTCCGAATTTTTTTTTATAAACTTATTTATGTTAAACTATAAAATAATATTAATACACCATGACAAGTCAACATTATAGTTTACATATTGTTTTTGCAATGCTATCGATTACATACCATATTTGGTCACCACATCTGACTTACCCCAATTTTATAAGAACCAATCACATCATTCCAATAATTTCCATTGACACTAATCAATATTAATTTATACAGTATAATTATACATATTCATGATATATAATCGAATATATAGTGTAGTATGAGGTCATTATATGAATTAGGCAGAACTCAAATGTTCAACTGAGTACAACAAAAACAATATTATTGTTAAAACAACACAACTATTGTTTATTATTTTATACACTATCTCATCTATAATTTCCCTCTATAATTTTTTTGGGTATGTTTTTTGTCCTACAAAAATCTTAGTTATGGAACTCAACGATGGGGTGTAACAAACACAATATATACTATATCCGAATCACTAAGAAATAATTAATTCCACTAATTTTTTTCAACTTGACAACAAAGAATGATGTTATAACCAGTATTTATATATATAATTTTTTTTTCGATTTTTCGACAATTATTATCTAGTATAAGCTCATTATATGAATAAAAAAACCTAAGATGTTGCACTCACTATACCACAATCAACATTATTGGAAATACAATATATAAATGTTATTTATACTGTTATATACTTTCCCACTAACATTGTAACTTATACTATAAAACCGTCAAACTAAATGTAAAAAGTATAGTAAGAACAATGATACACACATCAAAGCATGTGGTTAAAGTACTAAAATCAATAAAAAATTATCTGGTATGTATAATATCATATAAAGACATATCACCATTGTGACGGCAATCTTATTACTTAATTAATTCTACATTAAATGTTCATTTCCAGCCTATATCATCCTTAGTAATGCCGAACACCCATCGATCATCGAGACAATTGTCTTTTTTCTTTTCACCGCCTCTTTTAAATAATAACTAAGCCCCATTAAATATACATTTCCAGCGTATATCATTTATAGTAGCGGCATCCGAGCACCCACCGACCATCGAGACAATTATCAACTATATACTTAAGCGGGTTTAAGTATAATATACATTTCCATCGTATATCATCCATAGTAGCGCCATCCGAGCACCGACCTACCATCGAGACAATTGTCTTTTTTCTTTCCACCGCTTTTTTTAAGTAATTTAATCTAGTTTTTTATATGTAATAGTTAAGAGTAAACTATTGGTCCTATTGTTATATTACTATTAAATATTCTTTTGGTCCGCTATCGTGTATTACGATATTATACCCATTGCTGCAAGGGCTAGAGAGTTGTACTAACAAATATTTTTAATAACAGTTAAAGGATTAGCGATAAGTATGGGACGGCCTTATCAGAGAGGTCCTTTGTATTACAACCGTCTATTGTTTGAGCTAATATAATACTTATAACGTTTCATGATCAAAAGAATTAGTTAATATTATTATTAAAATAAAGAAATAAAAATATATTAAAATATATAATTTTTATCTTAAAAATATATAGGCAAAAAGGGAACATGTTTAATCCCCCTACTGAATATACGCCACGCACAAGAAAACTTAACTAATAGGGTTTAACTCTGAATCTTTAATATCTACGTCTTTTTAAGTGTAGTTTTAGAGTTTCCATGTTCTTCAAACAATTTTTTCTTTACCGCATTTCCAGTTCAACTAGCTATCTTAAGTCCTCATGGAAAAAATAGGTACATCTGACGAAAAATTAAGTCCTCTTTAAGTACATAGATTCATCTTATACAAATTATTGAAGTTATAATATTTTTAACACTTCTAATATGATTTCATATGAATTATTGATTAAAACTTAATAATTTAAGAAGGGGACATGTTTAATCCCCCCACTGAATATACGCCACAAGAAAATTAAACTAACATAATAGGGTTTAACTTGAATGATTTTCTAAGGGTCGTTTCAGAGTTTCCATGTTTCTTTAAGCAATTTTTTCTTTATCGCATTTTCAGTTCAGCTCGCTATCTTAAGTTCTCATGGAGAAAATAGGTACATCTGACGAAAGCTTAAGTCTTCCTTAAGAAAATGGTATCATCTTGCATGAATTATTGAAGTTATAATATTTTTAACACCTCTAATATTATTTCGTATGAATCATTGATTAAAACTTAATAATTTATTATACTTCATTTAACAATTATTCTTTTAAACAATTTATTATTGTTTTTTCTTTTAACGCCGACATTATAATTAAATATTAGAAACTAAATATTGAGTTATTTTTAAAACAAGATCAGGGACAAAATCTTAAACATTTTTACATTCTCAGTAATGCAACGAAAGAAAAAAATATAAATAAATAAATAAATAAAATTTGTTTGAAAAATTGTTAATGTCAAAGGAGAGAATCAAAAACATAAAAATTAACAAAAAATTATTTAAATCCACAGAAGAGTGATTATTTTGTCAAATCATAAATCATTTTCTGAATGTTTTATATTAAATTAATCTTCGAAATAATTAGAGAACCACGGCGAAGTAAGAAGAAATCTTTGTGTAGATATATCCAAGATTGCAATTTTTTTTTTATTTTTATCGAGTGACGAGGTTAAAGTAACACTTAAATATTTGTATTAATAATTAATAAGAATGTGAATATAGTTATTATTAACAAAACAATAGTTAATCTAATAAATACAATACCAGTATATATTTTTTCATTTATTGAATGGGGGTCGATTTCTGCAAATTCCATAGCAAATCTCTAAAAAAAATTACGATGCACAAAAATCCAAAGCAGAGTTGCGCATACGCCTTCAAAATTTCCGAAAAAAAAAACAAAAAAAACTAACAATGGGCACAACAACAACTAAACAACAATAAGTGCCGCGCATACATAATTAATTACATTAAATTTTTAATCAGATATATTACTATTGTACAATATCGAATACATCGAATATATCGAATGCTTATATGATTATTTAATATTTGGTCTCTAACATTTTTCATACGATTTGGTTGGAGAAAGTTTTCTACTAAAATATATATATATATTGCATTTGGACAATATTTCCAAGCAGATTTTGGGTCATCTTGTGAACTACTGATCGCTAAGCATTTCTTTCTCATGTAACATTCAATATAAAAAAAAACAGCAGAAATTTTTATATTTAATTTATTAAAAATAAATTTTTCTTTAATAACTTTTTGACACGCACCAAATTTATAAATATGACGCTGCAGCTATGGGATAGCAGCAGACCACCGTTAGGTATCGGACTTGCCCTACAGAAAGTCATACTACATGGCAACACTCACAACGTTGTTTACATTGTGTCCATGTTTATGTTAGTCACTCTTAACCAAATAAACAATTATGTAATTTTTAGATAAGCTCACATAATAAAAATAGCAATGTGTGTGTCTTTTCAGAAATAAACAATTAATTTCTTAAGTTGTTGGTCTTAAGTAGGGAACGCGATAAAAGACCCACCCTTTTTTGGACATTTAAAAAAAATACTATCAATAATTCAATATTTAATGACCACAAATATTTTCGCTTTTAATCATAGGCTAGTTAATGTGAGCAAATTAATATATAATTTTGAAGTAGCAGAAAGTTTAATAGTACTTATAATGCTATCATTAAATCTGTATACCGCTTCCAATCAAAAAAAAAAAGATAGAGACAGATAGAGATAGACAAAGAAACGTTGGAAGGAAATATAAGAGTTTTGAGATAGTAAAAAATACTTAACATAATAAGGTTAGCGATTAAAAGTATATAAATAAATGTACATGCGAAAGGATATATAAATCATGCAACAAATAATGCCTCTGCAAACAGAATAGTATTGAAATTTAACAATTAACAATTAAAATATAATTAATTAATTCAATTATTCCACAGTTTGTTAATGATTTCGTTCTAATATAAACACAGCAAGTTAATTTGTTAATAACACTTTCACAGCCAATGAACAAAACTCCAGAAAAATGTACGAACATAAAAGTCAAGTACGACTCTGGGTCAGTTGTTTAAAGAACTCTGACTCTGAGCTTCAAATTTGGCAGGGCACAAGTTCAATCTCTGGTACTTGCAGTCTCAAAAAATTATTTACGACTAATTAAATACAAGAATTATTTCCAACACCACTTATTATGGGTATTTGGCCATACTCGAAACAACTGTATGGTCAGCCAAAAATTTAATTGATAAAAATAATATAATATGAATTTTTGTTGTTGTAACTCGATACTGTTTAAAACTTCTCTATTATTTAATAAGATTATGTTGTAACTGTCATTTTCCTCTATGATATATAATTAAAATAAATTCTACCGCGTCCCACTTTTCCAACAAACTTTGGGGCCTTCACTTTTTCAAAGCTCTTTTAATGATGAATTCCACTGTTGTGACTATTCCACTGCCTTGGATGTGTAGCAATCAAACTTTTCCTATGTAGATATTCAAAAAAAGGATTCTACCAAACATGCACAGATTTATTTGTCTACAGAAATGGACCCATTCTGTGAATTGTATATAAAATTGAATAGTTGATAACTAACAGACAACGCGTTGAAAAGTAATGTGAGATCATCATACCGCAAGCGCACTATAGAAATTATTGATCTACAGAAGCATGCAGCGAACTTAACTCAAAATTTGACAGCTAATAACTGACGGATGGCTACTAGTTGAAAAGTAATGTGAGATTTTAATACGTTCAGCTAACTGTGGTGAATATACTATCAACATATGTAAGAAAGCAAGCCTAAAAAAAAATTATATTATTGGCATTGTGAATATAAGAAGAAAAATATTAGAAGAATTTATTACAATTACTCTATATATTAAATCATGGATAATTTGGTATCCGTATATATTCGTGACGTTCGGTTAATTTTAGTTATTGAAAGACATATCTAAGCTTCACCATATATCTTATTTTTTGTTGGATGGGTATCTATATCCCAAAATAATATAGTGCAGGGCATAATAAAAATTATATGTGTATATTCGTATAAAAATAAGAAAAACCAATGTTTGGTATTCACTTTTTTCAACATAATAAAAGGCTACCTTATTAATTAGGCATTTACGCATTTCAGTTAATTATCGCTACTCTTTCAATGCTACTTACATGAAAAACAAATGTTAAGCTTGATCACTAAATTAATAAGCAACAGTTTTTGTTTTTTGTGCATTTGTAGTTCAGAGCTACATCGGCAAATATATTCATTAAATACAGCATTAACATGATTATAAAACTTAAATTTGACAATATTAACACACTCCTCTATCGTTGTTTAATTGATTACAAAATTAACAACCAAGATTTTTAGAGATCTGCGGTCGCAGTTTGAGGTTGAGGTTGAGGAATAACAAATTCATCGGAATACTCAAGAGGCATAACAAATTACTGCGGAGAAATTTCAGTTTTGATTAAAAAATTTATTTCCGATTTTCAAATTCGAGTATTCAGATGTATGTAAGTGGTTATTGCAAAATATACATTGCTAAAGATTTTGTTACAGATATTCAAAAAATTTAATTAAAATATGTAAAATATACTTAATTTAAATATATAGCAATAAAATTTTACATGATACAAAGTATTAATAGCGATTTTAAAATAGAATCCATGAACTGGATTTAAACTCACAGATGCTTGATACGTCTAATGTCGCACAATCGCAACAATTGAAGTTAGATGTCACAGGTTTGTCGAACCTGAATCCATTAACTGCTTAGTGAAAATGATATACGAGTACTAATCTATGCTTCACTGCAGACAATGGAATTTAATCGCAAATCTGATTGATCTAAAATTTTGTCTTCCCAAAACGAGTTATGGAAAGATTTTAAAACGAAATACTATATAATCCATTTGTGGTACACAGTACGAAAATTGGGATTGTAATGAAGTTCTGTCTTTAAAAAAAAGAGATCCTCTAATTTTGATTTGCTCCATATCATATTTGCAAGAAAAGTGCAGTATGATGAATTATGGATTATAAAAGTTTTTCTATATTCTGAATTGAGTTTTATATTGTGTTTTTGTCATTGAAGTCTAGTATTATAAGAACTCAATAAGAAAAGTCACTTGTCGCTGGATTTGCGAACCTGAATCCATGAACTATTAAGCTAAATTATATATCAAAAGTGTGCTTCACTGTAGGTAATGAAATAGCGAATCTAATGGATTTCAAATTTATTCTTCTCAAAACGAGTTGTGGAAAGGTTTGACATTGAAATACTACATAATCCTTATTACTAAAGCATTTCGTACACTTTACACTTCATAATGTGTGTTGAAGTATTTTATCTAACTGAAGTTATGTATTTATAAGATATTATTTTTGAACAGATATTTTCGAGGGAAATATTTTTTACTTTCACTACTATTTGCTGTTT
The DNA here is from genome assembly GCF_002237135.1 of Teleopsis dalmanni. Lineage (NCBI taxonomy): Eukaryota > Metazoa > Arthropoda > Insecta > Diptera > Diopsidae > Teleopsis > Teleopsis dalmanni. Next base: position 18,785,874 of record NC_051847.1, on the reverse strand, counting down.
TCGTTATTGTTATTCTTAATATTATAGTAATATATGTATAAGTATGTTCAAGTATATTATTAATTCCTTAAATGCTCCTTACAAAGATTTAATTTGAAGACACTGACACCTTAAAATTTGTTGAAAGCATTTTCGTCACTATATTTATAGGTTTTAATATTATTGACAACTAAAGATTTTATTGAAATGAGCCCAGTACTTCCATATAGCCTCCATAAAAACCTGAATGATGTCTGGATTGTTTCATTTAAAATTCTTGAAATACTACCTTTTTTAAGATTAACACAGGGAATCATGGTTGGATTTCCTAATAATTCAATTCTTAAACAAAAATTAAACTAATTTTTGTCGATATTCCAGAATATCTGTAATCCAATCCCCATTTCCCGTACTAAGAGTCCTATGTGAAATCCAGTTTAGCTTTTTTAATCTCATTAACGCCACCACACATAACAAGATTATATACTTTTTTCGTTGTTTTTAAACTGAAAAGTTCATAAAATCCAAAAGAAAAAATACCAAGAAAATATTTGTAACGAATTTTGCATACCAAACGTTGAGGTTGACATGTGAACAAAAAGTAAAATTACATCACAAATCCGAGCCATCGCTGCATACGCAACATTCACCTAACTATGCTAATTTTCCACCAAAATAAATTAATTTTTTTTTTTTTTTTTTTTGTTACTTTTTATATCATTTTATACAATTTGCAGACAACACTCAAAACATCAAAACAAAAAAATACACAAGAGATTAAAATTTTTTTGGGACAGAAGAAATGAGTAAAATTTCATAATAATTCCGGATTAATTTTGTACCGTAAATTAATCAATGCACACACAATCAATTTAGAGTTCGTTTTTCAGCGTTCCAGCAACAACGTTTAAAGCATTTAAACTGCTCCCAAAAGCGACAGAAAACAAGAAGAAGCAAGAATGAGCTCCCTTTGACTGTGCCGAGCACAGCAAGTGTCCAAAGCATTATACGATTATACACCTTATACAGCTTCATATGTTACTATATGTGTCCCCTGTGAAGAGTCAGTAACAACATAATTTCATGCTTTTTTTGTACATTTATTTACTTAATTATGCACAATTTAAATAAATTATTTTATTGTCAGTATTTGGGTCTGCGGATGTTTTTGGGGAAAGTAGTGTGTCAAGTTCAGGATTGCAGAAGTATGCATGCACATAAATTTTCAAAAATTGTTTATATAAAATTATGTGACTATTCTATTAATTTATACATACATAATTTATTTTTTATTTAATTTAAAATAATTAAGTAAGTGATATTTAATACATTATTAGAGTCTAAGCGGCAATAAAAGTGTGGTTTTCAAAAGCATGCGGTTGACAGAGGAATCGATAATGCAGAGTTACTAATTAAATTGTGTAGTGCAGTTAGCGCCACCTTTAATTATTTTATTGCGGAAAGAGAGAGTAAAGAAAGAGTTTTTGATTACAAGCCACAAAAACGAGGAGTGTAATTGTTAAAGATGGAAGACTTTATTGGTGGCTCAGTACACCACTATAAGCTAATGGCTATTGGTGATGACAATTACCCGATATTTTCCTAATGAGATTTAGGACGTGAGCGAGTTCGGCTAAGTTGATGCTAAACCAAATGGGAGATTTTTTGGGATTTTTTGCACTGCACACATTTTGCCATTTATCAACACGTATCGACACATAATACATTATCGACACAACTTAGAATTTCCCTCATTTAGAACGCAACTTAGCCTAACTCGCACATGACCTTAGTATGAAACAGAATAAAGGTTTATAATCGCGTCATAATGGAATAGAATATTATTGTAGTAAAGAAAAATTATGGGAAAAATTATTGAAAAAATTTATTACTGAAACAAGTTCAAGAAAAAACAGAAATAATACTGACAAACAAAATAAAAAAAGTTCAGCTATGTTCATGCTGTTCTCGCTTATAAATTAAAACTCTTGATATTACTATATATATTTAAATGCTCTGAAATTAAAACTATGATCTTATCCTCAGAAAAATTTATTTTATTTTAGTTTTTTTTTAATACATAATCAACAATACAGAACAGGAATTAACATATTATGATATTAGGGCCTTCTGTAAACCTCAATTTACTCGAGCTCGCACTGCACCCACGTAAATATTTATTTATTTATTACAATTATTTATTATTTTTAGTTAAAAGTTTTTAAATTTATTTATTAAACATCTTTTAAAATTTTCACAATAGAAACACCTAATTTACCTAATTTTTATCTAAGTTACCTTACTCGAAATTCTAGTAAATACCAACGTTCGATTGATAGCCTAAACTTATATAGCGTTGGTGCAGCCCAGCTTCAAGGTATGTATATTTATTTCACTTAAAGCTCACAATATCCAAAATTTACAGAAATGATTCAATTACGCTGATAATAAAACTGATGTTATGATGATTACAATAATACCAATAAGTTATGCCAAAAAAAAAACCACAGCAAACCACATAATTTCTTAATTTATTATAGGTGATTATCTTTGTCAGTTGTTTTATTAAAGAAATTCGTAAGTATTGTGACAATATCGCAATACATGTCCCTTACTATATATTGAGTAACTAATACTTAACAATAACATTTAATTTCATTATGAATTTACAACAAAGCTTATGTAGTGACATTCGCATAATAACATATAATATAATATAATTAATATACATATGTATTAGTTTAAGTTCAAATTCATAAAACGCCATTGCCGTTTATATTATAAATAAAATAAATTATCACATATACACATAAATATTTAATTTTCAAATCATGCTTATCAAAAGATTATATAAAGATTGTATATAAATAAAATTTATTAAATTTAAAAAATAAATTTATATTAAATGTAATTAAAAAAATTCTAATTAATTCGATTAAGAACAATTTATAACTTTTTTTGAATAAATTATATGCTATTCAAATTTTAAAATGGTTAAAATCAATTAGTCAAAGTTAATGCCGTTTAAATCAGCAGGTGAACAGTTTGGCAGTAAAAATTTTAATATTTATTGTTGTTATTTAATTTTTTTATTGCTTTAGCGTGGGAGCTGACAACGTCAAATAAAGACCCAGCTGTAAAATATGGAAGCATTTTCATAAATAAATATGTACATGTTGAATAATTATATAATTAGCAGTAGAAACGTTTTCTTAAAGATTAATTAATATAATTTGTTTTCTTATAATTCAAATTTTAATTATTATTTTTTAATTATTCATATTGTTATGTTAGATGCTTTTGCTAATTAATTGCATTCGTTTACATATCGTGATTAAATTCTTATAATATATCAAATTATGATAACTAAAAATAAAAATAATAAGTTAAGAGCGCTATATATGTATTTTTTCACTTTTGTGAAGTTGAATTTTTTATTCTATTTCAATCGAATGACATTTTTAAAAATTATTTTTTCAAAATTATCGAACGAAATTATTATTTTCTATATAGATTTTATATTCAAAATGAAGATTTTTGCTGCTCTTTATCAAGTTAGTTACTTTAGTAAATTAATAATTAATTATTATAAATTTAATTAATTTTTTTCTATTTATAAATACGTTATTTCTTTTTGGAAACTACTATAATAACTGCAATAACAAACGAAATTAAAACTTAAGTGTAATACTCTACGTTGCAATGTGAGTTAGAAATATATCAAAATGCTCAAAATTACTTTATACCAATAATAATAAAAAATTGATGTTAACAAATAAATGAAAGGAATTATCACTCTTTCCACATTTTCCTTCGCATCATTTAATTCGCTTCCTCTCAATATTAAGTTTAAATAACAATCCGATTTCTTACAAAAATCCGATGGTTGAAATTAATTACAATAATAGAATTGTATAGCAATACTGTGAATACAGCATAACAGGTTTTGACATTTTCTCACTTAAGCACAAAAAACAAAACTAAAACTACAATTTGCTGTGTGAACGAGCTTTTATCAATTCAAGCCGAAAGAGCTCAAGTTACAAAAAAAAAAGGTTGTATAAAAACGGGCTTAAGAACAAAAATATTATTTGATAATTATCTTAATAATTTTCAGTAATTAATCTGAAAAGCACGTTTGTTATACTAATTAAATATTTATTAATATTTTATTAATAAAATAATTATGTATTATATTTTTATTATTATTTGTGTGTACATTTGTGTAATAAATAAGTTTGTTTAAATTTTTATTTATATACAAATTTAAATAGAATTTATTTATATATTATTTGTATGAATTGTGTACACATTTTATATAGATGTCACATTTCGCTTAAATTCTTTAACTCTTGCGTATGGTTAAAACCTTTTACAACACTATTTTCGTGGTCTTGTCATATTGGCGCTTCTAATTTCTTGTATTCATTTTTATTATTTGTCGAGTTCCATCCCCGGACGTAAAAAAGATTTAATAATTTATAAGAAAACATATGTTTAAGTTTATAAATATTAATTAATATAATAAGAAATCGTCAAAAAGTTCATCGTTTATATAAATTAATATTATAGATCTACGAAAATATTGTGTTGTAAAAAAGAAAAGCAATAACGTAACAAAAAGTGTAGTACGAAGTGAAGAAGTTCAAAATCAATAAATTTGCCAGACAACAAAAATTAATATCAATGAAAAACATAAAAACGGCTTTTATATAAATTTTCATATATTTTGAAAGTATATGTAAACATTGTTTTAATTTATATTTAAAGGTGAGTGTTACGAAAATTATATATCAAAATTGCAAAATTCTTATGTAGTTGGAAAAAAATTATAAACAAAAATAGTTTGTTGTATAACTTTATATATTTTCAATACTAAATTTTATTAAATAAAAAATATAATATAATTAAAAAACTAGACTGCACTATTTTTAATGTTATATTAGAGTTTCTTTGGTAATGTGTCTATAATTGACCGATGGAATGCAAATGTCATCGTGTCAATGGTTAAATCCACCATTTCTCTCAGTACAATTTCTTTTAATAGTTTTCGGAGTGTACACTTTTATTTAGCAGCGTAAAAAATGTTATAATTGAATAATTACTTATTATTTATTTATTTAATAGTTTTCATTGGATGTGCTAAATAATGCTGCATTATGTATTTATATTTGCATGTTGATATGTACACATGTGTATTATTATATTCAATTAATTATGTATAACCATCATGAACATTAATTTATATTACTTATATTTTCTAATAGTAGTAATTGTAATAAATAAGAATATCTATACTACACATTGCTTTCGTATGTAACAATATAGTGTTTGTTAGTACATTAACTACCGGTAATTACTTTTCTAAGAATATAGCAAATCTATTGAACTATTTACTGCTCTTTATTTATATTGTAGCAATTGGAATAGTATTTTAAAGAGTATAAACGGTTATTTATGAGTTTTTATCAATTACATTATATATAAATTATTTTATTATTCAGACACGGCACTTCTTTAATCAGGTTTCAGGGTTATTACACAGGAATTTAACCCTTACGTTATTGTGTCGCAATTCTACATTGGTTCCGAAGAATTGCTTTATATGATACATCATACTATGTCGTTGATAACATTTTTTCCTTTATTTAGCCAATCGAACAAAAATAAAATGTAGTACTTTTTTAAAAAAAAATTTTATTACTTACACACAGTAAGTATATTTATATAGATAATATTAAATGAACATTCTGAAAAATAGTTTATTAGTTTATTAAATTATATTTAATTCGATTAGGGAAAGTATTAAATATCACTGACTACTGTGTTGTTGTAATAATGATATTCACGACTTCTCTGAAAATCGAACATAATAAAATTATTCAATATATAGAAATATCTCCTCTTATTCCTAAGGTTTGGCTCTTCAATAACTATTTTAGCTTATTTGTTTTACAATATTTCATTATAAAATATAGTGATATATATTCTAGTTACGCATAATTATAATTAGACTATGATATAATTCTATTTGTCACTATATAAAGTAATTAGGAAATACATCCAAATAATTTGGATTTGTTCTGAGCGTTCTCTATCGTGCTCTACATTATTTTTCAATCTATATAATATGTATACAATCATACAAATACAGAAAAAGTGATCAATAACGTAGAAACCTTTCTTTTACACTTCTTAGAAAGTTCATAAAACCCTCCAAGTGAGCATGCAGCCTGATGAGATGAACTCTAAAACTTGCAGCTGCAAATATTTCCACACATTTACATTATTAATAATAAAAAGTGCAACTGTTGAAATTTCTACTGGAATGGAATGAATGCACATTCCGGTCGGTCTGTTAACTGTATGTTAGGTAGTAAACAAACTCCACAATTTCCAATTGCACTTTAGGGTGACTTTATATGCTGTCTTCGACACATACACACATACGCATATATATGGTATATACAGTTCATAATGCATTTTTATGCATTTATTTTATACTGATGAGTTCTTCCAAGATCAAAAACCTTAAATTGCAGTTGCTGCAACTCGATTTGTATCTTTAAGGTCTTCATCTCCTTTATTTTCGCGCCTATTAAATGTGTTGAAAAATATTCATTCTATCAAAACAATGAATTAATTTTTTTTCATGATCTTTATAATTCTGTTTTATTGTAGTTATTTGCATAATTTTGCTTAAGATAAATAATATTTTTACTTGTTTTGTTTTGCAGTTTTGCAGTTGTTTCGCTGTTTCGCTGTTTGTGACTCCAGCAAAGCTACAAATCTGCAATAATGCAACATCATACACATGCACCACGTCCTGCATTGCACATGCGTGGTCATCATATGCCGCCGATGCATGCAACTGCTGGTACTGTTGGTAACAATGCGCCGGCAGCACGTATGACAGCTATGAATATTTTGCCACCACGGCCACAAGCTCAGTCCCAAACGATACAATCAACCATTGCACCAATACGACAAAATCTAATAAAAACACAAACAGTTCCACCGCAACACCAACAGAAACCGCCAGCGCTACAACAGCAGCATCACCTCCATAACAGCATAAAAGCACCAACTGCAGCTCAAAGCATGATGCCACCTAATCTTAGAGAGCATCATAATCGGTAAGCGAGCGCATTTAAGACAATCATTTACAATTGGATTTGTCCAATTGTCCTCCAAGCGAAGCAGTTAACTTTGTAGGTTTCATGCTACAATAGTATTTCCCATAATTATGCAACTTTTAGTTTTTATCCTTTTTGTTTCATATTGACAATTGGTGTGAGACTCGAGACCAAACTCATAAATTAAAATTATATTTCATTACATATTCGCTTTTCTAGTTTTTTAATTTTATTTATTTAATTTTTTTCTATACCTAAAACAGCATGACTTCCGTTTAGGAACGAGTTCTAGCAATTGCCTATAATAGTGTATCCTTGCTTGTATGATCGGTGTGTGATGTATATGTGCATATAACTTTTTCATGTGTTGCCTTTTCTTACAGCTCTCCGAAGGGGATATTTGCTTTAGAGTTTGTCCAGAGGTTCGTCCCTTTTATTTTTTGTTGTTTTTTTTTTGTTCATTTAACATTATTCCTGTTTATGCAAATAGCTTGAATCATATGTTCGCCAGTGTCTCGTTGTCCTTTGATTAAGCACAGTTGGTTTTCGATACTTTACTCGCGTTCACGTGTGAGAAATAGTCAAGATATAAATAAAATAAATGCAATAATACATATAATTAAATTAAATAAGTTAATAACGAATATAAAAACTAACGAAATCGGTAAACTCAAGTAAATCGGATAGTCTAAACAAGCCTATTTGGCTGTGCAAGAAATGTTTGAACACGTAAAATATCGTTCCTTTCAGTTATGAAATTGATTTAAAGAAAAAAAATAATTTATCTGCTAAATGTTGTTTAATTTTTAATTAATCTTAATTCTATAAAAATAATATATTAAACATAACTTAATATATATTTATTTAAATCTATATATATAGTATTTTAAGTGCTGTGCATATGAAAATTATTTTAAATCTATAACTACTTATAAACTGAAGGAATTCAAAGACACTTTTGCAACTCACATATACTCCAGTAAACATATATTTCCACAAAACATATAATAAAGATCTGAAAAATTTACATTATGTGAGTGGAGAATTTACATTGCGATCTAGAGATTTATTGTGTCCTAACATGCGATAGACGCTTATTAAGTAAAATAAACTAAGCACAAAAAATTAATAGTATAATTAAAATTTATTTTAGACGTCTTAAAAGCATAATTATTAAGTTAATAACAGCAATTTCTAAATATTAAACATTTTAAATAATTTATTATAAATAATTATGATCACAATGCGGGATCAATGAATTGGTATAAAAGCGTTATATTATCATTAGATGTGAGATATCAAAATATATCTGCCACCCATAAAAATTTTACAAAAATATAATTCTCATAATATTTTATAACTTTGTCAAGTTATTGTTATTATCGTAATAATGGTCCTTACTATATCCTATCACTCTTAGTGATAGCAATAAAAGCCTGTGTAGATGAAGATCATTGTAGATTGCAAAACTCACATGGCTCAAATTGTAAAAAATTCGTACCAGTCAGCTACTTGAACTAAAGCGTAAAGCGAAACCAACTTAGTAGTACAGTATCAGTGTTGACCGACCACTGTATATTAGAAAGGCATCAATAAGACAGGAACTAATGTCTATCGACTTTTGACGAGGCCGGAGATCTGAGGACGAAGAGAAAGAGGTTATATGACTTTTATAGAACTGTCACTCTTTAGAGTTAGGGATATAGTCAAGGTTGTAGACTTGTTAGGTTGAATGCCTTATACTTAAATGGGGTAATCGCACCTTCTGAAATTGACGTTTTTCTTGTGCTAATTTCTACCTTTAAAGTGATTCTTCAGCTCTGGTGTACGGATACTGATTTAACTGTAGTATCACAACTAAAGTGTAGTATTATTTGTGCGTAAGTGAGCTTTGCTGCACAAGGTTGTCGCAGTCTTAGTGAAACACAACTGCTTAAGTTAAGAGAAAAAGAAGATAGGATTCTGGACTCCTAGTACAGCAAAGTATTGCAACTGGTCCTAATTGAGCAGATTAAACTGTCTTTTAGATTATAGTACCAAAGTCAAATAAATAATATATTCAGCTTCTAATTATATAAGGATATTGCCGATAAAGTTATCTTAACACAAATATCACAATTTGTTCATAGGTTTTATGTATAAACCGACGGCAGGGTTTACATGCCGAAGTCACTCTTCGCCAGCGACGACCAAGTGCCGTTCAACACCTCTCAAAGGAACTTCACAATCAGGTCCCAGCGTTGTTGTTACAACAACAACATGTATAAACCGATATTGTAAAACTTCTTTTATTATGATTTTACAGTAACCCTAATTGGGACAGCAAATATTAAGCTACATAATCAATATGAGCCTATAAGACTACTGTTATTGTAAATTCTAAACCAAACTCAAGAATTTTAAAAAGTAAAGAGTAATCATTTTATAAATCATTCGCTCCTCAATAAAATCTATATAAAAAATATATTTTGTTTACAAGCCAATAGAAAAAACAGTTGCGATAAAACGGCAAACTCTTCAAAGTACTCTCTTTTTGTATAACAACTATAATATGTTATGAAATATCTTATGAAATAAAAATTGATATTTGGAGGCGCAGAAAATAAAATTATTAAGTATTATTATTTTGAGATTTTCTTACCTTCTTTCCAACATTGCAACTCTGCGTGCGTTAAAACTTTCTCTACAATTTCTCTCTTTATCCACAGTTCGCTTGTTTTAAACTTCCAAAAACTTCAATCTATCCTAGAACTTCAACCTATTCTAATAAAAATGGAAGTAATTTCAAGTGTTTGTGAAATTACAGAGATAAAGTGTATCATATTGTATTAAATGATCAATTTGAATAAGAATCAGAAAGCTTAGCAAAGGAGTTTGGCATTTCACACATAAAAAAAAACTTGGTACGAACGGTGTAAGCAAAATAAGTTTCAGTTTTTGGGTTGATTAAAAATTTTTATCCAACATTCAACTCCGAAGCCCAAGATTAATCGAAATAGTGATTTCCATCGGGATGATTGTAGGTATTACTTTTTAAGATGACGAAGACGTAAGACTGATTGAGTAGCTAGAAATGGGACGCATTGATGGCGAATATTTCACGGTATCCACCACACTTGTATGGTCAGCTCAAGTATTCTTTTAAATAAAAATTAAATATAATATAAATATATTTAATGTTAATTTTTTCTTGCCGATATTGACGCGTCTTTATGACGAAAAAAAACTTTTTAAAAGTTAGATGGATTTGAATAGTAAATAAAAGACAAGGACAAAAATGTATTTAATTTATTGAAATTTCGCTGACCATACAATGCTGTTTCTAGTATTGCCAAGTACTCATCATCAGTGGTCTTAAGAAATAATTGAATTTTAATTAGTTTATAGACCGTATATAATTTGTTTGGATTGTCAAATTAGAAGCGATTACTAATCGTGTTTATTCATAAGCAGCCAAGGCTGCACAAACTTTTAATGCTCAAGTTTCAAGTTTTTTTTCACTTTTTATTTAATTTGTGACAATATATTTAAATAATAATATTCCGACCTCTGAGGAAGAAGTCAAATACTATATACTATATAGTAATAAAAATTAAATATTTTTAGACTGGACATTTTTATTACTACCCCCTTTTCTATTCGAAATAGATTACTTGCTATAGGACATTAGAAAGAAATTTTAATTATAAATATTTTTATTTCTTTAGGTAGAGTTACATTCGGCGGTAAAGAGTATTTATGAAATAATATTTCACAGACTAAAACCCCTTTTTTGCTTAAACAGCTTAACGATTTGGCATAAATTACAATTGATCGATAATTAGCTCAAAAAGTTTAACTGGTATTCAATTATTGCTGAAAGCAAATCTAATAAGCTTAGCAACCACTTATTTTCATGTCCTAATTAAATTTGTCACATCCAAAAATCTGCATAAAACTGCAGAGAAATTCCATAATATTGCGAAATTCCAATGTGCAGCCGGACTTCAAGCGGAAAGGATGCGACAATGTACATTTAGGAAAATGCCATAAAATAGTGTCGCAAAACCATGGACAACAAAACGCCTTTGCCCATACCAAGCGTAACGCTAGCTAGCCTTCGTCAAGTAAAATTAGGAGAAAAAATGCATTTCACTCGTACGTCTGCTGCCAATATTTACCTTTTGTTGGCGACAAAAAAATATTCTTCTTCCATCAATGATACTGAATTTATTTGTCAGCGAATGAGCACTTCGAACAAAACAAACTTTTGTTGATTGTCGGGCAAAAAGTGACACTGAATAGAATGAGGTATTGTTCCCTTTGTTCCCAATTCTGTTAAAATGTTTTATGTGCAATAGTGTCATTTTTTTCCTTTTTCAATAAAAAGAAACATTTTTTTCTTCTCTTCAAATGTGCTCATTAACTATGCACAGAAGAAAAGGGGTCAGCTTAGGTTTTGTCAAAGAATTTTTAAGTGTATTCTTAACATGTAACCATTCCGTTGAGTGCACACATTTGAAACTTATTTCGTAGTATTTTTTTTATTTTTTATTAGGCTTTTTTTTTTCTTTTTTTTTTTTTTTAACAAAGTTAGTTCGCATGCGCAACTCTATATATTAATCCTTCAATATAAAAACTGCCTGCTATTCACCGTTCGGCGACCTCTTCACTTTTGCTTTTGTGTTGAAAATGTTGTGAATTTTGAAAACTTTTTCTAACCACAATTCTATGTATATTAGGGCTCAAATCCTAGCCTCAGATGGGGTAAACAATTTTTTTTTTTAACAATATTTGCATATAAAATTCTTCTTTTTCGACAATGAGGCTTAAACATTAATTGCAGTGCTTATTGTGATTTTATTTTTGAATTCATTTAAAAAAACCAAGCGAATTCAATTTCATTTAAAGCTAAGTATTTAATTATATTCAATGTAAATAAATAGACAATTCAATCTTAATAATTCCTTTCCATAAATAACACATTGGCAATATCCTTTTAACACTTCTCTTAGAACATATTCACCTCTGTGTAAAAAAACCGTATTATTTTAAGATAATCCCTAAGGAATAAATATTATAAATATGTAATATTGCTTACATTGTTAACTTAACCTAAGAAGCGACATGCGACTAAGTCTCCCATTATCACGACATGACCAAGACCACAAATCCACTAGATGTTTATTTACTAAAGAATATTAATGTTGAGATAGAACACTCTATAAATTTCCCGCGGTATAGTTTTTTCTTTGTGCTTGAAACTTTAGGTTTTGGAGGTTTGTAACTGTCATGGCCTCATAACCATATCATGGTTACAAAGCCATGCCCTCAGTATATTGTTCAATGACAATAACTGAACACAACAGTTTTAGCTAGAAATTGAAAATTAACACCGTAGATAAACTTAGTCCTATCACTTTCTAAAAATGATAATTTATCCTATCCACATACAAAAACGTGACTCGATTAATGGATTTATAAAAAGAAATCCCTTCCACCTAAGCACCAAAATTAGTTAAGTTTTTAATTCTGCGATCCTTCTGTCTATACAAGCAGTCAAGTATCGCTTACTACGTCCGTCAAAGATTACAACAACAACAAATATATTAGGAATTCTCCTGATGAAGACAAAAGCGATTTGCTGATATTAGAGAAAGACTAATTGTATATGTATTTGATAATGCTAGTATTGCTGCCCTTGTAAAATTCTAGTTTACGTCATACTCACCTACGGCTTAGGTGAGTAAAAGAAGAGCAAGAAAAGCACTGCGAAGAAGAAGAGCACTGTTTCAATAGATTATTGGCTTGTACATTTAATATCTAAGATATCCATTACATTATAGCTACTTATTATTATTAGACTATAAGATTTCAAAATTAAATAATTTTTTAACGTGAATTTTTTTTTTGTCGAATGTGCCGCGTCTTATAACGAAAAGAACTGAAAGGGTTCGAACAGTAATAAAGAAACAACAACAAAAATTTGATTAATTTCAATAAATTAAAATTTAAATAATTTTTTATTCATTATTAAATCATTATTATTATAAAATAATAATTAAATTAACTAATTATCTCCAATTGAACAGAACTACTAACTTGAAAGTTGTATTTGAGGTTATGACATGAGATTGCTGTGGGTGAATCGGCATCGGTTATTCCTGTCTAAATCTGTTTTCTAGCTCGTAGTGTGTAAAGATAATTTGAATATGTTAGAACTACAAATAAAAAGAATGCAACACTGACTTCAAGCTATATGTACGTTTTTTTACAACGAGGTCAAATTTCCGATAGTTAAACCTTAACCTCATAATAAAAATGAAATGTTTATATACTATTTTATCTACTAAATCTGCTGTTATATCTTTTTTTATTTGCATAGGCTAACTGAAATTGTTTAGTTAAGTTTAATTTATGTATTATTTATTGTTTTTATTTAGTGTAAATCATCAGCAACAAAATCAACAAACATCGTTGCCCTCAACAACACACATGCAAAAAATAAGACAGCAACATCAACATATAAATAGCAATAACAATATAAACAAAGGCAACCATCAACAAATTCATCACCAATATAATCATCAACCGCGTATGGCTGCGGCGCAACAGGTCCAGTCACAAACACATATACGACATCCGACACACCATGCGCATCCACAGCAGCAACAGCAACAGTTGCCTCAGCAGCAGCAACAACATGGGCAGTATCGCATGCCCAATATTAATAACGTGAATATTAACAAACATCCAATATCAAACAGCAACTCACAAAATCACATACAACATACTCAGCCGCAGCCACAACCGCAACCGCAATACTACACAGGCAATAAACCAAGATTTAACAATAATAATGCAAATAATTATACTGGTCAGAAACAGTTTTCACAAAATCAATATCGCTTTGGAAAACAACGGTCCCAAATGGCATCTACATCTGCTGAGGCTCCGCTGGGCGTTGCCAAAATGCCAAATAAAAAACCAGATATTCCAAGTACTGTAAATAACAATAACAATATTATTATCACCCCAGATGCAACATCCTCTACTGCAGTTGTAGACTGCAGTGAAACTCCAAACACAGCAGAAGATCTGCAAAAGACGCAAGAAAAAATCATAGTTGAGGAACCACAACAACAACAACCAACACAACAACAATCGCCGCCGCCACCTACAGGTAGTTTTCCTTTTAATACAATAATCCAGTTTTAATATTATATATGCAATTTATTTCAGATAATTCAGATGAGTCTAATAAAGAAAATATTTCCCTCGAAGGAAATCAAGAGCCTCAAAATAACAACAACATCAACTTTACTAATAACAATCATTCCAACAATAATATTATAAATTCCAACAACATCAATATACTTTCAGATGATGATACATCTCCTGCAAAGAATTCAAAAGAAAAAACACCTATGTGTTTAGTTAATGAGTTGGCTAGATTTAATAAAGTAAGTAATAATACTACAGCTTTAGAAGTGGATTTAACAAAATTTTATATAATAGATTACACACCAATACCGCTTAACAAACGAGAAAGGTCCACCACATTGCAAGCGCTTTCAAGTCACTCTCAAGTTAGGTGATGAAGAGTATTCTGCTGAAGGTTTTAAAATTAAAAAAGCTCAGCATTTGGCTGCCGCTGAAGCAATTGAAAAAACACGATATAAACATCCTATACCAAAACTAAGTCGTCGCACTGAAGATGGTGCATCTGCCAGAACGAATATAACACCAACTGTTGAATTAAATGCATTGGCTATGAAGTTGGGACAGCAAACCTATTATCTCTATGACCCACGCCAAATGCCAGGTATTTCACCAGTAGACACAATCCTACAACAAAACGATAACGTTTTGCCAGCATTTGTAACACCACTAAATCCTCACAACTTGGCTCAGGCCCCACACCCAAGAATGTTGGAGTCTTCATACTTAAGACGTTCGTTTGTGCCACCACCAATTCCTCACACAAAACAGCCACGCTTCAACACTCGCGGGTATCCAAAATTCACTCAACGTTTTCCACTCGTTCATAATCCTCACGGTGCTTTCCCGCCACCTACACTTCCATGCAAAATTACTTTAATTGTTGGGAAACAAAAGTTTTTGGGCATTGGGCGTACTATACAGCAGGCCAAACACGATGCCGCTTCACGTGCTTTACAAGTTCTTAAAGCACAGGCTACAAATGAACTGAACGAAGCAATGAATACTTCTTTGGATGAACCCGATAATAAATCACCGATATCAGTAGTACATGAAATTGGTATAAAACGCAATATGACAGTACATTTTAAAGTCTTACGCGAGGAAGGTCCAGCTCATATGAAAAATTTTATAACAGCTTGTATTGTTGGTAGCATTGTTACAGAGGGCGAAGGAAATGGGAAAAAAATATCCAAAAAACGTGCCGCAGAAAAAATGTTTGAGGAATTAAAAAAATTACCACCATTGACACCGACAAAATCACCCATTAAACGTGTTAAAGTCAAAACACCAGGCAAGACAACTACTACCATTTCGACGCCCAACTCAAAGGGCAACGGAAGTGAAAAACGTAAACGTCTAGCGGTTAAGGAAAAAATAGAAACAGATAATGATGATGATAATCCCATAACAAAACTTATACAGTTACAACAGAATCGTAAAGAGAAAGAACCTATATTCGATTTAATTGCAAAAAATGGTACTGAAAATTCTCGAAGACGTGAATTTATCATTGAAGTTTCGGCACATGGCATGGTGGCACGTGGCACTGGAAATAATAAAAAATTAGCAAAGAGAAATGCTGCTAAAAGTATGTATCTTTACATATTAAAGTACGTAAAACTCATTAAATAATAATAAACAAATTTTAATTACAGATTTGCTAGCTATTATGGGAGAGAATGAAAGTGAAAGTGAAAATGAAAAAATAGAAACCATGACAAATAAATTAGAATTTAGTAAAGTTACTAATACAACATCAAATGTATTATCAGCTACCGCTAACGAAACTGTTGTGGATGCAAGTAAAATAAAAATAAATGATGAACCAGTTAAAGAAATAGTGGAGAATCCCGATTTACCAATGGTATCGACATCAGCTGGTCAATTACCTGGTATACTAATAGTGCGTCAAAATAAGAAACGTAAGTACTGCTATCAAGTACAAAAACTAAATTCATGTAGCGAGAGAACAATATATATTAATACTTAATTTACTAATGTCTGTGTTTCGAAAATAAATTTATATCAACAATTATTTTAATATCTATATTTATTTATATTTATATTACAAAGCTTCAAAAAAGAAGGAAAATGCATTACATACTTCAGAGGAAACTAAAGACACAAAAGCTGACGATCCAACATCAAATGAACCTGTTTCAAAAACTACACAACCCAGTGAAAATAGCATTGAAAAGACTGTTCCAAATGCAGCAGTGATCGCGCCAACTGTGACCACAAATAACACTACTAATTCTGGTTCATCTGTACTATTAAAGGATCAATTATTATATTTGGCAAAGTTACTAGGATTTGAGGTTAATAAATAATTAATTTATAATATATATTGTATATATTTTTATAAAATTATAAAATTCTATTAATTTTTAGGTAAACTTTTCAAATTATCCGAAAGGAAATCACGATGAATATCTTACAATCGTTACACTATCAACGAACCCACCACAAATCTGTCATGGAACTGGAACTAGCTGCGAAGAATCTCAAAATGATGCATCTAAAAATGCTTTAAAAATACTTAGCGAATTAGGTTTGAATATTGCAAAAAAGTAAAACTTCATTAACAAATTCAACTGATTATGATGATGAAAACTTTCGCTGCACCGTCCACCAAAAATAATTAAATTATAATGAAAACTGAGTGCAAAATTTATTTAAATCCAAAACTAAACTGAAAAATAATATTAAACGGAATTTGTTATATTGTTAATATGAAAATATTAGTTAAATATTTATTACTTACTGAATACTTAGTGAATTATGTTATCTTCTTTTTCTTATTTATTTATTTATTCTTATAAAAATGCAATATTCAAATATATATTCAAGTCATAATATCCATTTTAAAAATAAAATTCATATTAATAATTATAGAAGAATATGATTATATTTCGATCTAATAAGATTAATTTAAAATATTCACTTTTTGATGAACTTTATGAAGAATATCTTAAATTATTTATTTTTCTTACATGTCATCGTTGAGCGCAGTTATATTAAAAATAAATATAAAAATTTGAACAATTTTGATAACATAAAAAAAATGTTAAAAAAATAAATACTTTTAAATCATTAAATGAAATGTAAAATTTTTAATTTATTTTTAAGTTATTATTTGTGGTCATACGATTCGATGGAACTCGCCTAATAATAAATTATTTATATTTAACAAAAATTTAATTTATAAATTACTATCGTATCTATATGTTGTTATTCTCAATAATTAAGCTTGCCTTAGACCTATTCAAATTTGGTTTAACCATACCATATAAAACCACTTAGATTTGCTTTGTCAATTTTCTGTACTTTTACAATAGCACAATTTTTAAATATTATTTGAATATTGAATATGATATTTTCCGTATTAAGGCTATGACATACACATGTTAATTTTAATTAACAGATAAATTGATATGCTTTTGTTTAAAATAATATACAATTATTTTAAACAAATTGCTGTTTTTGCTCATAAGAGCATATAATACTATAAAAGTAGTTCACACTACCAAATTAATGTGTCTTTGGCTAGCTATGTGCACATACAACAATATACGTATGCAAAAGTATTTATAAATTAAATAAATTAACATATTTTTTTGCTTACTTTATTAAATTTGGACAATTCATAATAATAATTCTAACATTCTTTTTTTTATTTTTGCATGTTTAGATGTAGTTGCATATTTTCATCACATATTTATATAATTTTTTCATATTACTATGCATTAATTGATTTATGAATATATATTGTTATTAATTGTCCACAATTTTATGCTTAAGTGAATAAAAAAAATTGTCATTTTTATTATTATTTAATTAGCAATTACCATTTGTCTTTATTGATTGGAAAACTATGTGATAAATAAAAAATATATATTTTATAATTTGTAAGCTTTGTGAATCATATGAAACTTGTAACCAGTACGAATTATTTTAAAAAAAAAATACAGTCAGCAAATAATTTTTAAATAAATGCCACTGGATTCACAAATGCTTGTTAAACTTCATTAAACAAAAAATTGATTAATATTGATCAATAAGAAAATAATGAACTACTGTAGTTATTGATTTAAAATTATTATAAAATTATTATAAAATTAAATTAATAGCAATGCTAACTCTTTATATAAATATGTTTTAACTAAGACCTTACACGTTTATGCCGTTAGCAATCTATAACTCTTAAGATCTTCTAAATGAAATTAGTTCGTTCGCTCAATGTGTTTATATTGCATAAAATTAAAACGATTCTGACATATAATTTAAATTATTGTCAAGATTTTTATGCATTAAACAGCACTACTAAAAGACAATTTATTGTAAGTATATATAAAAATATATTAAACATGAATATTTTTAAAAAAATACTAAAATCACATAGTTTCTTTCCTTTGATAAAATTTATACATCATTAATAATTTAAACGAGTTAGAAATAAAAAGACAAATGGTAATTTTATTATATTATAAAAAAAAATATACAATTCAAATTATAAAAATATTTATGTATTAAAATATATATGCTATATAATAATTGTAAATGTGCAGTTTTTTATGGTTACTAATAAAGTGGGAATATTCCCAATAAAATTTTCTAAGTAATTTAGTCTTTTGTTTTTGGATAAAGACCAAAAAACTGCACATATATCGTATTGTGTATTTATATCATAATTAATGAATGTGCTGTCTAAATTGTAGGTTGTAATAATGTCAGTATGAACTATTTCCTTACACTGGTCTCTTCCAAAACTGATTATATCTTCAACAATATGTATACAAGTAACTATAAAATATTTATATAAAAATCATAATGACAGCATTGAAAATATTTTTAATATTAAAAATAAAATTTAATAAAATCTATATGTAATATTTCCAATCAAACCAAATGATAAACGAGAGATTAAAGACGAGCCAATCTAACAATGTACCCAATATAATGTTTGGAATATATATATTGTTTGTTTTTGAATAAGAAAGGTAATAATATTTCTTGCAATAAACAAACAATATTGCTATATTTATGTATTTTATTGGTGAACGTCTTAATTTCAGTTTACATATATGAATTATAAAAAATAATTGTTGTAATGCTAAAAATTAAGAAGTAGATTTTTTTAATTTGAATATTTAAATTTTGAATTGAATTTATTTTTTTACTTATATACAATTTATGCAAAAAGAACATATTTGGAAACTTTTTTTAAAAAAATTTCAGTATTAATAAATTGTAAAATTTTGTTAATGGAATTCAAAAAGTATAAATCCAATAAAATAAAATTTAAATAATAAATTTTTCAAAACATTTTTAAACCGTATTGATGCATTAGTTTATACAAATTTGTTATATGCATATTATTTGTTACATATTTATTAAATATTTCTAATTTGCCAAAATTGTATGCACACCCATTCACATTGTGGATGTGGGTAGTACATTGAAATTATTAAGTTTGCTGGCCCAGCACATTTAAGTTATTGATTTTGAATAAAATAATATATGTAATTTAAATCAAATAAAAATATTTTAATAAAGTATTACTCATTATTAGTTGTTATTATAATCTGTTAAAACTCCTATATGGAAATTGTGATTTAAGATAAGATTATATATATCTTAAATGCTAAGCTGCTTAGTAATCAAGTAAGCTGTTGTGTTTGCAATAAATCAGTTTATGCCACAATAACTAGAGGATAAAGACCTTTGAAAACTTCCCCCGAAGGAGTTGGTTCGATTCATCGAGATACTGAATGTCTAAATACAAAGGGATGCAAATAGATTGAGCTGGTCGCAGTTCATAGAGGCCTTAGCCTTATCCAAAACCCCCCAATACCATTTACTATTGACCAAGCACAAAGATGTATATATTTTAAAAGAAACTTATATGAATCCTTCTACTGAAACCATAGCCACGCACATAAAGGTTAGAGCATTCAAAGTAGTTACCAAAATTAATATTCATTCTAACAGTTCTTTGACTCCTCTAAGAAGAACTCAAGCGGAGGAGCGAAGGTATACCGATATTCGTTATGTTATACTTTAATCAAAAAGAGATATTACAATTCAAGTGATGTAGATTTCAGGATTTTCACAGTCTAGAAAAAATCAGGCGCACCCAGAGGAATGAATAGATGTGCTAACTGCAATTATTAAATTAATATTAATCAATTCGTAATAGTGAACTCCGAAATTTAACTTATTAAAATTTTATTTTTCATTTTTAGTTATAAAACAAAATAAATAAATAATCATTAATGTTAGAAAAATAATTATTAATTGTGAAATAAAAAGAAATAAAAAAAAAAAAATTAAAGATATATATACAATAGAAAGTATTTATATTTTTGTTAACATACAAAAATGGTTTAAATAACATATTGTTATTATATAAGTGCAATTCATCAATATTATAATATAAATATTATGTTCACTACATTTATCTTTGTTTTTAATTTAATTCTTTAATAATTTATAAAAAGGCACTTATAAATAAAACAAGCAAGTTCAATTGGAAAAAACTCCATAAGCGAAACTAATGTCCTAATTGAGTTGTAAAGTTAGTATTTTTCAAACTATAATTATTTATGTTTATAAAATTTAGCATATCTTATATATAACATTAGCATAACACATTTATTGCATATTATAATCGGTAATTATAACTAATACCATAGATCTATCATTATTTTCCCCAGTGTTAGAAACAGCATCAGAATCGAGAGTTACAACAGCAGTTGCAGAGTTGTTATTAGAATTGTTTATGAGTCCACCAATTGCATCCACATCTCCCATAACAGTAGAACACATAGAGTTTGTGGAATGTGTAGATACACTGTCTCCAGTTGAAGGCATTGAATCCATAAATAATTCAATAGGCATATTCTCTTCCATAATGTTTAATAAGGTTTCACTTAAATCCACATCTGACACACTGCTAGACTGACCAGCAATCAATGTATCTGCATCCTCGACACAAAAATCATTTATATTTTCTTTTGACTGTGCTGTTTTCAATTCCTTATCATTACCCACTTTTCCCTCAATTTCTGCTTCGTGTTGACAATCAGCAGCTATTAAAACTATATCCTCATGTTATTTGCCTTGTAGTAAAGCGCTACCATTACACACCTGTTGAATATTACAACCCGATTCGATGTGATCAATAACTTTTTGCTTTAATTGCGCTACGTGATCTTTAAGATTTTTAACGACTGATGCAAGGTCGCCATTTTCACCTTTAAGTATCTTTACTTTTTCTTCCAATTTGGAAATACGTTCAAGCTTACGTTTGCGACATTTCGAAGCAGCAACACGATTACGTTGACGTTTTCGTTCCAATTTTATTTTTTCTTGTGATTCCATATCAATTGGATCAATTGAAGGTGGTGTGGGAGGATTTTGTGGTTCGTCTTTAATAGCTACAGGGAAACTGGATTCTAAAAATAAAACAAAACAGTATCGTTTTTATTATAAATTATATCAAATAATCAGTTCACATAATTAATGAGAATTGACTTATATATAGTAAGTTATTAGGGTATTATTTTAATAAATATATGTGTAAAAAGTTTATTTATGTGATAAGTATTATGTGTGAGGAGAGATTTTTAACTTATAAAATATAAAATATCTTGTATAAAATATTTATAAAAAAAGATTTTTTTAATGTACCTATGTTTAGATTATAATGGTTAAGTTTCGTATCACTTTCACAATAAGTGTAGAAGAAACGTATAGTAAAAGTATTAGACGCGAAAAATGTATAAATATTTCGGTTTTTATCATTTCTACACAAACTTACTAAGAGATTATCAATTAATTAAATCAATTATTTATAGTAGTCATTGATATACAAAGATAAACTTTATATAAGCAATAGGTGCTCTCACAATCGGACAACTGTCTCAACCGTGAAATATTGTCAGTCTTTAATTTTCTATTTCATACAAAGAATATTCTTTTATACCAGCAGTTCTATCAATCGGATAGAGTTGCTAGTCCTGTGCACATCTCTTAAAAGAACTTTCACTGTATTCATAATAAGAAATTGCAAAAAATATTATTGACTTACCTAAATTAGTGTATGTAAATGAACCGCCACTCATGCCAGTGCCGGCAGTTGTCGTGGCAACAGCAGTAACAGCAGTTGTAGTTCCATTGTTACTGTTAAGTTGTGCTTGTGCATTTTTACTATTATGCAGACTATGTAGTGCTTCATCAAAACCTTTGCCAAAAGCTTCCTGCTCAGAAGTAACCTAAAAAACCACAATTAATAAATCAAATATAAAAAGTATTGAAAATATTTCACTTACCGGTCCTACTTTAGTAGGAAAAACCATTCCTGGTTGTGGAGTATTTAGAAGATTACTTGATAGTATGATTTTTTCCAAGTCAGGTGTATTAATCGATTTTGCACTTGGCAATTCTGATGGATTTATTATTTGTAGTTGTGGTCCCACTAAACGTGTTTTTTTCGCTGGTGTAGATTTATTTAAATCCAAAGATATGGGACGTTTGTTAGTATTGCCACCAGTTACCGCAACTGCATTGTTAACTGTACCATCACTATTTGGAGATGAAAATGGCATTTCTCCATTAATGTTTACCTCTGGTTTGGGCATAACTGTTACCGAAGGAACTGTATTAGCGGTAATAGTCGTAGCACTACTTGGCGTTGTATTCGAATTAACAGCGGATACAACTGTTTTCATTTTAATCTTAATATAAAATTTCTATTTTTAGAAAATATATAACAAATAGTAATGACGTCACCCAACAAATTCTTTTCTTTTATCAACTGTTTTTATATCTTGCGTTAACGTTGTAATCAACTGGTGTGCCTTGAAAGTTTTTTTTTGTTGTATTTTTTACGCGTCCACTGTTTTTGTTTTGATTGCTTATGAGCAGTGATGAGTCACCGTCAAGATAAGTGTGCGTTGATATTTCTAAACCAACTTTTCACTTTATAATAAATATGAGTTTTAATAATTTATACAAATTTGCAAGAAATTTTGCTTTTTTTTGAAAACTTTAAAATTTTTGTATTTTATAAATACTTTATAATTATTTTAATAAATATTTCACCACTTTGTACGACGTACACCCTTTCTGCACAACAATTCTTATTGCAATAAAACTTTGTAGAGCAAATACAATTTATATAAATCAAAATACATGAGAATTACTTATTTGAAAGACAAAGATGACTGTAATATTGAAATAACAGTGTTAATAAAGTATTATAATTTATTTTTGTAATTCTTAGGCTTACATATAATTAAAATTTAGTTCACAACTTAACATATATATATTAATGTATATTTTTGATCTTAAATTTAAAAAAATTTATATAAACATAATTTAAAAGAACAAATAAAATTATTATTAGCATAAAAAAAATTTTAGCGGACTACAACACTGAAGTTTCTTTGTACGCGGATGACTCATGGGAAAATTATATTTTTCAATAGGCGTAGAAAACATTTTAAAATTTACGTTATTTGCTTATAATTTAATTAGTAATATTTATGATTTATATAGTAAATCAAAATATATACAAATTTGTATACAAATCTATTAATTTTGTTAAAAACCAATTATTACTTCTGGCACAAAGTAATTGAATTCATTGAACTATCTTTTTAAAAAACTTCAACCGGTGTTATATTGAAATAGTAATGAATTCAGTACTATGATTTATATATGCGAATGAACGAACTTTTGTAGGTACGATTACCTGCGAATATTTATCTCACTCTTAATTTTTTAATTTGCATTCAAAACAACAACAATTTTAATTTTTACATGATTTTGGCACTCTATATAACATTGACCTTAAGAGCATATTTCACATGAAAATTTTTGTCAAATTTTTTTGCGAAATGTGAAATTTGTACTAAATTTGATGTGTAATAGCAATATTTGAAATTTGACAAGAAAGTTTGATGGAAATCAAAATATTTTGATTTTTTCTCAATTTGCTCGGATTTTCGTTAACTTACATGCGAAATTTTATTCTTTTTAAGGGATGGAAGCGAAAACATCGTTTAAATGCCTTTATAATTTTATTTTATAATATATTTGTTGTTTTTTTTTTTGGTTTGGCGTGTTCAAAATAATGTCGACAAGCAACAATAAAAAAGTTTGACAAAAAATTCTCATGTATAATACACGCTTTAAACGTATAACGATAAACCATAAGTTTACTAAAATCGCACCAAAATCAAAACATTTTTCTTTTCTTACTTTGTAAGTCGATTTTCGAATTTTGGATACAATATAGAACATACATATATTTGTCGAGTTCCTTGCAGTAGTCTAGTCATAGCATAAGCAGACATATCAATACTATATTCTTAGAAATACTTTGAATGCTATCTGTCTCCATTCCGTAATATAAAATATTTTTGTATAAATAAATGCAACCATTCGTTCCATTTTCATTATTCCCACCTGTTGCAAAACAAAAACAAAGCAAAACAAATTTTCAACATATATTATAAACGAATCGTTGGAATTTCCGGAGTACCAAGAAATTTAGTTTGAATTTAGTTTTCTGTTCTTAAGCATAATGTCAAAAAAGTTAAAGAATTTCTTACCCGGTATATTTGGAAATAATAAGGATACACAAAAACTGTCAAATGGTGAAATAAAACTTGAAACGGATGCAGTACCTGTTGATGAAGATGATAATGATAATGTACCACAAATACAAAGTGCCAATAGCACACCTACAGCATCAGCAGAATTAACTGAATCTGTAGTACGTGAATTATCAGATCCAAATTATAATTCTTCAGATATTGGACAAATAGTGCCAACTACTCAAAACGCATTGGTCGAGCAAAACTCTTTAGCAACTATGCCAAATACACTTGCACCCACCATGAACACAATGAATGTGCACAATGCACAACAACAATTAGTCATGCAGTTCTCGAATGTAAATAAGTTACACTTTGGTTCTGTTTATAATTTTAATGGTAACACGAATAATGCAAACAATCCGCGTAAACTGAGTGTGGATGAAAGTGGTGCTACAATGAGCTCAAGTGCGGATAGTGGGAAACGACAGACGCCGCGAAAGACAACAAGTGTGGTTGTTATGATGCAGTCACAAGAGGAACCAAACCATCGCATTTTAGATACAATTGCAACACATTTAGGGGAAGGTTGGAAGCAAGTTATGCGTGAGTTAGGACTTTCTGATGGTCAAATAGAACAAGCAATAATTGATCATCAAATGCATGGGGGCATTAAAGAGGTATACTTATCCAAAAATATATGTGAATGATTAAATATTTTAAAATTGTTTTTTTGTTTCGATGAAAGGTAATCTATCAACTGTTACTGCAGTGGCAACGAAATGCTGACGATGGTTGTGGTACTTTAGGACGCATCACAGCTTTACTTTGGGAGTTAAATCATCGTGATTGCGTATTGCGCATGAAATTAGTATGGAAACAAGAATCTACACGAAAAACTTCAAGGTAAAAAATGTATGTGATTTGTTTAAATTATGAATCTAATTTGTTGAACAGAAATTTCTTTAAATGTTTTTGTATAATATTAATTTTCTAGTTTAAATATTTTAATTTAGTTGATTTTAAATTCATTTAGTAAAATTAAAAGTAATTTAGATATCATATAAATATGTTTAATAATTTTAAAGATTGATCTGAAAGCTCTGATATTGTTTACCTTACCAGAGCCTTATTTGTAACATATCGTAAATCTAAAATAAATAAATTTAAAGCTCTTCCAAATAGTGCACGTGAATTTTGTAATCCTTTTAAAGTCTTTGTATTTCTGTTAAAAAATTATTGAGATTAGATTTATAGTTATATCGAATATATATTCTGTTATGTATGTGGACATATAAAGTTTTTTTTTAACTTTTAAACTTTAAATTGGCATTTATATACACAGTGATTAAGATGTACTATACGTTAATTCCATTTCAAATAAATTTTGGTGATTTATGTTATGATCTTTTATGCAAAATTTTTTTAAAATATTTTTAAAGCTTAATATATTGAAAATGACTGAATATTTTGCTTGATATTGTTTTAAAAATTATATTTCTCAGTTAATTTTTCTCATAAAATACCTATGTTACCTTCACAAAATATATAAAATATTTAAGCGAATTTTAAAAAAGAAAAATTGACTCAAATTTAAATTTTCTTATGAACTGTAAATATTGTTACAAAAAAAAAAAAAAAATTTTAAATAAAGTAAGCATTTTGTAAGACTTTGATTTAAAAACTAACTCAATAGTTAAAGCATATTAAATGTAACATACTATTTTAATAACATACAAATTTTCAAAACAAAACTTAATTGTAAATCGATTATATATTTTTAAAAACCAAAATTTTTTATGAACACAAATTCTTGTTCAATGGTTTTAGTGTTAAGACTTTGTGTATTAAAAACAGTGCAATAATAAAATTAAATATCGTTAAAAAAATATACATCGAAGTATAGTATAATATACATAGAAGTGAAATTTAATACAAAAATAAATAATTTTTTAATATATTTTTAAAATTGAAAGGTCACTTTGACCTGACCCACTGTTATCAATAAATAAATATTTTCATTAATATAAAACATTTTTTAAACTGATTTTATTTTAACATTTATAGAGAATAAATTCAAATAATTTTCTTGATTTTATCACTGAACATATCCACTAACATTTGTGCACCATTACCATTTGCCCGACTATAATATGGTAATTTGCTCATGCGTTCTATCCAATTGGTAAGATTTTTTGGTACTGTAGGAGCCAATCCCACTAAACTGGTAACAGTTGATATAATGCTAAAGTCAGCAATAGTCATCTTTTTGCCACATATGTAGGGGTCATCACCTAGAAATGTTTCTAGAAAATCGTAAGCCTCATAAATCGCATCGATTTTTTCACGTGGCACTTCAGTTGCATTCTTGTAAAACACTGGCAACGCAATATTCCTGATACACCCTTGAAATAGAACTCCACACTCAAAATGTAAACGTTGATCCACTATTGAACGTGCATATGGTTCCTTTGGATATAACTCATCAGTTTTAGCATATTTATTAACCAAATATGCGCATATAGCATGTGAATCCCATATACATTTTCCATGATCTTCTAACAAAGGCACAGTGTGTTGTGGATTTTTTAGAAGATATTCCTTTGATTTGTGTTCTCCAGCTAATAAATTTACTAGTTTGTACTCGTACTGCAAACCTAGTGCCTCTAACGTGAGTTTACAAGCACGTACTGGTGGACTTGCCTCCGTTCCATATAAAATCATTTTGCCCATTTTTTGTTAAGTATTAATTTAATATATTTGATCTTGTTCGCGTGAGCTTTGATGTATAAATAAATCTTATTTGGCTGTTTTAATATTGAATCAAGTATTTATATACGTTTCTTATCTCTAAGTACTATGCTAAAGCGTATATTTAAATTTTTCTATTTTCCAATAATATTAATTTTTTGCATTATTATTTGATTACGCAGATGTACACTCTCCATATCAAAAATTCTGAAAAAATTAATTTGAATAAATTTTAATAAATAAAAAAGTGTTTGTATAATTCAGCTAATTAATTATAGGATTTCTATAAAAATAATAAGCGATTTCTATGAAATAGTTTTATATCATATTTTTCTAAACAGATGGTATCTTATAAATATATAAAATAACAATTAAGGTATTCTTTTCAATATTTTTATTAATTTATTTTACTAAAGTTTGTGTACAGTTAGTAATAGTCTGTGTAATAAATTTCAATTTTTTTCGAATAGTAGCAGAAATATATGAAATTTATGTAATTAAACAATTTTTTTTATTTTTTCGTTAAACATGTCAACTAACATTTGGGCTCCTTTTGCATTGGCTTCATTATAGTATGGCAATTTGCTTAATCGGTCGATCCAAGCAGTAACTTTTTTTGGTATTGCAGGAGCTAAACCCACTAAACTGGTCACAGTTGATGCAATACTGAAATCAGCAATAGTCATGGTTTTACCACATATATAGGGTTGATCACCTAGAAATGTTGCTAGAAAATCGTAAGCCTCATAAACCGCATCGATTTTTTCCCGTGGTACTTCAGTGGCATTCTGATAAAAGATTGGAAAAGCGATATTTTTGATACACCCTTGAAATAGGACACCTGACTCAAAATGCAAACGTTGGTCTACTATTGAACGTGCGTATGGTTCCTTCGGATATAATTCATCAGTTTTAGCATATTTATTGACCAAATATGCGCATATAGCGTGTGAATCCCATATATACTTGTCATCGTCTTCCAACATAGGAATAGTATGCTGTGGGTTTTTCCGAAGATATTCTTTTGTTTTATGCTCTCCAGCAAGAGTGTTAATTATTTTGTATTCATACTCTAGACCTAGTGCATCCAATGTAAGTTTGCAAGCGCGTACTGGAGGACTTGCTTCAGTTCCATATAAAATCAGTTTTCCCATTTTTAAAATTAATTTATATCTTTTATTTGCTTTATACGTATTCTATTTGAATGTTTCTTTGGTATGTTCCGTCTAAAGAATAGTATAAAATCAAAATGCAATTGTTTAAATATGGAATCAAATAAATTTATTTATTTCTTATCTATAAGTGCACTTTAAACGAAATAATAATAATAAGTTTGTTATTTACTGAAGATACGAATTTTTGTTTTATTTTTCAATATAATGTAAATAATATTATATGTTGATAACGAGTATTATTTGCAATTAATTAAATTGTTACTAAGGCTTAAAAATACTTGTAATATGCAAGATAATAACTTGTAGGGGTCTGGCATTATATGACCGACCATATGTGATATAACAGAGTTAATGATAATGAACATTTATTTTATGCGATTTACAATAAAAAAAGAAATAACGCAAAACAAAATGTTCGATATATTTTTCTGAAGCTCAAGTGTCTTTCAAGTGTAATTTTGTAATTTGTAATTAAAAATTGATCGAACAATATATTTGCCACAATTATGCTGTATATGTAATATGGATATCATAAGTATAGATACAATATATTTAAAATAATCGGTCGGTCGGTCACTCTGTATTTTCGTCAATAATATCACGTATGACTGAAGTTGTTAAAAATTTGAATTAAATGTGTTTACAGTTGAACCGAGGTTTTTCAATAGAAGTTTTTATCTTAATCATCGGGTTTTATCTGGGTTGTAAACAGAACAGATTTTAAACAGAACAGATTTTGAAATCTTAGTAGAAAACTTCAATTTCAATTTCGTGAAGCAGATTTTAAATGTGCTGATTGATTTCTTGTTGATGAACTTGTTTAGCTCTTTTGAGAGATATCTGTGCCTAGCGCTGATTCAGAGTAACAAAACATATCAAAGATTTTATGCGAGTCACAGTTCTGGTGTATATTTTTATAAAATTTCAATCAATATCAACATACCATCTATATCATATATACCTATCTCTATATATATATCTACACATCTATATATTTCCATCTATACCATACATCTATCATATATATATATATATATATATTATCTATATCTATCTATATCATAACAAGTAATTCCATATATGCAGTGGAAAATATATTTTTTTAATATTTAAGAATGTTAATGACATACTTCAATACATATTTATTGAATCTGTGTTCCAATTTAACATATCTTTTTTCTAAAAGAAAAAATATCTGCTCTTAAATTGACATTTTTACGTCCGTTTTTTTTTTAATTAAAAGTTCTATACACTTTGTACACTATATATATAATTTAGTTTATTAATAGTTTTTGTTTTAATTTTCTATTAACGTAAAATTATAGTAAATTATATATATTTATGTAAAAATAGTTAAGTGTACTGATTTTTATCCAATAATTATCAAAACTTTGTTATTGAAAAATTTATTTTATTTTTTTTAATTTTTTTAATTTTTTACATGTGATTATATAAATAATTTCTTAACCTTTATAATGAGATTAAATACTATCTAGTGTTTCATATACAATATATTGTATTATTATTCGAAATATTATAGTAATATTACATTATTCGAAAAATGTTGTTTTTAAACAATTTTCGTAATTTTATCATTGAACATATCCACTAACATCTCAGCGCCTTTAGCATTGGCTTCTTTATAATATGGCAACTTGCTTAATCGGTCGATCCAAGCAGTAATCTTTTTTGGTATTGCAGGAGCTAAACCCACTAAACTGGTCACAGTTGATACAATACTGAAATCAGCAATAGTCATGGTTTTACCGCATATATAAGGTTCATTGCCTAGAAACGCTTCTAGAAAATCGTAAGCCTCATAAATCGCATCGATTTTTTCTCGTGGCACCTCAGTGACATTCTTATAAAACACCGGCAAAGCAATATTCCTGATACACCCTTGAAATAGAACTCCTGATTCGAAGTGTAGACGTTGGTCTACTATTGAACGTGCGTATGGTTCCTTCGGATATAACTCATCAGTTTTAGCATATTTATTGACCAAATATGCGCATATTGCGTGTGAATCCCATATATATTTGTCATCATCTTCCAACATAGGAATAGTATGCTGTGGGTTCTTTCTAAGGAATTCCTTTGTCTTATGCTCTCCGGCTTGGGTATTAATTAGTTTGTATTCATACTTCAAACCTAACGCTTCTAAGGTTAGCTTACAAGTACGTACTGGACAGCTTGGGTCGTTGCCGTATAATATTAATTTACCCATATTTTAATTATAAGATGTTAATTATACACTTCAGATATATTTTTTAAGTACTCGCTATGGATACTTAACTGTTTCTGAGTGCATTTCAGCTAAGTCACCTATTTATATATTTTTCTTATCAGTAACTAAAACACATTTGTATATTATTTGAGATATTTGTTGATACTTGATACTTATTGTTTGTTAAAGCTGTTTCTTACTTAATTTAAATCAATTATTTGATTGTTCCCGGCGTGTAAATATATAGTTGCTAATATAAAAATATTGTTGATAATAAATTATAATTTATATGTAAACACATACCTATATAGAATAACAGATATTTAAATTTTTATTTATTTCGTGTACACAGAAAGATGCATTGATAGACTTGAGCACTTTTAATAGACAATATTTAAACTTGATGACTTGCATATAATTTGGTTTGAGGTAGATGTCTTAATATTAGGTTGTTGTAATGTTAATTGAAATTAATAAATAAACCTACAATAATACTACAATAGTTTATTTGTTGAATGTTGTTGAATATTTTTCATGCATTAAAAGTCACAGTTCAATCAGACGGGATTGATAATTTAACTATAATATCCTTTAACAAATCCTTTACTTTCCTCTTTTTTCCTTTATCTTTCCTTTACCATCCATTTCTTTCTTCTCTTCGTTATAGAGATATCATTTATGTAGATATTGTAATTTACTAGATATTATAATGGCATAAGCTTTCGTGTTGTTTGTGGTTATTGTTGTTGCCTGTCTTGGGGTCCCATCTGTTGCGGATGGCTCAGCTAAAGCAAGGATTAACTCGGGTTATCATTTTTGTGGAGTATTAATAGCGTATAATAAGAAATAGTGGGATTTGTGATTGACTGAAATAAGTTGAGAAGCATTGCTAAAAGGGCGGTAGGGTATTTAATGTAGAAAGTATAACAAAATTCAGCAACTTTGAGAACTTTTTTTAGTTCTATTATATAGTAAAAATTAAAAAGTTGATATTTACTCATATTCATATTTACAAATGCAAGTATATAAACATCGCAACAATAGTAAACGCAATAACAACAGCAGTACTAAAAAAAGGGGAAAAAACTATATGAAGACAATGAATATGAGATTTAAGGAGATAAACAGAAAACATAAGATAGATAAATGAGATAGTTTAGGTAAAAAATTGCCCATAAAACTCTTTGAATTTTAAGAAATTAAAAAACATATTTTTTTTAAATTATTAATAAATTGTGTCTATTTCACAGTATATTACCCCATTTTAAAATCTTTTAAATATTTGTGTTATCTTTTAAAATGAGATGAAGGCAGTTCATTGAACATTTAAAATTTTAATTATTTTGTGCTGCATTTTTTGCTAAATGAAGAAAATGCACAAAAGCCGGAAAGTTGTTTGCTTTCAGTTCGAAACTATGGTGACTACATAACATCAAAAGAAATTACTCTATAGTTTAAGCTTACTTTCTAAGAAAAACCAATTCCCAAAAAAAAAACAAACCATACTCAATCGTTTAAAATATGTTTAAAACCTGTCTTTTTATGCTCACATTTCAAGTTTTATTTTTTATTAGACATAATAAATGTCAGAGGCTTCACAAAGGGGGGCTTGAAGTTACACAAACGAGCCCTGCAGTCATATTTGTATATTAAAGTAACTATAGAAATTTGGCCCCACCAATTAATTTCGGCACCATGAAATCACTATGAGTACTTACTTAACCACTGTATTAAGTATAAAATATTTAAATGACATCACTAACATAAAATTTAGTAAAATTGAAGAACTTGTTCATAAACTCTGGTAATAACCTTAAAAAGCATTATATATTTGAAACTGTTTTATTACCCATATTAATTCATACTATTTGGTTTCCATCATTTAAGTCTCTTTTCACATGATAAGCTAGATTTGCTTACTGCATAATGACCTCTCCGAAAGTAGTAAGACCCCACGGCGGTTAACATCAACAATATATTATTAACCATCTGAATAGTATAGTATAGTTTTTATACTCTTTAAAATAAAAATGAGTCATATTTATAGTTTAAAAGGTTTGTTTTTATTATTCATTAAAAAATAAGTATTTTAAAATGCTTTGAACAGTTATGGGTTTTAAGGCACAATTGTGAAATTCTTGGATTTAAACATGCCAATCAGCATTTCCGCACCCTTAGCATTTGCTTCTTGGTAGTAGGGTAACTTCTCCATACGTTTGATCCAAGCACTCACTTTAGGATATTCACTCTCCTTGATTTCAAGTATACCAACTGCTGAAGAAATTGTTGAAATAAGACTGAAATCAGCAATTGTTAACTGGTCACCAGCGACATATGGATGATTTTGTAGGAATGTTTCCAAAAGTTTATAAACATTAATGACATTATCGATTTTGCTTTGAGGAATTTTGGTTTCGTTGAGGAAAAGCAGAGGATATGTGATATTACGCAAGGCGCCTACGAAAACGACGCTGGATTCAAAATGTAAACGTTGGTCGACAACAGCGCGTTTAAGAAAGTCTTTTGGATATAATTTATCATCTTTGCCATATTTACGTACTAAATACGCTATAATTGCGTGAGAATCCCAAATGAAGTGTCCATCATCTTCTAAGGTGGGCACTGTGTGTTGTGGATTTTTGGCTAAATATTCTTTGGAAAGATGTTCACCTTGCAATAAATTAACTTGTTTATATTCGAAAGGTAAATCTAATGCTTTGAGTGTCAGTAGACAAGCACGTACTGGTGGACTGGCATCGATACCGTATAACACAAGTTTACCCATTTTAAGCGGTCTACTGTCCGTTATGTTTAACCGAGAATGTACAACTTCAAACTGAGTAAAATTTTCTCTCAACTTTTCATTTAAACGAACAAGTATAGAGCTTTTTATACTTTCTCAACCAGATGCGTGTATAGGAGCGAATGTATGTCAATATGTTATAGATAGCAAACACTGATGATCTAAAAGCTTTAATATTTTTGGTATTTTGGTAAGAAGTAAAAAACAAAACACTACAAAACATCTTGATTATTAAATAGGTTCCAAAAAAATTTGTTCATATCAATAAACATGTATGATATGGTATATAAATAATGAGCGGAATAATCCAATGAATGTAAAAATATACAAATTTTTTCAATAGATATGATAACTATAAAAATTTGTTTAAATGATAATTTCCCACAAATAACAAATAATAATATTTTGAAACTACTAATCGGTGTGGTTTTAGATAATATTGCCATTCGTTGGTTCTTATTAAAAAGTTGTGTTTAATTTAAAATTTGCTTACATTTATACTTGCGAATGTGAGTATATGGATTATATACGAAAAACCTATTCTACACCTTGTGTCAGAAGTCCATCAACGGATAGAATAACATTTAAAATCTTTGTGGTCTCTTTTTTAAATGACCTCACGAAGCTGCTGCCCTTTAAAATTAAGGAGAAAGTTAAATATATGGCTTTGTCAGGTTCGTTGCTTTTGACCTAAATTAAAAGTGCAGCGCCCCTTTAAAGGAATAAAGTTTAGACAGTCCATGCTTCCTGCATTAAATTGGTACTTTACGCCTGTTGTTTGGACAGTGGACATGTTCATTCGTGACAACTGGCTATTATATGCGTTGAAGTGAGCTTTGGTGCACAAGGCTGTCACATTAACCTAATCTAACCTAGATACTTATATACTTATACATTACAACAATAATAAAAACAATAGCAAAAGTAATGTAAATGTAGAAAACGTCCCGCAAAACATGTTTAATATTAAATGTTAGCTTTTTTGAACATTACATATCGTTCATAATGGAGGAGAAGCGGGTACATAAAGGTATATCGACATACATTTATTAAACAAGGTCATATATGAAATGTAGTGTGTTACAAAATATAGGATATAATATATACGTCTATATTTCTTAGGAAATAATATTGGAAATCTCTATTTTGTAATTGCTAGCGTCGTTCGCAGTGTTTACTTGTGTATTAAAATCATTTCGAAAGATAATCTGATTTTGATCATTCTAAAAAATATACAAGATCCAAAAAGCCGCAATTATCTTCCGCAAGTCCTAAGAAATGACTTCACTTTAAGACTAACAAACTGAGCACTATTTTTTATATGGACTAAAACGTCTCCTTAAATGCACTACAAACATTTTATCAAATTTAATATAACATTTGTATATTTAAAAATAATTTTTTTAAATGTTTGCCTTGTATTCGTCTGTATTATATTCACATTATAAACTGATTAAATAGTAATAACTAACACACATGTGTACATATATTTTGATTATAATTTCTTAAAGATAATTATTTTTTTTGGAAATATAAACCTCAGAAGCCGTTGACACAATTTTTCTTATAATATAGATTGATTGTCTTGATTAGAATAATGCGATAAAATAGTTTTACAAAATACATTATGTTGTCATGTCACCTATATATAGTAGAAGTTCAATCTCGATATGTAAAAATTCTATTCATGAATGCCATATATGGTAAATGTATACAAAAGGTATTTGCATTTCGGTATCTTGTTGTTATTTTTTATAGATTATTAAAATATTCAACTAATATTAATGTGCTTTAAATTGCATCTGAAATAGAGAATACTACGCTCATCCCAAATACTACTAACATTGTTTAATATAATCTTATCAAACTTTTCTATAAAGTAGACAAGATACTAACAGAGTACCGACTTTCACTGAAGTGCAACACAACGGTAATATTATAAATTTATTGTAATGCAATAAACTTCAATTAAACAGAAAATATCAAGATCTTCAAATAAAGGCTGAAATGACGAGTTCTTTAAAGGGAATACGAGTCTGCGGTCTAGAAGGATTAAAACTTACATGTCAATAGCCATCTCCTTCGGTTTTTTTAAACAGAAATACTTTACCGTAGTTGCTTTTTAAGTTTTTTTTAAGCATAGACTATCCAGCTAGTCAACTTAGTGATTAAGTAGAGTAGTATTCTCCAAAAGTGACTTATTTTGGTTACAAAAAACTTTTCAATCTAGTACATCTAGAGCATCCAGTTCACAAAATTAATTAGCTGATTAGAATTAATTTTTCGCGAACTTATTGCCATTGATTGCAGGTCGATCAGGCACACAGCACAGCATTACCTAATAAAGCAGTACTTTAATTGCTATTTGAATAATTGTATAGATACAGCTATGGATGATTTTCAACCCTTTGGTAAGTTTTACTCGAGCATAGACCGCAATGAAGCGATTGTCTTTCATGTCTCTCATGCATTGTTGGTTGAAACGTCTGTTTTGTGACGGTACAAAATCTTCTAGGAGCGTATGCTTTCTCTCTCTCTCACTCTAATTTTGTATGGGCAGATTCCGAATGCCTATAAAAACCGTTTTGCGGTTGAAATTCAGGTAAACTTTGTTACATCTGTCCAAAAACTTCAAAGGGAAGTGATCGTTCACTAAAGTATCACAAAAGGCTGTGATTGATTTAACATATTGTATCAATTTAAATGCTAATGGTTTTATATATAATAATCTCTATGATTTTGTTTACTTATGAATTGTTTAATTCGAAAATATTTATAATGAAAGAAGTTAATATCTAGCAATTGGTTGTCTTCGTCTAAACGCAAAAGGTTTTTTAATCTATCGATCTTATATTTCTTTAACCATCAGTGAAAGAAAATTATTTTTTAAAAATGCATGGTTTCACTTGAAACTTAATTTTGACTATGCGTTGCATCTTTATTTTCGATATATTAAGTTAAGTAGTCATTTATTTTCCACTGTCGTGCGAATTTTGGTTAATTTAAGCCCTAACTGTCAGAAAGGGTAAAGGCCGTACAGAAACATTTTTACCTGGTAGCTACCGTAGTACATTGCAGTAGTGTTAGTCCAGCTTAATGATGCTATAGTTTGAATACATTTATTAAGTAAAATAAAAAAAGCTTTTTAGAACTATATAAATTATACATATGTCATGACATATGTCAAGTTCGGTTTGTACTGACAACACCCTACACAAAAACAATGAAATAATTCCGATAAATAAATTTGTGAGCAAAGCTTTTTTGTTTTTAAACAAAAGTATATCTGTATCTGTAGATACTCATATCTCTAGGCTTAAAAAAAAACTTGCAATGATGACTCGGCAGAAATGTTTATTATTATAATTTCGATAAAACAAAGCGGAGGCAGTGTGTTCATTTTATGTATAATAGAAGCTTAACAACATTATTCAATAAGAAAAAAATTCATTTTAATGACAATAACCAAATAAATGTGTAGTGCAAATTTAGGCAATTAAGATAAATATTTGTTTAAGGGGGCAGAGAATAAATTCCATTAAATTCATCTAATTTTAACTCGATAGTTTCTATTCATATATATATACATTGGTTTATAGAATTGTGTATTATTAAATATTAAATAGAATTTTCCTTCAGGTAATTAAGTTCCTAGTAAGACAACAGTAGCATAAAATATAAAAAAGTGTTGTTAATGGTCAAACTATGTATGATTAATTGTCCTACTCTAGATACAGATACTAATGTACATTTATTTGTTTAACCTATAATTCAACTAACATTTTTAATGGAAGAATGTAATTTAACCAGAGCACCCTTTTCGAAATAACACATTTAGGTCGTAGATTTATAAATGCTGTTAAAATACATTGATTGCGTTTCTTCGATAAGCTTATTCCAATGTACTCGTATCTTGCATTTAATATTTGAAAACAGTTGATATATATATATAAAATAAAGTCAAATTTAACGTCAATTATTTTATATCGATTTTATGAAAAAATTTTTTTATGAAGTCATTGAATCCATTAGAATTCATATTGTTGGTAGCGATGTAGAAGCTTAAAG
The DNA here is from genome assembly GCF_002237135.1 of Teleopsis dalmanni. Lineage (NCBI taxonomy): Eukaryota > Metazoa > Arthropoda > Insecta > Diptera > Diopsidae > Teleopsis > Teleopsis dalmanni. The sequence goes on along the minus strand of NC_051847.1, from coordinate 18,747,928 downwards.
TGGTAAGTCAGGAACTTCTGACCAAGAAAGACTGCACAAGGTAGGCTAACCTGAAAAAAGAACAAAATGATAGAGGTTTACATATTCTAAATTATTTTTAAAAAGGTTTTTTGAACAGTAGTGAACTACAACAACAAATATTTATTTTATATTATTTTAATTAATTGAATTTTTGACTGACCATACAGGTGTTTCGAGTATTGTCAAATACCAATCATCAGTGGTCTTGAAAATAATTCTTGTATTTAATTATTTGTTAATAATATTGTTTGAGACTGTAAGTACCAGGAATCCAACTCGAGTCCTGCCAAATTTGAAGCTCAGAGTCAGCGCACTTTAACCAACTAAGTCAAAGCCTTTTTGGAATTTGTTTTAAATATATTTATCTGTTTGTAACAAATTTACATGTTATTACATCAAAATATTCTTGTATCATCCCATCTTTGTTTGTTTCTACATTAAGACTGAAAAGTTTTCGGAAATTCTCATTTAAAATTCGCGCGCTGTATATTTTTCGATATTTTAAGTTTATGTAGTTTGGCAGCACTGTCCTTAATTACTATGCCAAAAATGAGCGCGATCTGTCAGACAGTTCGTTTACGGCAGCTGTTGAAACCAGTTCCCCTCAGTAGTGCGTTGCGAAATGTCTTCGACGGTCGTACGACCGTCCTGAAAGGCTTTGTACCACTCATAAACTTGAGTTTTCGATAAAACTGATTCCCCATAAGCCTTTTGTAGCATTCGCAACGATTCTGCACACGAAATTTCGTTCGAAACACAAAATTTGATGCAAACTCTTTGTCCAATATTTTTTTCCATTGTTTTTTTCGCAACGCACTACTGAGGTGAACTGGTTTCAACAGCTGCCGTAAACGAACTGTCTGACAGATCGCGCTCATTTTGCATAGTAATTTTCCTTAATTGCTGCCAAACTACATAAACTTAAAATATCGAAAAATATACAGCGCGCGAATTTTAAATGAGAATTTCCGAAAACTTTTCGGTCTTAATGTACAATAATAATAGTTTCTACTGAATAATTAATTCAGTGCTGGTAAAAAATCTAGTGAGATGATCAAAAAAGTGTTTTAAGCTACTCCAATATTTCACCACTATAATCTAATTGTAACCATATAATAAAATAGAAATGTTTTTTAAATCAAAAATTGGAAAGATGTTATTTAAGATATATATAAACTTGTCATTTCGATATTAGATACTTATGAACCCATTATCATTTAATATAAGCGCCATATTTGTTCATAAGAAATCTTATTTTCAATATATTTTTATAATTAATTTATTTCAAAACAAAAATTTAGTTCAATTGTGATTTTTACAAAATAAGATTTATTTTTTTCAGAAAGTGTTAAATATTTAGTATCTAAACTTTTAGTTTTATTAACAAATTAACATGTTTTTATGAATTTAAAAATAATAACACTCAGTCTCTATATTCGCAGAATAGAATAGTGCGAGATCCAAAGCTGATAAATAGTGACTGATCACCATACGAAAATATCGCTTTCTATTATGAAATGTTATTGGAGTTAGTGTAAGAAAATGTTAAGTGAATATTTAGAAAAAGTAATCGGTTATTAGATTTAAATTTTATCAACTTTTTAATTATTTTCTATCGATATTTCAACTATCGATATTTTTTCTATGTATCGATATGTAACCATTGTATTTGCAATAATGAATAAAATTATTTTTTAAAATTTTTTATTATTTATAATCAATAATAAATAAATATATAAAAATATTATTTTTAGAGTTTAATAAAATTTTGAGCACCTTTCCTTAGCAATCCTAATAAATAATTTGAAGCTCTTTAACTTGTTGTTCATATATTAGCTACAGACTTTTTATTTGAGATATTTATTGTTGTGACTTTATTTTAAAATGGGTTATTTAACGTCTATATAGTAAAATATACAAAAAAAATATATCTTTTATTATAAACATCGTCACCTGTCTTAATATACTGTATATAAAATTTGATTATTTAATTTGCTTTAGTTTATGTATTAATAAATAAAAGTGAGCTTATACAAAAATAAGTAATAATTTCTTTTCATTTCATCGAGATCAGAATTTTATAACTTTAAATATTCTTCCATAAACACTTTCTTAAAAGGTACACCCAGAGTAGTATCTTTGTCTAATATGCAGTTTCAGAATTTAAATGTACTTTACTTTCTATTAAAGCTTCTTATAGAGATTTAAAAAATACTATTGATGAAGAAAACAGTGATATTGAATGTTCTTCTATATTCTATAAACACTTTCTTAGAAGGTTCACTCAGAGTAGTATCTTTATCTGATATGCAGTTTCAGAACTCAAATGTACTTTCTGTTAAAGCTTCTTATAGGGATTCACTATAAGTACTACTGATGAAGAAATCTTGTACTGAAATTCAAAATATGTTATTTTTTTAGATAAGAAACCCATGCTATACAAAAAGCACTTGCGATATATATATACCAATTTTGCCATGTAGTGTCCTAAAATTTGCACATTAATGTCTCTTATCAAAGAAATATTTTATATGCAAATAATAACTATATATCGTTCTTTCTTTTATCCCTCCATTAGCAACTTTATACTTTACCTAATAGGTATATAATATACCTGGCTAACTTACGACTGTAGATATATTAATTAAAAATAAGAAAAGTGGTTGTAATGCAAAAACATTATTTCTCATACATAAGCATATGCGGAAAATAGATAGAGTCGAATCTAAGATTTACTCATAAATATGTATTGCAGATAGGTGAGGTTGGAGAGATGGACTTTTGAACTAAGGTTCACTTAAGCTCAAATAATGGCCGGTTATGATAATACAAATAGGTTACGTCAAACTAAAATAAAAATAATTTTTAAATAAAGAAGTCTATCTATTTCTTGAATAGGTGAGGTAATAACAAAGAAACCTTGCTATTAAAGATCGATATCATTAGATTAGATGAAATTAAAATATATAATTTTATTACCCGTGAAATACACACTGTGAAATGCAACAACTCAGCATTTTCTTCTTATCATTTTTTTTCTTATAATTATAACTATATGTTTTATACTGATTTATATAAAATAAACAAATAATTCAGATTGAATCTATCTTATCATTGTGATTTCTTATATATGCAAACAACTTAAAACACCTTATAGAGTTCATTTAATTAAATTTGTTTGTTAGTTTTTATTTACTAGCACATTATCGCATTTAATTATTAGTTTTACTTCAACATTATTTTATCTTATCATTATGTTAAATATACTTTAAATAAAAATTTTTAAAAATCAATTTAAATCAGCTAATTTAGCCTGTATTCTCTCGACAATCGCTTGTATGCCAACAGCGCTAACTTCTTCATAATATGGCAACTCTTTCATACGCTCGAACCATGCAGCCAGTTTTGGAGTTTTACTTACGTCCACTGGTGATATCGGTGCCAGTGATGATACCGACGATACAATACTGAAATCAGCGATTGTCAATTTATTTCCGGCAAAATATTCGTGATCACCGAAAAATTTTTCCAGTGTTTCGTATGCCTCATTAATAGCTTTTATACGTTCAGCCACTACCTCCTTAGTGGGCGTGCCGTGGAATACAACAGCAACTAGCTGTCGAATACATGCAGTGAAAAGAACACCATTTTCAAAATGTAAGCGTTGATCCACTACGGCACGTTGATAGAAATCTTTCGGATACAAAGAATCATCTTTAGCGTATTTTCGTACTAAATATGCGATAATGGCGTGCGAGTCCCATATATATTTTCCATCATCTTCAAGAAGTGGCATAGTGTGTTGTGGATTTTTCTGCAAATATTCTGGTTGCAAGTGCTCACCAGCAGCTACGTTGATTTCCTTGAATTCATAGTCTAGTTCTAGAGCCTTTAGTGTGAGGAGTACGGCACGCACCGGTGGACTCATATAGACACCATAAAGTATTAATTTCGAGCTCATTTTACTTGTAATAAAATTTAATTTTCACTTGCAGCGAACTAACTTATTTCTAAAATAAATTATATGGTAATTGTTTATTTTATACTCAGTCGTAAGCTTTTTGTGAAACCATTTTTATTGGAGCTTTAATTATTATTCTCTTGTGAAAATTGTTTAATAATAGAATTTTTCGTGTACAAATATTCGCTGTCATGGCACGAGATGTGGAGTACGATAGACCAAAATATATGTAGTTACTTACGCACGTAGTTACTGGTCGTTCCCCACTAACAGTTTTCGCAGTGTCTGATTTTCTCCACACAGTAGAGCTTTACGATTTTTATCTACCAAATATATGCGGGAAGCTACATTTATTTGACTATTAGTCTTTAATTAGTATTTCTACAAAATATTAAACAATTTCTTATGGTATTACTCATTCTGACACCTTTTTATGTTTACTTATAACAAATTTATTGACGGGCTATAAAATTTATCAATATATATAATCTCAACTGTCATGTGAATAACTCGATAATTATATACAGATTAAAGATGTGTAAACAGTGACAATTGATTTTGTGAATTGTCAGATATCGAGAGAAATTTTCAATTTAAAACACTTATGTATAATTGTTATTAGATTAATTAATATCTATAAAAAGCAGCTGGGTTGTACAACTTTGAGTCCTATATTTTGTAGATTTTTATTACACGAAAACTCTACCATTTTCTATTCGAAATTGATATCTTGCCATATTACATAAAATTCTTTATTAAACGACAACTCTACCTAAATCTAATACTATTAAATATCAACTTAAAATGCAACGACATTTATAACTATTTGGATGTAATACTAGACAAACGCTTCACTTGGTAGACAAAGACTAGAAATATAGTAAGTTTCTTGTCAAAAATATTCTCAAATATATATTAGCTTATATACTAACTTTCATAAGAAATATACTAAACATTTTTTGTCATTTTGACTATTAGTTAACAAGTTATCCTCTTTTATTTTAATTTTCGTTTGTTACGGTAAGGCATATGAAACCCATCTTACCAACTAAAATATCATACTTCTTCATCAGGGAGACCTTCCTGGGACCTTCGAGAATGTTTCTGCTTTTTCTTGGTTTCTTGCCATCTTCTTTGTTTGCTAATACCAAGCATCCAGACTTCCGCATCATCTTTGCTTACTCACGCTCTTCTGCTTTAGGAAATATCTTTTTGGTTCTTATGACGAGCTCAGCGAATCTCGTTACAGCGTTCCAAGCATCTTTGGTTTATAGCAGTTTATTTACAATATTTTCTTCGTGCATTCGCCGACATTACCTTCTACCGCAGACCTTTCATTGTCTGCTAATCTACAAATAAATCATAGAGAATAAGAGATGGCCCTTTTGAAAGTAACGCGAGTAATAAAAGTGAGGAATGCATTAAAGTGAATAGTCAAATTCCAATGGTATGTTAGACAATAGGATATTCATAGAGACAGTTAAAAAATATTAAAATCTACACATCTCGAGTAAGACATATATTATAACATATATACAAGTGCCCACCCACAGAAAAGAGTGAAAGATCTGAAGCAATTAAACTCTAAGGAACTATACTATTTTTTTATAAAAAAATTGTCTTGTAATTTATGTATGAGTATAAATAAATTTTATTCTGTGGTATTGAACCGATATAATATTGGATTCATAATATTGTATAGGTTCAAGTATAACCAGAACAGAATATTCATAGTATGTACTTGAATTTTCCTATGTTAGGCATTGTGCTTAGTTAAAGCAACTATTAGATACTATTATACCTCTGAACCGAATGTCTTAGTCAACATTTTTATTCAATTATTGTAGAATATTGTTTTTATAAGTCAATAGATGTTCCATTATTATTAGAATAAAGTATATAGCATACATTTTGAAATTAAAAACGTTTTGCACTAAAACAGATTTTCTATGATTTATCATGGAAAATAAATGTGGTTTCTGCTATTAAAGTATAAAATTACATTTGTTATTTTTTATTACATAATTATTAATAAAAGTTTTTTCTGTTTATATCTTGGCTCCTGAGTTCTTTGTGTTTTTTATTATTTATTTCAATTTAATAGAAATTACTCTTCTCAAATTGATTCCATTTTAATCTTTTTAACTTCATAGTATTTCTTAGATTTATATTACTTTTATTTATAGATTTATATATGCCACCGAAAAATATGCTTATCTAAAGAAAGGTATTATTTCGAGAGATTATAAAAGTCTATTAAACTAATAAAAATGACCGAAATACAGGTCTTAAAGATTATATGTCACACTATAGAGGTGATAAAAAACTAACTATATTGTACATAAATATTTGGCTATGTTAACAAAAAGAGTACCAACTTTATTCCTATTCAATCAAACACAGTCACCCTGAGGTCCTGAGTGCAGTCATATACCAAGAGAAAAAGCTTGAAGACTTAACACTCCCTTTGAAATGAAGGGAGTACCAGTCACACAACAAACGTTGATAAATCATATTCTGCCATTAAAAATAATAAATACAATATGAAATATAATTGGTTAATGATAAACTTATAGCGCTTGCTATATCCTCAGGATTTTACTTTTGGAACGGATTAAGCGATCGACCATTTCTTTATAAAAACAAATTCAAGAAGATTATTTCTGTATACTATTCAACTGTGTAAGTGTTCTTTAACTGCAAGTGTGATTCCAAATTTTTCATTTGTTATATTTTATTTTTTTTTTTTTCATTGAAGATATCAAATGATTCGTAAGGTTTTATTAGGTTAAGTTTATCTGGCCGCAAGACGCATGTGTACCTGTTCGTCCCAAGTAAGGGACAAATTTGTATATCTATTTTTTTGTATATCTAAGAAGTACTTAACGCTTTATTACTAAGACAGAACTATCAAGCATTTTTTAAAAGCTATTTTAGGACGCGTCCAGATTTTAATGGGATTTCAATCAAAACCCTGTGTTCTGTTGTTCTAGCACACACGTACCATATCAGGGTGGTTCTCATATAGTTCATATTAAAAAAAAATGTAATTAATAATTTTTATAAATATAGTCGTCAATATTTGATGATTTTGAATTTGTTGCCCAAACCATGAATCCGGTTTTGGGGTTTTGTAAATTTATAGATCTCTATAAAAACATTTTTAATAAATATTGGGTGATTATTCAAGCGAATTCATTGTATAATATATATACAAAGTTTACTATTTTTTTTCTCCATAATATTGTGATTTGAAAGCAATGAGTTTAGGGTGTAACTATTATTTAATATATCAAAATTTAGTAAAAATAAATATAATTAATGAAATGGAAGGCATACCACATGCTGAGTAAAATATTATCAATAATTTTTATCAAACCCGGTGAGAGCAGAGTGGTAGCCAAGTTATCATGTTACATACGCGATTAAATTCACTAAGTCAATATTTATAGATAACCGCAATATATGTAAAAGTGTAAATTTATAGAACAAAAAAACAAAAAACAGCTTTTGACTTCGAATTATGAAATATTAGAATAAATGTTGAAAAAAGTTTAGCTTTTAGATCGCGTGGCTAAAATAATCAATACTTTTCAAGTGTTTTATACTAGCAAAGCAACTTGATAAACTTACCTAAATACTAATGAGTAATAATGATGACCAGCAATTTTTTAAGTTTATTAACGCATAGAAGACAAAAATAGGGCCATAAATTACAAACATATTTAAATTATAGTCCCTTCCGTACATTGATGACATCAAAAACATTTAAATTACAATTAAAAATGAGTTAAAAAATTTAATTTCACCTATATATACTTGAACTTTAAAAATAAAATTTATATTAATGATTTAATCAATATATATCTATGATATATTCATACAATTATTTCCCAAAAACTCAATTACTATAATTTTTTACTTTACTTTTCTTAAATGTACTTAGACAAGAGCACTTAGACTGAATACAAAAACAGAGGCTTTGTTGATCCATTAAAGGAATGGGCCTATGGATGGACCTAAACTTAAAAACGGACAAGCCGATACTTCTGTCCATGTATTCATGTTAAATCTAACTAAGCAAATTGTAGTTTTTATTACAAATTATTGAAGGGTCAGTATTACTATATATGTATTAGAATAGTCAGGTAATTATACAATCTCTTATCTGGATTGAACAATACAAATAAACTGATAGTGGTTTGGTGTACAGTGCTCGAGACTGGAGTTAATCAAACAATTGTGAGGAAATTATCAAATAGTTTATCAATGAAAATAGTTTACAGTTTAAATACATTTGTAGTAAGATTAGGTATTGGATTCCTAACTGCACATTATCCTGTTAACTATCGCCTTTCAGAAGCATTGCGTGGCATTAGAGAGTACAAAAGCATTTACCATTTTGAAATTATACTTCCATTATGTTAGTCTTGTAATATCGTCTCGCGTGCATTTTGGTATGGAACCAAACAATTTCCTAAAACTTATTAATAATCATACTCTTAGTCTGAGTGAGATTAGGGATATAGTATTCTATTGCTGAACGTTAATAAGTTCGCGTGCATTTAAAATATCGGCTCGCGTTCATTTAATTCAAAATCGTTATGGAACCAAATGATTTCCTAAAACTTATTAATAATCATACTCTTAGTCTGAGTAAGATTAGAGATATAGTATTCTATTGCTGAACGTTAATAAGTTCGCGTGCATTTAATTCAAAATCGGTATGGAACCAAATGATATCCCAAAAGTTATTAATAATCATACTCTTAGTCTGAGTAAGATTAGAGATATAGTATTCTATTGCTGAACGTTAATAAGTTCGCGTGCATTTAATTCAAAATCGGTATGGAACCAAACGATTTCCTAAAAGTATAGTATTCTATTGCTCGACGTGAATGGGTTTAAACAGATAGATGTAGCAGTTTAAAAGGAATATACTTTGAACCTTTAGATTGCTATAAGTACAAACATTATTCAAATTTTATATATATTCATTTTGTAAATTTTCAATTTATATTCAATTCACAAAATTCATATTGAATTTATCAAAGTGACTTATTATTATCAAAATTTGAAGATTTATAAGAACGGGTACGGAGAGTACAGAGATAAAGTTTGCAACTTTTTGCTTTAAAATAACAATACACACGGCTGTTGAAGCAATTACAATAAATACGGTTCGTATACCCCAATGTCAACTATAGCATTAGTATAGCATACTATAGCAGATAATGTCACCTACGTTGGGATGCACTTAGATAGAAGACTAGCGTAGCGTAAGCATATAAAAGCAAAAACAAGTCAAAATCAATACTTGAGCTGCTAAGCCAAATTCTCTTCTAAATAGCCAATTCGCGTTAAGCTTAGAATATAAAGTTCTTCTTAATATCAAATTCTTCTTAAACCAAATTGGACATATGGCCTTCAAATGTACGTCAATACCGGTGCTTCAAACTATCTCTTTTTTCAGGGACCTTTTACATCTCAGGGGTATGGTGAATTAATTTTATATTTATTTCACATATATAAACAAACATAATAGATATAAGTTTCATCTTGAAGATTTCTGCTGTCAGAACCTCTCTTTTTTCAGGGCCCTCTACATCTCAGGAGTGTGGTAAATTAATTTAATATCTGCCCTATGATGTATTTATATCACATATGGTATATGAATAAACATAATATATAATACAGAAATATATTTTTTATATCGCCTATTGCTTATCTATGATTGCAGTATAGATTTTATGCATAACATTTACTTCGACTTTTTGAGGTTGGCGGCTGCTTTAAAGCAATAATTTTTTTCATTTATTTATTTTATTAAATTATTTCATCACAATTGAAATACCACAAATCTGATTAAATCGTACTTAAAGTTGAAAATTGCAAATCATTGTTTCCACGCAAACTAAAAGTTATCATTTGTACTCTTCGGTCGCAAATTGACATAAATCATATAGCATATATAAAATATTTTTATTAAATTTAAATAAGCAAAGCTATGACAATCTATTTAATCTATTATTCTGATTTGTTTAATTTAATGTTTGAAAATAATAAAAAAAAAAATAGAAAAATAGCAAGTCATACAATGGGGGGTATATGTTCATATTGCTATGGAGAGACTTTCAAGTGATATGTTATTCGCGATGACCCTTGATAAAGTTCAAAATCGTTTAGAATTTTTAATGAAACTAAAAATAAAACTTATAAACTAAAAATATAATAACTTCAACAAATATCTAAACATTAATTCGATACAATCGACAGGCCCTTTTTATCATATATCTCATAAACCAAACTACAACATAGGTTTTGGTTAAGAAGATTGGTGTATCAATAAAGATTGAATCAAACTAAAATCCTAAAAACATCTCTAAGGAGCGCCTGTCCATTATGTTGAAGTTTACTTGCCCAAGTATGAAAACTCTCTTGTTTCTCTTGATTTTATGCTATATTTATGCTATGCTATATCTCTTGTTTCTCTTGATTTTATGCTATACCATATAGTTTAAAATCTGTAAACTTTATTTCTATGTAAAAATATAGACTTCACTTAATGATTTCTACACTTGTCAGTGTTAAATAAGTCAATGGTAAGATATTCGGAGATTTAATACAAAATAAGATTTATGTTCTCTTATTGCTATAAATTTAACTGAACGTCAGATATTATTTAGAATCAATATATGGTACAATATTTAAAGAAATTAACACATTTATTTGTTTATATTCGAAAACGCTCTGTGAAAATAATTTCAAGAAGCAAATTTAACAAGAATCTAAACTAAAGTTAGAATATAGGCCCCCAATGAAGCAAAGTAATGTGAACTTTAACATACCACTTACTGTAAGATTTTAAACAGAAGAAAACGTATTCTTTCTCTTCCTTAACATAGACCAGAATAGGTTTCGTCAAGGTGTATCTAATTGCCAACGAGCAAAGCACTATATTTTTAATTGATTTTTTGTACTATAAGAGTTCTAACCGAAGATAAGGTATTCTTCATCTTGCTTAAAGTTGGCCAGAATCGTTTTTATCGAGGACTACCAAATTGGCAATAAAAGTATCCGCGCAAGTATTCTTCCCCAAAAATCTAAATTATTATTATTTAAATAAAGGAGAGAAGATATATATGTAAATAGTTCCTATAAGTTCTAGGAAAACATTAGCTGATTGACACTAGATTAGTTTAAGTTTAGGTGGATTGATGTGAACCAAGAGGCGAGCTAAACTAACCATTGTTTCCAAAATAACCACTAGTTAAACCTTTTGATTTTCTAGATAAAATTAAGGAAATCCAATATATCTACTTTAGTTAATTCTGTCAGGCCGGCGAAGAATCGATCTCTTGCACAGTGAAGCCGTTTCGTTTGTAATTCTGACTATAGACATAGATATTGATTAATTGTAAATATACATTGATTTATTTCTTAAAACATTTCCATCGAAGATCTCTGATACTTAAAAGAATTTAAATTAATTTTAAATAAAAATACTGAAACAATTTTATATATTGCAATTTATTTTTAACATACTTTAATATAACTAACATAGTTTTTAAATGCAACAAATACTTTTCTAAAATTTCAAATCTTTTAAAAAAATATATTTAAAATCTTGAAAAAAAATATCTAATACAACTGTTCCTGTAATATTTTCACTGTTTATTTTGATTTTAAAACAAACACCGACTATCTCAAATATTTTACATTTCAAATTCGGTTAATCTCGATTTTAGAATAGCAACATATTCTCTGAGTCCTTTTCCATTACCCTCCTCATAATAAGGTAGCTTCGATAAACGCTCTATCCATTCCAAAGTTTTTGGGTACTTTTCTTTATCCAATTCAATGATGCCATTTAATGAAGAAACTGTGGCCAAACACCCGAAATCTGCAATGGTTAAACTGTCACCGGCAATATACTGTCGATTTTCGAGGAAAGTCTCCGTTAAATCATAACACTCCAAAATATTCATTATTTTGTCTTTGGGCACAAAATTTGAATTTTCGCGCCACATAGGAAGTACCACATTTCGTAGTGCCATATATAAAATACTTGCATCAAAATATAAACGTTGATTTACAATAGCACGTTGATATAAATCCTTTGGATAGAGTTTATCATTCTGTCCATACTTGTCTACTAAATAACTACAGATAGCGTGCGAGTCCCATATATATTTACCATTATCCTCCAAAAGTGGTACAGTATGTTGTGGGTTCTTTTTAATGAACTCCTCGCTAAAATGTTCTCGCGCAACAATATCTACGAACTTGTATTCAAATGGAATATTCAACGCTTTAAGCGTTAAAAGGCAAGTCCTTACTGGTGGACTTATATCGGCACCATAAAGCACTACTCTTGACATTTTAACAAGAATATCTATACAATTCTGTATGCGAACTGATTGAGTACAAGTTCTGTTTATAACTAACGAAAAGATTTTAAATTTATGATTTCAAATGAAGCTGTACTGAGCTTTTGTTGTATAAATTTTGCTTAATTTCGAGTATGTACAAACGAGCGTGTGTGTAAACACCACTTATGCGCTACACTTAAATAAGTAGCAGTTTTAGTTTGGTAGATATATTCAGCTGAAAAACTGTTAATTCATATATAAGAAGAACTTGAAAATGGACTTATAATAGAACTATGGATTTTATCTCGTATTCATGAATTCCTTTGTTAAGCCTTCAAGATTTCTTAAATCTTACAATCGATGTCTTGTAGTTAGTAAAAATTTCTTAATTAAAAATATATTATTTTTTTTTTTATTGTATCAAATTTATTTTCAAAGATAATTATATATATAGCTTACATTTTGAATTCGGCTAATCTGACTTTTAAAATATGAGCATATTCACTAAGTCCTTCTTTATTAGCTCTTACTTGTTGTCAAAATCAATTACAATTTTTTTAATATTTTACGCTTCAAATACAGTTAATCCGGCTTTTAAAATAGCAACATATTCCCTGAGTCCTTTTCCATTACCCTCCTCATAATAAGGTAATTTAGATAAACGATCTATCCAATCCAATGTTTTTGGATACTTCTTCTTATCCAATTCAACGATGCCATTTAAAGAAGAAACTGTTGTCAAACATGAGAAATCCGCAATGGTTAAGCTATCACCAGTAATATACTGTTGATTTTTTAAGAAAGTTTCCGTTAAATCATAACATTCCAAAATATTCTTTATTGTTGCTTTGGGCACAAAATTCGAGTTTTCAAACCACATAGGAAGTACCGCCTTTCGTAGAGCGAAATATAAAACACTTGCATCAAAATATAAACGTTGATTTACAATTGCGCGTTGATATAAATCCTTTGGGTAAAGCTTATCATTTTTTCCGTATGTATCAACTAAATAACTACAGATGGCATGTGAGTCCGATATATATCTACCATTATCTTCCAAAACTGGGACAGCATGCTGTGGATTCTTTTTCAGAAACTCCTCGGTAAGATGTTCACCCTTGGCAAGATTTACGATTTTGTATTCAAATGGAACATCCAACGCCTTCAATGTTAAAAGACAAGCTCTAACTGGAGGACTTATGTCGACACCATAAAGCACTATTTTTGACATTTTAGTTTTGGTTTTTTTTAATTTTTTTTTTAAATATTTTCTTGTAATTTGTACCTAATGAGTACAAGTTTTGTTTATGACTGACAAAATGATCTAAAAATTTTTTATTTAAAAGCAAATCTGCACTGAGCTTTTAACTGATAAATTTTGTGTGTGTTTGTAAATGAAACTGAATGCGCTACACTAAAATGAATGGCTGTTTCAGTTTTATAGATATATTCTGTTTGATAGAAACATAGTTAGTGCAGTATCTAACTATAGTTTTTGGTTTAAATTATTGTTATATATTTTTTTAAATAGAATAAATATAATAGCGTATTAAGTTTAATATTATTTACACATTTAATGAAGTTTTAAAAATTTCGATTTAATTTCTTTGGTGATGTTGATTACCAAAAATAAGCATTTTTTTGGGATAATCATTGCAAGATTTTAATTAAAGCTGTTGCATATATAGTGTAGGTCGAGAACAATCGAATAAAGCCTTTCTCAAGTAGACCACACGCAAACTCTATGTTAGTGTGTGTAGTTATATTTAAGAGAAATTACAATTCGAGTATTATGTTTCGAGAAATCCTAACTAAACCACACTTCAAAAGCTCCTTTGAACGTCTGGTATCACCCTATTGCAGGTAAAACTGTGTTGTGTATTTTATTTTAAATATTTTGTTGTATATTTAGTAGAAATTAGTTTCTATGTTGGGTTGAGGAGGTATTTCTTAACCGAGTCAAATCAGCTAAATTTTTAATAATATTTAAACAGAAAAAAAAAATATGTTTAAATTCAATTTTCGAAATGATAGAATATTAAGTCAAAAATGTATAAAATAGTAAGTATATTTTTATAAGTTAATTTTTTTTTTACTCTACATATTTTATGTCCTCTTCCGTACGATATACCTCAAGTTGAACAATGATTTCCACATCTGGATTGCAATTGTTCTGTATCAGAGCATTGTTCTGCCTCCGATCACTAGTTGACTTTTTCAAACTTCAGCTATTTATAATTTAATATCCTTACAACTGTATAAAAAAAAATAAATACATTTTCATCTATTTACATAGAGGAACCATTATCCCGCTAACATTTGTATTGTATATTCCTAGTACGCACGCAATGTCAAGTATGTGGTCGGGAAGTTACTTAATTCAGGATAAGTACGTACATGATGATAACTTGATTTTTAAACTCAGAGTTTGATATGCAACCTTCCTGAGATAAATTCACAAGCATAGTATCATAATGAAAATGTTGGAAGAAAAAATATAAACAAAAATACAATTTGTGTTGCATTAAACTGATTACTTAGTCCATTTTAGTTTAAATTGTGGTCTATCTAAACTCAAATAAAGACGCTTTATGTTTTCATACATAAAACTTGTTTATAATCAAGGCCAGAGAGAACACCAAGAAAAGTATAAAACTGAAGTAGTCAATAATCAATATAAGCACAACGTTACAAAGGCAGGATTGGCCTAATCCAGTAAAAGAAGTCCTAAGAAGTCTATAAACTTGACCTAATATTAAAGGATGAGGTGCTCTAACAGGTCGGAAACAGGTAAGAAAAGGATGTGAAGTATTTTTAATCTTCCAGTAGCGAAAAATGGATATTGACTCTTTAGGTGCAGCAAAGTTGGCTACTCCAGCTGATTGTTGCGTTTCAATTTGTGCCAAATTAGTGTTCTAACAAAAATCTTGTTATTTATTCTTAAAGGTTTCTTAAGGGTTTGCTAATTAAATTGAAAAAATTACAAAAAAATTTGTACTATAGCGTAAATTTAATAAGTACGAGTACGGATGTGTAGCCATAAGACTATCTAAGCTAGTAAAATAATTTTATAAACAAATTGAAATCCCAAAGCTTTCTGCTTTACCACTGATTGCTTAACAAATGCTTTTTAGAGTGACCATCTTTTTAAAATTATATTAGTTTTAAGTTTTTACGAATGCGTCATTCAGAATACTGTTATATACGATCTACTGGAACATTTATATGTTAACTGATTACGTTTGTGTTAAAACCATTAAAAGATAATTAATGATCAATGAGAATTAATATAACAGATATAAATAATATAATACATTAAAGAATATATATTATAAAATTACATCTATATCAATCATATTTTAATAACATATTTTGAAATTTAGTATAATTGTATATGTTACATATGTATATATGTCATTATGTTACATTTAATATATAATATAAATATATTTCGTAATTATATATTCATATATAAACAATCTAAATAAAGCAAATAACAGGCTCTGTCTTCTTAAGAAGACTCTTTAGTAAGAACTCGAAATGAATTCTTACTTAACTTAATCTTAATTATACTTTTAAACCCACAACGTTTAATTTTATACTAGAGCTTAAAATATAATCAGCACCATAATTCTCTCTAAAGAATGATGACTCATACACTATATTTATATACATTTTTCGCTTCAAACACTCTAAATAAACCGTTACAGACATAATAGATAATATGATCAAATCTCGATTTCAAAGAGAAGAAACTTATGTTTTCATAAAGATAAACACGTTGTTTAATATAATTTTAGATTAAATTTTCTAATCAAATTTTTTGTTTTATTTGTATATTTATAATCTCAAATAAAAAATCTATAAATCAAAAAAATTATATGTACTTTTGTTTCTTTATTTTGTACCACAATAAAAACAATTTAAATATAATTTTAAATGTATTTTTACCAAAGTGTATTACTCATAGCGTGCTTAATGAAGGCCTCATATTGACTCGAACCTTTACCGTTCGCTTCCTCATAGTATGGCAACTGTGACACACGTTGTAGCCAAGCATGCATATTCGGATATTTATTCGCGTCAATATCAATAAAAGCACGTAGTGTTGATAAAGTTGACACACAAGAAAAATCGGCAATTGTCAAGGTGTTGCCAGTTGCATAGTTATTACCTTTCAAGAAGTCTTCCATTACTCCATAACCTTCTTTGATATTATCTAATTTTTCCTTGAGCAGCACTGTATGTTTATTAAGCCACATCGGTCTTGAAGCGTTACGCAACGACATAAAGAGTATACTAGCTTCGAAGAACATACGTTGATTTACTACAGCACGTTTAAGTAAATCCTTTGGATAAAGTGAGTCATCTTTGCCGTACTTATCCACCAGGTAGGCGCAAATTGCATGCGAATCCCAAATCCAAGCGTCACCATCGTTAAGCAGTGGCACTGTGTGTTGTGGATTGCGTTTAGTGAACTCTTCACCATAGTGCTCTCCACTCTTGAGGTCTACAATTTTATATTCGAATGGTAGATCCAAAGCTTTGAGCGTCAACAAGCAAGCCCTAACTGGGGGACTAAGATCAGTACCGTAAAGAACAATATTCGACATTTTCTGTTAGTTATGCTTTAAAGCGACCTACTGCGAGAATAAACGGCAACTTACTGAATAAATTTTCTTGTCAACAAGTTCAAATATATTGTGAAACACAGGTAATAGCATAAATTTTATTGTGCAGTTTAACCCCAACTGCTATCAAGATTGTTTTCGAAAGCTTTTTTTTTTAA
>NC_051847.1:18723446-18730685 GCF_002237135.1 Teleopsis dalmanni | reverse complement strand
CCCTGATAGCATGATGCATGTGTGCTAGAACTACAGAACACAGGGTTTTGATTGAAATCCGCTTAATCCGTTCCAAAAGTAAAGTCCTGAGGATATAGCAAGCACTATAAGTTTATCATTAACCAATTATATTTCATATTGTATTTATTATTTTTAATGGCAGAATATGATTTATCAATGCTTGTTGTGTGACTGGTACTCCCTACATTTCAGAGGGAGTGTTAAGTCTTCAAGCTTTTCCTTTTGGTATATGACTGCACTCAGGGCCTCCTACGGTGACTGTGTTTGATTGAATAGGAATAAAATTGGTACTCTTTTTGTTAACATAGCCAAATATTTATGTACAATATAGCTAGTTTTTTATCATCTCTATAGTGTGACATATAATCTCTAAGACCTGTATTTCGGTCATTTTTATTAGTTTAATAGACTTTTATAATCTCTCGAAATAATACCTTTCTTTAGATAAGCATATTTTTCAGTGGCATATATAAGCTTAAATTCGTTATGAATGTTCAGTAATATAAATCTAAGAAATACTGTGAAGTAAAATAGATTAAAATAGAACACAAAGAACTCAGGAGCCAAGATATAAACAGAAAAAACTTTTATTAATAATTATGTAATAAAAAATAATAAAATGTAATTTTATACTTTAATAGCAGAAACCACATTTATTTTCCATAATAATTCATAGAAAATCTGTTTTAGTGCAAAACGTTTTTAATTTCAAAATTTATACTATATACTTTATTCTAAAAATAAAGGAACATCTATTGACTTATAAAAACAATATTCTACAATAATTGAATAAAAATGTTGACTAACACATTCGGTTCAGAGGTATAATAATATCTACTAGTTGCTTTAACTAAGCACAATGCCTAACATAGGAAAATCAAAGTACATACTATAAATATTCGGTTCTGGTTATACTTGAGCCTATACAATATTATGAATCCATTATTATATCAGTGCAATACCACAGAATAAAATTTATTTATACTCTTACATAAATTACAAGACAATTTTTTTATAAAAAAAATAGTATATGTTAGTTCCTTTATATGTTAGTTTAATTGCTTCAGATCTTTCAATCTTTTCTGTGGGTGGGCACTTGTATATATAATATATGTCTTACTCGAGATGTGTAGATTTTAATATTTTTTAATTGTCTCTATGAATATCCTATTGTCTAACATACCATTGGAATTTGACTATTCACTTTAATGCATTCCTCACTTTTATTCTTTCTTTCATTACTCGCGTTACTTTTGAAAGAGCCATCTCTTTCTCTTTATGATTTATTTGTAAATTAGCAGACAATGAAAGGTCTGCGGTAGAAGGTAATGTCGGCGAATGTATATACGTAAAAAATATTGTAAATAAACTGCTACAAACCAAAGATGCTTGGAACGCTCTACCGAGATTCGCTGAGCACGTCATAAGAACCAAAAAGTTATTTCCTAAAGAAGAAGAGCGTGAGTAAGCAAAGATGATGCGGAAGTCTGGATGCTTGGTATTAGCAAACAAAGAAGATGACAAGAAACCAAGAAAAAGCAGAAACATTCTCGAAGGTCCCAGGAAGGTCTCCCTGATGAAGAAGTATGATATTTTAGTTGGTAAGATGGGTTTCACATGCCTTACCGTAACAAACGAAAAAATAGATAAAAGAGGATAACTTGTTAACTTATAGTCAAAATGACTATAAGTCATTAACTTATTTCTTATGAAAGTTAGTATATAAGCTAATATAGATTTGAGAGTATTTTTGACAGGAAGCTTACCAAGTGAAGCGTTTGTGTAGTATTACATCTAAATAATTATAAGTGTCGTTCCATTTTAAGTTGATATTTAATAGTATTAGATTTAGGTAGATTTGTCGTTTAATAAAGAATTTTATGT
The DNA here is from genome assembly GCF_002237135.1 of Teleopsis dalmanni. Classification (NCBI taxonomy): domain Eukaryota; kingdom Metazoa; phylum Arthropoda; class Insecta; order Diptera; family Diopsidae; genus Teleopsis; species Teleopsis dalmanni. The sequence continues at coordinate 18,728,780 of NC_051847.1, read as the reverse complement.
AATATGGCAAGATATCAATTTCGAATAGAAAATGGTAGAGTTTTCGTGTAATAAAAATCTATAAAATATAGGAACCAAAGTTGTAGAACCCAGCTGCTTTTTATAGATATTAATTAATCTAATAACAATTATACATAAGTGTTTTAAACTGAAAACTTCTCTCGATATCTGACAATTCACAAAATCAATTGTCACTGTTTACACATCTTTAATCTGTATATAATTATCGAGTTATTCACATGACAGTTGAGATTATATATATTGATAAATTTTATAGCCCGTCAATAAATTTGTTATAAGTAAACATAAAAAGGTGTCAGAATGAGTAATACCATAAGAAATTGTTTAATATTTTGTAGAAATACTAATTAAAGACTAATAGTCAAATAAATGTAGCTTCCCGCATATATTTGGTAGATAAAAATCGTAAAGCTCTACTGTGTGGAGAAAATCAGACACTGCGAAAACTGTTAGTGGGGAACGACCAGTAACTACGTGCGTAAGTAACTACATATATTTTGGTCTATCGTACTCCACATCTCGTGCCATGACAGCGAATATTTGTACACGAAAAATTCTATTATTAAACAATTTTCACAAGAGAATAATAATTAAAGCTCCAATAAAAATGGTTTCACAAAAAGCTTACGACTGAGTATAAAATAAACAATTACCATATAATTTATTTTAGAAATAAGTTAGTTCGCTGCAAGTGAAAATTAAATTTTATTACAAGTAAAATGAGCTCGAAATTAATACTTTATGGTGTCTATATGAGTCCACCGGTGCGTGCCGTACTCCTCACACTAAAGGCTCTAGAACTAGACTATGAATTCAAGGAAATCAACGTAGCTGCTGGTGAGCACTTGCAACCAGAATATTTGCAGAAAAATCCACAACACACTATGCCACTTCTTGAGGATGATGGAAAATGTATATGGGACTCGCACGCCATTATCGCATATTTAGTACGAAAATACGCTAAAGATGATTCTTTGTATCCGAAAGATTTCTATGAACGTGCCGTAGTGGATCAACGCTTACATTTTGAAAATGGTGTTCTTTTCACTGCATGTATTCGACAGCTAGTTGCTGTTGTATTCCACGGCACGCCCACTAAGGAGGTAGTGGCTGAACGTATAAAAGCTATTAATGAGGCATACGAAACACTGGAAAAATTTTTCGGTGATCACGAATACTTTGCCGGAAATAAATTGACAATCGCTGATTTCAGTATTGTATCGTCGGTATCATCACTGGCACCGATATCACCAGTGGACGTAAGTAAAACTCCAAAATTGGCTGCATGGTTTGAGCGTATGAAAGAGTTGCCATATTATGAAGAAGTTAGCGCTGTTGGCATACAAGCGATTGTCGAGAGAATACAGGCTAAATTAGCTGATTTAAATTGATTTTTAAAAATATTTAATTAAAGTATATTTAACATAATGATAAGATAAAATAATGTTGATGTAAAACTAATGATTAAATGCGATGATGTGCTAGTAAATAAAAACTAACTAACAAATTTAATTAAATGAACTCTATAAGGTGTTTTAAGTTGTTTGCATACATAAGAAATGACAATGATAAGATAGTTTCAATCTGAATTATTTGGTTATTTTATATAAATCAGTATAAAACATATAGTTATAATTATAAGAAGAAAGATGATAAGAAGAAAGTGCTGAGTTATTGCATTTCACAGTGTGTATTTCACGGATAATAAATTTATATATTTTAATTTCATCTAATCTAATGATATCGATATTTAATCGCTAGGTATTATTGTTATTGCCTAACATATTCAAGAAATAGATAGACTTCTTTATTTGAAAATTAATTTTATTTTAGTTTGACGTAAGTCATTTGTATTATCATAACCGGCCATTATTTGCGCTTAAGTGGACCTTGGTTCAAAAAACCGTCACTCCAACCTCACCTATCTGTAAAATGTAATACATATTAATGAGAGTAAATCTTAGATTCGACCCTATCTATTATCTGCATATGCTTATGTAGGAGAAATTATGTTTTTGAATTACAACCACTTTTCTTATTTTTAATTAATATATCTACAGTCGTAAGTTAGTCAGTTATATTATAAACCTATTAGGTAAAGTATAAAGTTGCTAATGGAGGCATAAAAGAAAGAACGATATATATTTATTATTTGCATATAAAATATTTCTTTGATAAGAGACATTAATGTGCAAATTTTAGGACACTACATGGCAAAATTGGTATATATATATCGCAAGTGCTTTTTGTTTAGAATGGGTTTCTTATTTAAAAAAATTACTTATTTTGAATTTCAGTACAAGATTTCTTCATCAGTAGTACTTATACTGAATCCCTATAAGAAGCTTTAACGGAAAGTACATTTGAGTTCTGAAACTACATATCAGACAAAGATACTACTTTGAGTTAACCTTCTAAGAAAGTGTTTATAGAATATAGAAGAACATTCAATATCACTGTTTTCTTCATCAATAGTATTTTTTAAATCTCTATAAGAAGCTTTAATAGAAAGTAAAGTACATTTAAATTCTGAAACTGCATATTAGACAAAGATACTACTGGGTGTACCTTTTAAGAAAGTGTTTATGGAAGAATATTTAAAGTTATAAAATTCTGATCTCGATGAAATGAAAAGAAATTATTAGTTATTTTTGTATAAGCTCACTTTAATTATAGAAAAAAAGGGCTTTTATTTATTAATAAAATAAAGCAAATTAAATAATCAAATGTTATATACAGTATATTAAGACAGGTGACGATGTTTATAATTAAAGATATATATTAATTTTTTGGTTTTTTGTATATTTTACTATATAGACGTTAAATAACCCATTTTAAAATAAAGTAACAACAATAAATATCTCAAATAAAAAGTCTGTAACTAATATATGAATAACAAGTCAAAGAACTTCAAATTTTTTAATAGAATAGCTAAGGAAAGGTGCTCAAAATTTTATTAAACTCTAAAAATAATATTCTTATATATTTATTTATTATAAATATTAATAAATTTTAAAAAATGATTTTATTCATTATTGAAAATTCCTTGACAACATCGATACATAGTAAAAATATCGATAGTTCAAATATCGATAGAAAAGAATTAAAAAGTTGATAAAATTTAAATCTAATAACCGATTACTTTTTCTAAATATTCACTTAACATTTTCTTACACTAACTCCAATAACATTTCATAATAGAAAGCGATATTTTCGAGTGGTGATCAGTTACCATTTATCAGCTTTGGATCTCGCACTATTCTATTCTGCGAATATAGAGACTGAGTGTTATTATTTTTAAATTCATAAAAATATGTTAATTTGTTAATAAAACTAAAAGTTTAGATACTAAATATTTAACACTTTCTGAAAAAAATCTATCTTTTTTTGTAAAAATCACAATTGAACTAAATTTTGAAATAAATTAATTATAAAAATATATTAAAAATAACATTTCTTATGAACGAATATCGCGCTTATATTAAATGATAATGGGTTCATAAGTACCTAATATGGAAATGACACATTTATGTATATCTTAAATAATATCTTTCCAATTTTTGATTTAAAAAACATTTCTATTTTATTATATGGTTACAATTAGATTATAGTGGTGAAATATTGGAGTAGCTTAAAACACTTTTTTGATCATTTCGATAGATTTTTTACCAGCACTGAATTAATTATTCAGTAGAAGCTATTATTATTGTAGAAACAAACAAAGACGGGATGATACAAGAATCTTTTGATGTAATAACATGTAAATTCGTAACAACCAGATAAGTATATTTAAAACAAATTCCAAAAATAATTTTGGGTTAGTTGGTTAAAGTGCTCTGACTCTGAGCTTCAAATTTGGCGGGACCCGAGTTCAATTCCTGGTACTTGCAGTCTCAAAAAAAATTATTAAGATATAAATGACTATTATTTTCAGGCCGTGATGATGGATTATTGTTGGCAACTCGATACCCTGTCGTGTCTGTCAAATTACTTATCTATATAAAATAAATATTTGTTGTTGTAGTTCACTACTGTTCAAAAAACCTTTTTAAAAATAATTTAGAATATGTAAACCTCTATCATTTTGTTCTTTTTTCAGGTTAGCCTACCTTGTGCAGTCTTTCTTGGTCAGAAGTTCCTGACTTACCACTTTAAGCTTCTACATCGCTACCAACAATATGAATTCTAATGGATTCAATGACTTCATAAAAAAATTTTTTCATAAAATCGATATAAAATAATTGACGTTAAATTTGACTTTATTTTATATATATATATCAACTGTTTTCAAATATTAAATGCAAGATACGAGTACATTGGAATAAGCTTATCGAAGAAACGCAATCAATGTATTTTAACAGCATTTATAAATCTACGACCTAAATGTGTTATTTCGAAAAGGGTGCTCTGGTTAAATTACATTCTTCCATTAAAAATGTTAGTTGAATTATAGGTTAAACAAATAAATGTACATTAGTATCTGTATCTAGAGTAGGACAATTAATCATACATAGTTTGACCATTAACAACACTTTTTTATATTTTATGCTACTGTTGTCTTACTAGGAACTTAATTACCTGAAGGAAAATTCTATTTAATATTTAATAATACACAATTCTATAAACCAATGTATATATATATGAATAGAAACTATCGAGTTAAAATTAGATGAATTTAATGGAATTTATTCTCTGCCCCCTTAAACAAATATTTATCTTAATTGCCTAAATTTGCACTACACATTTATTTGGTTATTGTCATTAAAATGAATTTTTTTCTTATTGAATAATGTTGTTAAGCTTCTATTATACATAAAATGAACACACTGCCTCCGCTTTGTTTTATCGAAATTATAATAATAAACATTTCTGCCGAGTCATCATTGCAAGTTTTTTTTTAAGCCTAGAGATATGAGTATCTACAGATACAGATATACTTTTGTTTAAAAACAAAAAAGCTTTGCTCACAAATTTATTTATCGGAATTATTTCATTGTTTTTGTGTAGGGTGTTGTCAGTACAAACCGAACCTGGCGAACTTTGTCTTGACATATGTGTAATGTATATAGTTCTAAAAAGCTTTTTTTATTTTACTTTATAAATGTATTCAAACTATAGCATCATTAAGCTGGACTAACATTACTGCAATGTACTACGGTAGCTACCAGGTAAAAATGTTTCTGTACGGCCTTTACCCTTTCTGACAGTTAGGGCTCAAATTAACCAAAATTCGCACGACAGTGGAAAATAAATGACTACTTAATTTAATATATCGAAAATAAAGATGCAACGAATAGTCAAAATTAAGTTTCA
>NC_051847.1:18614055-18723346 GCF_002237135.1 Teleopsis dalmanni | reverse complement strand
AATCGATCGACCCGTTGGAGTGCAGTACAGCAGCGCTTAACTCAATCTTCCACACGTTTTTCGTAGGTTGTATTAGATTTGGTCTTCAGAAGCCGATGAGTGCAGACTATACAAGAAAGATACAGGAACATCTTTACATATACCAGGAGCATCTCTTTCTCTTATATAATATATAATATTCCACAAAGATTTGATGGACGAGAAATTAAACACTAATTTGAAAAAGATTAAGATTTTTCTGAATATGACTATAATAAAAAAAATTGTTCAGTGATGACGAATAGAGCAAAATGCAATAGTTTAATATTGGACGAAGTATAATGAAGAGTTATTGTTTGCACCTGACATAATAATAAATATGTATGGTCTTTAAAATAACCTTTAGTCAATTTTCTTATACAGCTGTAATAAACTCAAAAGACTTTCCTGGAAATTTGAACTTCGAGAATAAAAAAACTCACGTACCATGTCTAGAGAGTACAATGCTTAATCAAATACATTTATGTATTTAGTTTTTTTTTCAGAAACCTATGCCTAACTTTAGCCTTGTGCTAACTCTGATCCGAAAATTATTTGAAAGTAATGTATGATAAAATGAAATAATAAATACTAAATAAGCAGATAATCTTGCAATATAATATAATTTTAAAATTGTATAAAATATTTTTATTTATACAGTAATAGTATTTGTACCTCTATATTGTAATATCACTTCTAATGCTTACAAAATCAAGAATAAAATTACAAATTTAACTATCTGTGTGATTATTTATTATAATATAATATATCTTCTAATCAAGCTTTGAATTTATTGTTTTAAAGTTGCTAAAGAAATAAAAATTGGCCTAATAATTTTGGAACTCCTCAACTGATGTCTGAATACGATTATTTCTTATACTTTTAATTAAATAAAATCCAGATAAAGCAGCCAATGCTTCTATTCCTGCTATACCTATACTAATACCCCCAATTATATTAGCCATATCTTTACTGTTAACATCCGTTTTACTAATTTGTTGACGTGTGACAAATATTAATATAATAACGATTACTTCGATACAGCATAGTATGATCATTACGATAGAGTACTGCAAAGAAAATTAAAATTAAATAACATTTTATATAAATTTAAATAATTAAGAATACTTACAGTTTTTAATAGACAAATATTATTTCTTATGCTGCCAAAGCAACCAAGGAAAGATGCTATAAAACATATACTGGCCATGACAATGACAACTATTGGCAATATTTGGTAACCTACGTCATTATCCACGTGCACCATATAACCCAACACAATTCCAAACCATATTATGAAAAATAAACTTGAAATCTGAAATAAAAAAAATTGAAGATAATTTTTTAAAATAATTTATTTCATGAATTAAAATATGATGTGAAATTATAAATCGTATTAAAATATGTGATATAATATATATGTGCGGAGTATTTATTGGCTGCTTCAAATGATAATCTGAAAAAACTTCTAGGCAGCTTTAGAATTATGCGGTCTCTGAATTTGAAAAATTCTGAATACGAGGGAAAAGAGGGGCTTACACAATTTTAGAACGACACTATTCTTAATTTAATACTAGTCTTACACATTACAATGATAAAAAGTCGCCCTAACTGTGGGTTAGGTTAAGTTAGTTTAAGAGAAGGCGTATTAATAAAAGTATCACTATATCCGCTTAGTACATCTATTGTTCTTGTAAAACCATTTGCAGGTTTCCAGATTAAGTTAAAAAGATCCGATAAGTATATCTTCGCTATAGATAATAAAATCACTTGGGCTGTAGTTTCAAGGAGATATATGGAAAACAATTTATGGCTTCCACACCAGTAATCACACGCACTGCAGGCTTTTTGAAACCTAAAATAATGTAAGCCATACGATACTAGTTTCCACAATTCGTAGACGCAGTGGTGACTCCATATAAACAGCTAAATAGTTTCCGCATCGTTGTATATATTAAATTATCGGTCTTATTTATGTCCATTACGGAACCTATTCTGATCCTCTTATACTATATGCTAGTTCATTGCTCTCAATATCTATATGTCCAGAAACTAACTGAAAAAATATATTGTGTTGCTTTGTTAAGTGGTGAGACACAATATTTTGTTACAATTCTTGATTTAATTGGTCTGGATACATTTGCTCTTCCCAGACTAACTACGCAGTGGTATACGAAGGTCGAATTTCACTTACATTAGCCTGACTGATGTTATGAACCAGTTACTCGGAATAACTTCAAAAAATAATTTTTAAACTATTCTTTGAAACGAATTTTTATATAAATAACTTTTAACTTTACTTTAAACTTTACTTGATGTAAAATTAAAGTTGGTACACTCTTTGTATTGCGAGTAACGTGTTTGATCTAATTAAAAGGAAGTTGATGATTTTGACAGGTATTCAAAACATACTAGTATCTAAGTACAATGAAAAGACATCTTCAATCAAAACTTGTAAGTGAAATTTAAAGAATATAAAAAGAATAAGGTGTTCTTGCATCAAGATAATGAACTGTAACAGAAATTAATTATCGTATTGATCAAATTATACAAATTGCAGTACAAATTGCTCTCCCCTATTGTATTGTCTACATCTGATAACCAGCAGATCTTCCGCAGAAAGAAGTTTGGGCGTAATGAAGAACCTCTAGCCAAAATTGATTTTACTCTGAAATTCTTGATAAATCCTTCTATAAAAAAGATATAGAAGTACTAAAAAAAAATTTATAATAATTGTATTAGAATTCAGAATGATGAATAAAACCGAAACTTTAATCTTTTTATAGTGAAAACCTAAAATTTTTAACAGCACCTTTAGTATTTATTAAATATATTGGTGTTCAACTACTATGTGAAGTATTCGGCTGTCAATAATTCTATAGTATAGTGATTATTATTTTATTATTATTATTTTATTATTGTTTATTATTAAGCTAAGTTAATAATTATAAATAATTATTAAATTAAAATTTTATATAACATAATTTAATTTTAGTTTTGTTCAAATTTATGAGAACCAAGTTTGAAGCAATGTTTATCTATGCCACGAAAAATATATATATTTACACTTTCTACAAAAAATTAAAAAATTGTTAAATAATCCCATCAATGATAAGCAAATATTATTTTTTTATATAAAAAAATAAAATAACACATGTCATTCTTTTTGCATACAAAATCAATAAATTCAAACACTTTCACAACTATTATTTATAAAATAACTTTTAATAATATAATAAATAAATTATAAAAAAAATATATAGTTTAATTGTATATATCGAAGTTATATCATAGAAAATGTAATAATATTATAATAATATTGTACAAAAATAATTTTAATTATAAATTAATTATTTTTACATATATTTTATATTTTTGATTATATCTAGAATGCAAGTTATCTAAAATTTCATTAAGTTTTGTAATAAAAAATTTTATTCATTATAAAATATTTTTAAAAACTTACCAAGAGCAGCAAGTTAAATACAAATAAAATATATTTAATCACTTTCGCCAGACAATTCATATCGCTTAATATTGAACCGTATTTTTTATGTGATTATGTATAATTTGTCGATTTCGTTGCTCGTACTTCGATTTGTTTATTTACTTTTCAATTTGAACCACATGAATGACTCTTAATGATCTAAATGTGAACCTCGATTTTTAAATCTGAGTACAACTATGAGTGCAATTAACCGCGCATATTAACGGGTTTCGTTCGAATAATAATATCGATACCAATGTTATAGCATATACCACCGAACGCCCCCCTAACCTTATCTTATCAGTGAGCAGAGAGTGATATCTCTTGTAATAATATAATATTTTTATCTCTACTTTGTGGCACTATCTTATATGAAGAACTTAAATATGTTTTGTGTATTTATGTTAAATATTAAATTGGCTTAATTTTGGTTAAAATATAAATATTTTTCCACTCTGATATTGTTATGATTCAACCCATTCTTAACTTTTTGAATATTTATTTGTTACTTCCTATTGTTGAGATTAAAAATTGTGTGTGGTTCCCCAATGCGATTACGATTCAAATAAGTTTATTACTTAGTAGCAAATTTTTACCAAAAATATCAGAAGTAAATATCAAAATTGTTGTTTGCTGACGTTTAAGCAAATATAGGATTTCCGAATATGAAGCCTATTAAGTAATCTCTCTTTTGCCCTTCATTTGAGAACTGAAACTCACAAAACCACTATCATTAATGATAAAATAATTTTTTTTTCTATTCATTCTCCTAATTACATACAATGTTAATGAGTTTACACTTATCATTGCAGCTTTAACGTTTTATATTAATAACAAACCTGAAAAAATGTTATCATTGGTTGGAAAAATAAATGTAAGAAGCCAAAAATATGAGAAATGGTTAAGGGTTCGGAAATAATTATTAAACGAGTCTTTTTTCATATTTTTAAACAAGATATAAAACAAACATAACATATTTTTTTCTTATACCAGAATGTAAAGAACAAAATGTCTAACTGCTTGATCTCTGTATATTCACATATCCCATATCCCAATCCCAGTTGTGAGATTCTTCGCTGTACTCTCTCTGCTACCGTAACAATCTTAAGCATTCTATAGGTTACGACAAAATGCAGCTCAACGATTTGAACATTTTTTTATATATAGTTCTATTAACCTCATTTAAAAGTATCATAATCATTTATATTACTTAAAGTTTCAATAAACTGATGGCGCACCACAACTTCTGGTACAGTTATACCTTTAATATTACAAATGAAATTCATTCCGAATTTCTACGTCCGTTTTTAAATAAAGATGTAAAAAGATATATAAAATATACATAAATATATAAAATTTATCCATTAAACTTTTACGACTATTGCATATTTATAGGGTGAAAAAATCACCCTATAATAATGTTTTATTAATAAACCTACATTAATGAAACACAAATAAGTTATTGCAAGAGAAGGCAGAGGAAATTTTTTAAAATAATAGAGATACGAATAGGTACCATAAGAGAACAAAACCATAATTCATAAAAGGACCCAATCACGTATATTGAAGACCCACCAAGTTCGCTGCATTATAATATTTTTGTGATTATTTACTAATAATTACTTCTTTTTTATATTAGATACAATTCATCTATTATAGATAAAAAAGTGAATACTAATTATATAATCTACATAATCTACTGCATACACAGTGGTTACGAAACTTTTATTTTCTTATTTTTCAGCACTGCTTGTAACAACAGTAATATTTATAAGTTAATAGTTAATTAGTTGTGGTGGAGGGAGGACGAGTCCTTCTCAATTAGCCAAAAAGCCGTTTTGAATCCACAAAAACCTCGTAATATGTTAGTGGATAGTAGGTAGAAGGTCAAACTAGAACCAGCCAGAGGCATTAACAAAGGCAAGAATCTGGCTAATGCTAATGCTGGAGATATCATCAAGTGAATTGAAAAAGGAGGCCCCTAGAAACCTATACCTAGTTCTGGCCAAACCTGGACAAAGACACATCAGGTGTTCTGGTGTCATTTCCTCAATATATGTGAATAAATCTAATGATTTTTAATATTATATTTTTTTTTTAAATAATTTTTCTTAAATGATCCATTTTAATTATATATTCGAGATATCATTTTTCTGATAACTAATCATAAAATTAATTTAAGGAAATTTCATGTTTCCAATATGTCTCTTGTGCGTTCAGACCAACTGGTCTATATAATGTATTGCATATAACGATAAACATTTATGTTGTATAATTTGCTGATAAAATATTTCAATATCCAAACAGTACCTAATAAAATAGTTCAATAAAATTAGTATCTTAAAATTAAGAGCTAAATTTTTATTGAAAATTTTAAAGTAAACTGGCTATATCTTAATTTACATAAGAGTATATTGAGTGATATTGGTAGGTATCCACGTGTCAGTGAATCGCTGATACTTACCAATATTACAGAATATTAAAATATAACTACCATTAACTTATTGTAATATTATTTAATATTTGATTTTAATATTTAAGTATAACCTTACTTGTTTAATAGAAAATTGCATTTACCTAATTCAGGTTTTATTTACTTAGTTTAAAGGTTTTAGTTTTATACATTATAATTCATTTTAAAAGGCATTAACTTTCGATTTTTATTTCTCAATTTCAGAAATGAATTAAATCTTATAAAAGAGTGTATTAATTTTGGTTCTAATGCAGATTCATAATGTCAAAAAAAAATTTATCCGAAAATCTTATCTGTTGAGACCCCATACTACCTCATAACTACGTCAAAACCCTTAAAGCTCTTATTGTAATATTCTACAATTAATTAAAATTTAAAAGCAATTTTTTAAATATTAAAAAAAATATTTATTGTTAACAATTTGTTTAGTTAAAAACAAAAATAACAAGTTAATGTATGTATATTTACACAAATAAAAAAGAACTAAATGAATTAATGGAAAGAATTTTATGAAATAAAAATGCTAATTTTTTTGAAACTATTTCTTAGCATAGGTTTACTTTGCTTTTCGCATGCTGCTTGCAATGCAACAGGATAATGTGAAGATGACGAGTTCGACAATTGCAACACCAATGCCTGCATAGCGGATGATGTCCATATTTGATGACCAGAAATCATAGAAAGCACTCTGGCAACCAGGGCGACTCTCATAAATGTTAGCTGCACAAGTGCCAATAGTTTCACCACAGCATGAAGAAGGTACACTTCCATTATAGTCTTGGTAGCTATTAAGACCGCAACATTTGAACTATAATTAAAAATAATTAATTTTATTAAATAAACATATTTGTTATTTCGAAATAAAACAATTAACTTACGCTTAGTTGTATAGCATCCATTGGCATGCCATGAGCTGAATCGTTATTCTTCCATGCGGTTTGCACAACATCAGACATGGTGTTCAAGAATTCATCATATCTTGCGAAGACCCAAATAACTAAGGCGAGTTGCAAGGCAAATATGACAAACATACAGATAGCATACTAAAAGTAGATATATTTTTTATTCAAGATTGTTTAGAATACAATAAATATTATCTTATTATACTTACAGTGGTCATAACGCAGCTATTTTCTCTAATAGCACCACAGCATCCCAAGAATGCTACCAAGAACACAATGCAACCTAAAACAATCACCAGAATAGGTATTACCTCTGTATTAACAGCATCATCCACTGACGTAAAGCTATTTAAGTTGCCTAACATAAGACCACCCAAAACAATGAGCAGTACGCCAATTACCTGAAAAGTTAAAGAAAAAATATTTTATTATTAATAATAAAAAAATTTTATTAATTGAAGATTAATTTTTTTTCTTTTTTATTTGCTAGATTATCCTGTATTTGTACAGAACAGAACTACAGAACAGCACAATTCTATTTGTTGAAGTATATATGAAGACTATGTTATAATTTAATTTTATGCATAGAGAATTGATGACGGAAAGTAAGTCAAACAGACTTGCTATGTACAAGAGAAAAATCTTGCGACATAACAGTTCTATAGGAACTGTTCTATAGGAAGGTAATCAGAGAAGATGCCATTATGACAGAAACTACAAAGCTAGAGGCGTTTAGTTCAAATTTTTATCGAAAAAAAGCAACAGTTAATACTCGAAGGTAAGTCCCAAAAGAAAGCTAAAGAGGACGACTTCTTTGGATTAGATTATGCATAAAGAACGGAAAAAATAAAGATCTATGAGAGACAATTGCGTAGCAGATCTATATCAATTATAGAAAAATTATAGAAGAAAAAGATATGAAAGTATTTTCTAATCAATGCTTGTGGCATAAAAAATATTCAAAGTAGTGGTCCTTATGACCATATATCACTAATTACAGTTAGTATTAGTCTTAAAAATTCTTTATCTTGACATAATAAATAGATCATAATTGACATTTATGTGATTTCCCTTTTCTATTTTAAAATTATTCATTAGCTCATATGTTCAAACTGGTTTCATCGACTTTTATATACTCTGTTCTGTTAATAAAAAAAACTTTATGTTAATATGAAAGTATGACAATATATCAATCGTTAGACCAAAATATTATTTTGTCTATTAATTTGGTATCTCATTAAGTTGAAAAGTGAATGTCATCAAAATTTCTTACTGATTGACAGTATCACACTTAATTAAGAATTCCATTGAATCGATAAAAACAAAAGTAAACAAAGTTATATATATTTATTAAATTTGTTTATAATAATTATACTAGATTGTATCTTTTTGAATGTTTGAACAGAGTCAAATTGATATGTGGATTAAGTTTCAATATAAGGTATTAAATAAAAGCTGCCTATTAGCTTTAGCGTCACATGCATAATTTGACTTCAAAAAAGTTTTTGAAAATAAATTCTAGTAAGATTAAATACGACTATCTATATAATATTATTAAAGTATTATTCGTTTAATATAACAAATGTTACACTTTTATATTGTTTACAATATTTGTGAAATTATAACTGACTAATTTCTTTTGTATCTAAACAAAGTCGGTTTGGATTGCGAATAAATTATGAAGTGTATTGGCTTTAGTGAATGAGAGAGTTAAAATAATACTCTGAAGGCGTCTTAAATCTCATTTATTCTATTAATACTTATACAAGAAGATTATATATTTTTATAATATGTAAAGTATCTATATGTTAGTTGTCTTTTTGTTATACTTAGTCTTAGCAAAATCGTGGTGTATAAGATTCCCCACCTTATAGCTGTATTCTTAGTCGTTTTTAGGAATATAATGGAGCTTTACCCACTCGATAGACTTTATAAAATATTATGGTTTATATGTTTTTGGTCTCGTCAATATTCTTAACCTTACTACATTATAACAAAATAATACAGCTCTCCTCTTTCAATAGACAATTGTCATTTTTTTTTTTTTGTGTTTTAGTAGATAGATTTAGCTAGCCACAGCTAGAGATTACGCATATACCTGTTAGGTTGTAGAGTGTTTTGTTTTGGTAACTAAGAACCCTAAAAATTTTCAAAATATCGATAGTATTTTATCTGTTACAAAATATTGATATTTTATATCATAAAAGCTTATCTTTCTTGTATAAGTTTAAATTATTACTATATGTAGTAAAAATTTATATCATTAAGGTACATAGACTCCAAAGTTTACTGTACTTAAAAACGTTTTATCGAAGAAATCAATCATAGTCTATATAATAAACAAACAAACTGTACAATTTAAGTACTTTTCGAAATATATTGTATAATGTTAAATATTAGTTATTTTTAAAAGTATTATAGATAAGTAATAAAATTTCTGAAACTCTTTGTTGCATGAGGTCATCGCACGACTAAAAGGGTCTTAGGTAAAAAGCTATGCGTAATATATAATAATCAGTGAACAAAGAATATTATATTTAATCCTTTACTTAGAAGAAGAATAATTAATCTTTATTACTTAATCCAATTCTTGTTAAAATTATTAATAATATTTGTGGCAATTAAAAAATAATAATCGAAAGAATATTTAAAATTATAAAAAATATAATTGTATAAATTGTTCTACTTTCTTTATATACTTTTCAAATGACTTTATATAGAACTTTAATCTCTAAATTATAAGTATAAAATTATTATATGTAAATGAAGTTAAATTATATCTGGACCACGTGTAACCTTCAACAAAATTTTTTATCTTTTATTTGTTTATTTAAGTGCATTTTAACAAATTATATTTATATATATTTTACGATTTTTTTTTTGGTTTATTCTCTTATTTTTATTCCTTTTTTTATTTGTTAGTTTTTGTTTAGATAAGGAAAATTTTATGCAATAGTAATGTCAACTTGAGAAAATAAAGATTTTTCTTATAAATACGAGCAAATTTAAAAAGTATATATGTCTATATATATTAAATATATTAAATATTTATTTATATTTTAATCCTTCATAAGCTCAAATATACTTATAATTATTATTTTTCCGATAACATTTAATTAACACTTATATTAAAATTATAAGAAACTCACCACAAATACTAAATTTAATAAATACAAAATGTATTTAACTATTGATGCTAAGCAATTCATCTTGACTTTATTAGTTTTTCACTTAATTTATTTAATTTATTGAAATTAATTTTAATTTTTTCGTTTATTTTTTTATTTTTTTATTGTATTTTCTTAACCGCAGACGCAAATAATTCCGTTTTCGAGTAAAAATTGCGTTCGTTTTTAGCTTAAAATTAACGCTTTGAAGGCTTTCGTTTGAATAATGGTCTATAAGCCATGCGACGTTTTAAATACTTGTCGAAATAGACTTTCCCGCTGTTGTGAGTACACTAGAGAATCTAACATCTTATCAGAACTTATGGGACCAATTGTAACTTATTTTTGTCCATCTATAATTTGCCAATATATGTTAACGGTTTTCAGTGTGTGTGAGTTAGTATTTTCTTATGGGCTTATGAGTTTCAAAGCACTATGAACAATTTCTCTTATCAACATTTCAGCAATGTTATCACAAATATTATCACTATCAGCCACCCAGTCATTTATAATGAAATTTTAGATAGGTGCGAGGTGCGATAGGGAACTCTAAAGTCTTCAGCATATACCTATATTTTTTTTGTGTTTTTATTATTATTTCAATGACTATCTTTGACGTTGTGCCAATATATTTTAAGTGCACTGAACATTTCACAGTTATGACTAACTTTGTTTTATTAATTTTTAACAATGATTAATATCATTTAAAATATTGTTTTAATAAATAAATAAATTAAAATTTTCATTTCCGACTTGTATTCAACATAACTTAACTTTAGTCTAGATAAATTAAATTTTTTTGATAAAATCCACAAATTCAATTTCACTTCAAAAATATCGTAAACAATTTGGTAGCAAAATAAATTATTATTTTTTGTTAGATATATCTAAGTGATATTTAGAAATTTTGTATTAAATAAATAACTTTTAGATATTTAGTAATTTGATTTTTAATTCACTTTGTAGTGAAAAACATTAATACATTATTAAGACAAAGACTTATCGCTCATACAACACGTTGTACTAAGAAAGAAAAACAAAAAAAAAATTTATTGTAAATTTTTTAATTAGATTTAAAACTCTCATAAGCTTAATATAAAACATAACATTTATTAACAAAATATATAGCATTCATATATATTATATATTGATATATTGATATCATATATATTGATATAACAAAATTGATTTCAAATAAATTGTATAAATGCGCCTACAAACTCGGCATGAATTTATTTCTTCAAATATTCATTCTGAAATTACACTAAAATAATGAATTTAAAAGATAATCTATGTTATTCTATATTACTTTCAAGCCTCATGAATTGATTTTTTACTCCAACCTGCTGATAGGAGTGGAACCATTTTTAACGGTTCTCAAACAGTTAAAATTAATCTGACATAACGCTTCGACTATTGAATCATTACAGCTTCTTTCAGCTTCTAAGCAACAAGAGTCTCGATATAAATCTGGCAATCTTCATGGATAGTCAAGCCACTCTCAAATCTTTAGTAATCGCTTGAAGCTCAACACATGCGCGCTCTTCTCTGAATTTCAATGGCAACGATAAAACTAACCATTAAAGTGAAATATTATCTGATAGCTAAAACAACCTGGTTAGTTGATGTTCGACAAGGTGTTCGCCAAGAATGCATCCTTTCTCCACTTTTATTCAACATTTATTCAGAAACAATCTTCAAGGATTGCAAAAACGATTTAGACAAAGGCATTAAAGTAAATGGTATATTTATAAATAACATCAGGTGCGCAGACGACACAACACTCATAGCTGATAGTATAGACGATCTTCAACTTCTTCTTGAAAAAGTTAATGAGCAGAGTAGAGATTTTGACATATCCATGAATATCAAAAAAACTAAGTACATGATAGGTATTTTCATGTACTATTTTGGTGTTTCATGTACTATGTAGGTATTTTGGTCATATCATCCGAAGTCCAAAATATGAATTGCTGCAAATGATTGTTGAAGGCAGAATCGAAGACAAACGCCACTGGATTAAGAACGATTGAAGACTTGGTACATACTGCTAGAGACAGAGAGAACTTCAAAAATATTATTTCTAATATAGTGTAATTTATATGATTCAATTTTTGAATGTTAGAGCTGTGGCTCTATGTCAGTACCCTTCTTTGGCCAATAGAAGACTTCATATTTTTAATATTAACTGTCAGTCATCAAATTTAGGGTCATAATCAAATGTATTGGTTTTTTCAAGCTTATTCACTTTAACCTAAAAATATGGGAGTCGTCCTTTTGTCGATGTTGGCTATGCGTAGACCGTTGTGATCTACGCATCCTACTACCGCTTTGGTAATCCAAAGAACTTAGCAAGCCTGACCTTGCTTATACATTTGGTTTAGTAAATACATAAATACCTACAAATTCAATATCAAAATTAAAACATTGACATTAAATGTTCTTGTTTTTAAAATTAATTTATCAAATACAAACTTTATTTTTAGCTAACGTTAAAACTTACTAACTGTTATAAATAATAACAGAGTCTATATTTCTAATGTCAATAAAAGTAGCTAATTTATTTAATGATTACTTAAATAAATGACTGACATGCAGAAATACATAGATTTAATAAGAGGAGACCCTATTCATATATTTCTAATTACAATTGCAAGTTGCGTTAGTATTTGATGCACTGAAATAAATTATAAAGTTCAATGGTTTGTCTCTCATAAAATATTATAAAAGAAGGATAAAAAATTAATTTCTTATCAAACATATATTAATCAAATAGAAATAAATAACAACATAAAATATTTAAAGCTTATCTGATAAAAATAAAGCATAGGTATATATTCTTAAATTAAAATTTATAAAAACTAATGTATTGTTTATAGCAAGTAAAACATCTAATAAGCTCTATATAAACAAAAATGTTTCACATATAAGTGTATACATTCCATAAAGTAATTGCTATTGAAATTTTATAACCGATTAGGATTTTAATTAACTTCTTTATCTAAAGCAACATTTTACACGTGTATTAAAATTCAAAAGATAATTCAATCAATATCATGTACTGAGCTATATATATGGTATGTACTTGATAAATTTATAGATTTTCGCACAGATTTTGGAGTGTGCCACCTGTTCAAGTGCACATAGCATACACACCATTTCCATAAACAAAACAAGACGATTGATCACCGGCGCTCAACAGCACGCGGCCTATGAATCATAAGCAAGTGCAGATGAGTCAGCTCGAACCACATTGGAGTGTGAAGTACAAGTACTATTTAGACTTAAAATATTCAAATAGAATTACCCCTGATAAGCTTACTAGCACAATAAGATATTTTCAGGCACAATTTAGTCTAATAAACTTTGAATGTTAGCAGATATTATTGATAAATAATTATACAATATCAATATAGAAATGAGTGTGCAAAGCTATGTATTTATTATTATACCATAAACTTATTTTTCAATTGCACCTACGTTAACATATATTATATTAGACTCTATACATATCAGTTAAATATATTATTCCTGGGTTCAATCATTAGAAAATTGTAGTGAGATTGTAGAGCGGGAGTAGCTATTCATGTGACGTCTAAAAATAATTTCGCTTTTATAATTTTTATCTAAAAAAAAAGTATGTTAATGCGTTATTCGATGTTATCAATGCACTATGAAAGATACAATTACTTTCATTCTTTAATTTTTTTTGCAGTCAAGTAACATGGAACTTATAACAAAAACATTACATGAAACTTTATTAATTTTTCTAGATTTATATATCAAATAGATAGAGAAGAGAGTCGAGTAAGGTATTATATTTTGTAAATTGTGGAAATGAAATAAACTCCATCAAAAAAATATGTTATATATATGTGAGCTTTATTGTGGACTGTCCGAAGCATGCCCGCGACATGTTTTTAATCCACCACAATTATGGTATACTGCTAAAACAACATTATTTTAATTTTATGGTATAATAAATAAATGGATTTAAATTGTTAAATTAATAAAACTAAATTTAACATTATAACCCTATTTTTATTTTTGTCAAAAGTAACTATGAACGTATGTCTTTGTTTCTGCGGCCCCCCAATCTATACATTGATTTGCATTAGCCGTCGATCGCATCTGGTTTGAACAGCCCTGTGATAGTCTATACAATAGCTGGTATATTATTAATATAAGTGAAAGGAGAAAAATTAATTTTAATCCTTTTAATGGTGAATATATGTACCTAGTGACCCAGAGGAGCCGTGTTCACCCAAATTATTTATCATAATCATCCTATCACCTACCATCTTATCCTACCGCCTTATTTTTTATAATATTTTTTTTTTCTACTCCGTTGCGGCAGCAGAAGGAACATGGTGCATTCTCAATAGAACTAAAACTTATTAGAGAGTTACCTAGGCGAATGAAAAATTAACAAGATTTCATATAATGAACAATATTACTACCAGACTTAAAGAAGTAGTTAATAGATTTATGAAAACGAAACCAAAGTGGTTGTTGTCTGAAAATTGGAGAGAAAAGATCTAAAAAATATAGGTTTTATTATATTAGATAAATAATATAAGAAATAACAGATGTTAATTTTTTCAATTTAAAAAAGAAATAAGCTTGACACATTACTTAATAATTTTGATATTTGGTATATATAGTGATATTGGATATTTTATTAGTTTATATAATATTTGAAATATAATAATTTATTTAATATAAGTAAACAAGTAAATAAATATTTATTTTCTACTTTTAAAAAACTGTGATGATTTCTTAATAATATAAAAACCTATATTTTTTTACATATTTATGGTATGTAAAAAAATTGTAATAATGTATATCTGTTCAATGAGTCCACTGAACCGATATATAATGAATACATCTAGAACTCTCGTTTACTTTGAAAGGCACCTTTTCTTTAGATAATGAGTTTATTTACAATACACTTACTCTATAACAACTAACATTTTATAGAATTGTATTCGGTCAGTTACTAAAACTGATATTTATACCTGACTACTTTCTAAGTATCTGGAAGTAAAAGTATCTAAGTACGATATCTTCAATAAGTTACTAATTTTATTATTTCTTTTAATATTATTTTACATTACCTATGTTAATAGGAAAACTGACTAATGAATTATGAGGATGGTTCAATCAAATTAATTTAAATGTACATAACGCATCTAATAACGTATAAATTGTAAGGTTAAGCGTATCTTCTAAGAAATGTTTCTAGTATTTTATATAGTATTTATGAAACTAAAAGAAATCTGAAAATAAACCCAAGACCATATCACTATCACTCAAATTTAAACATGACGATTTCCTTTAAGTATTACACGATATATATTATTATAAATAACTAAACTTATGAAACTTTTTTGAAACTAGTACAAGACACAAGATAATTTGTAACAGTGCATATTATATATAAAACTATGATAATACAATTTCCGCAGATAACTCTGAATTAATCAAAAATGCCACGGATAAAGAATATAATAATCAGAAATTATCAAATTCAAATAACCTAGCAGTTTTACAAGATTTATGATTATTAAATATGTTATACTTATAATTATATATATGTTTGTACATTCAGAATTAGAGTCATAGAGTTTAAATAAAATGTTTTTGCTCTTTAAATCTGGATCCGTATATAGGATTTTTTAAAATATTGTTATAAAAATAATAAATTTATTATTAAAGTTTCAACAAAGGTGACAAAAACCCCCTACTTGGCTTTATGTTTACAACCATCCCTATCGAATATATTTTAAAAACACGTATATTTCCAATGTGTTGCTCTAACTGCAGCTTTTCTCCCCATAACGTCGTCCATCTATTCTCCATTGAAGTGGCCAGGTCTCTTTGGCTGTATCCCGGTTAACGTTGAGTTTTATCTCACTCACCCAATCCTCTTCCCTCCCCCCCTCCCCCCTCCTCCACCAACCACTAACCACCCACTTCCCTATCCATGTAATCGTCTTGTATATCCTTTCATGTTAACTGCTTACAGGTCCCAGTGGGTTACGACGACAACAACAATATATTTTAAAAATTCTAAGAATTTTATACTATATATATATTCAATGTAGACGTTTGTAAATAACAAAAGTCAGTAAAAACTCACTGTCAGTATTACTTAAGTTTTAATATTTAACTTATTGTATCTTTTAAGTCATATAATAAAGAAATAAAAATAAAATGAATTGTAATACATTCCAAAATTATAGTATATACCTATATAAAATTGTACTAACTATTATAACTCTCTTAAGTGATATTTGGAACCAGACATTATATTTTCTAACTAAACTACATAAATTTACTTCAATTATTATCAAATAAAAGTTTTATAATTACATCACCTGCTGTCACTCTTTTAGATAAGTTACTATTTTCTTTAAATAATGAAATTTCCCAATATCTAATCATAGTGTAAAAATAAATTTTTAACAAATAAATTAAATTAATTTTTTTTTTTTGACAAATAAATAGATAATCGAATATATATAAACACCGTGGGATTCACAAGTAATTTTGTTTTTTTAGTTTCTGTTTTATTTTGTAGTAAAAGATTATTACTAATTATATTTATACATTAAATTGTAGAAAATATTTTTAATTAATGCTATGTAAAACAAAATCTGTTATAATTAATAATTTATTACTGCTATTTTAAGAGTTAATCAGATTCGATTTTTCAAAAGTTTTGTGCAATTTGGAAATTTAATTAAATTTAATATACTGTTTTTTTTATTTAGACTTATTTTACTTATTACTTATTTATTTGTTATATAAAAACAATTACTGTAAACTATTGAAATAAAAAACTGTTTTTATTTTATTTTTGTATTTAGTTTCATTTATATAGTCGTTTTTAGTTTTTAATTTTAAAAGTTTACATTAATAGTTTTTAAATAATAAATAAATAAATACTTTATAATTTCTATATATAAATCAGTTAAAACTGTAAACGATAATTAATATTTTATACACAAAACAATTTCAACTTTTTGTTATAATATTTTAAGATTCAATTTTTAAATCAAATTCGTTAATTCTATTAAATAAATGTAAATTCATAAACTGAAGATTCTTAAAATTGCCTTCAAGGCATATCGCTTAGTAGTCTCTTCGGCGTCTATAGTTGCGAATATTATTAGCCAGACAGCAAGCAAAGATGAAGCCAACAAACTAAAACAAAGGAAAAGTTATTAATAAAGTAATAAACAATTATAAAAGTGCATATAACTTATTCCGATTTATATTACATATTGAATTATATATATTATAAATTATTTTCATCGTTTACAAAACTTGTAAATGAGTCGAATATGTTTTCTTTAAATAAACATATTAATTTACATAGTAATTTATTATTATAATAATAAGCAATATAATTTTCAAAAATGTTAAAATTAAAATTTAATATCATTTGTAATTATAATTTATAATATATATAATGTTAACTGGTATATACATCATTCACATACAGAATACTTAAAACAAATAACATTACTACTATTCATTTAATAATTATTATATATGCCAATAAATAAATTGTGTCTTTTATAACATATATAACAAGTTTCTATTGAAATATGCTCAGTGGTTGCGTTAGGCGTCGGCGACATCTTTTTAACTCTAAAAAATGATAGAGCCTTCGGAAAACTGATCTCGACGTAAACGCTTGCTCTAGCGCTGTTACTGTTTATGTTATCTATATTGTTTTGGACTTACTTCAATGGCAGCAATCACCAAGCCGGCATATTTAATAATGTCACTGTTTTTATCCCAGAAATCAACAAATGTAGCCTTACAACCTCTACGATAGACAGTTTCAATACGGCAAGCATTTGGATCCTTACAACATGAGCGTGGGAAATAACCTTGGAAACTATAATCTTCGTAACCATTCTTGCCACAGCATTCCATCTATAAAACAAATTAAAAATTAATTAAAATTATTTGAGAGACAAATTAAAAATTAATTAAAATTATTTGAGAGACAAATTAAAAGTTAATTAAAATTATTTGAGAGACAAATTTAAAATACTTACACTAAGTTGCAAAGCATCCATATAATCTGCTTTACGGGTTCTGCGTTCCCAAGCTCTCTCCACAACATCACCCATGATAACCAAATATCTATCTTTCTGTAGCCACATATATGTTACAAGTGCTAATTGTCCAACCATAAGTACAAACAAGAGTATAGAGTACTGAAATTTTAATTAATAATAAATATTAATTTCTGTTCTGTTGTACAGAACTTCAGTATTTAATAAAAAAATTAATTTTGCTTGAACTTACCGTCATCGACATACAATATGATTCCCGAATAGCGCCACAGCAGCCAAAGAATGATATGAGAAGAATAACTGCACCCAAAACAATCATTGTAATGGGCACTTGTTGAGTTTGTACTGCTTCTTTGATGTCATCTAAGGAGTGTACATTGCTGAAGAGCATCGCTCCAAAAACTATCAGCAAAACGCCACATATCTAAAATTAAAATTTTTTAATAACAATAAATTATGCTCGTATATTATTTATTAAGGTAGACTTTAAGATACTAAATAAAGATATCAGAAATAAATTTTCTCAGTCTAGATAATATATTTGTGCAATAAAAAAATAAAATATGTATACATTACGCAGCAGTTTAAACTTAACAGTTGCTGATATTAGTCATTAATTAAGAAATATTAAATGAAAATTTAATTACAAATTATTGCGAAATCTATATATATATAAAATAGAAAAATTTTTATAAATATTTTCTAGACAAATTTTAATCGATTTTTTTCCTTAACTAAGTGGTTACGGAAAGACTACCAAACAACAGAAATCCAGTTGAGGTGTTACAGCAGTTTTGTGAATAAAATAAGTTATTTTCGGAATAAAAAAAAGAATATACAAGTAATGTAGGAAGTTTATAGAAAATATCGTATAAGTATGGTCTATAAAACTTCATCACAAAGAAGAAACCTTATTATCTGCATAATCAAATCAGTGCTGCTAAAGACGGTATTGGGTTATAATCCACCTCAGAACAACATACGTATAAGACATGATCGGACTACAAAGATGATTTGCCTGCTTTCGTGTAAAAAAATCAAAGCTTTTGTAGTAGTCAACACATCATTCAACGAAATCTGTAGATAGAACAATTATTTGAATGACAAAACATAACAACTATAACAACATTGCATAGCCGACCAATTGACACAGAACGAATCTGCGAAGAGCTTTCACTTATTGTCGTGTAGTTCTACTAACATACCTAGAAGTAGGACACAAATTAACTTCTGCGAGACCGAAGTAGGTATTACAGCCTAATAGGCAAACACGCACCAAGGCAATGGGATCTAATCGACGATTTTCGCACCATGTGTCACAATAAAACAAAGATAGAAGAAGGAAAAGTTAACTAACACCAGAGTCACAAATCTTGAAAAACCTTTCTTTGGAAAACCGAACGAAATTTTAAAAACTGATATTAAAATCCTCATAGAAGTCACAAAGTAAAATGTCTTGCTAACTTAAACCAGTCTTTGTTGTCCGAGATTATTAGTTCTAAAACCGAAAAACTATGGCAAAGAATTTCGTTAGATAAAAATAGGCAATGGAAATATTTTAATATGTTCTACTGAGAATATAATATGACTAAAACTATTTTCTCATACGAGTACATTCAATCGACATTCTGAGAAAGAAAAATCTGTGGATTTAACTATAAACCGTTAATAAACAAGAACATATATATAAACCCATGATATGAAAAAATTTTCAATCTTAATTTAAAAAAATAAATAAAAAATATAGGTTTCTTTGTCAACATTAAAGTTTTATGTTTCACTTTCTTGAAAAACTATTATAATCTACAAAGTTACTCATTGAATGTTAATTTAAAATGATTGTTTCCAGAAACAATTATTTCAATAGTAAGATTTTTATTATAATAATTAAAAAAAATAAGGAAATAAATGTAATATATAAACAAGTTTGAACTTTGAAATAATAGGAAATTACCAGTACCTCAAAACCGCAAAAAGTAGCGTTTCAACTGACAGGCATGACTCAAGTAGTCAGATATCAAACATCAACAATTCTATCATATAAAGCAGATTTCTGCATATAAATTATTCGATTAGAAAATATTAATAATATTTAATAAATCAATATTAAGCCATTTAATATAAGCAATCATAACGTACTTAACTCAATATGATTAGTTAATTAGATAAGGTAATAACCGAGGGCGACTGATAAAATTGACGCACATTATTTCTGAGTACCGATTTTGAATGTGATGAACTTTTTGTGTTCGAATAATAGCAGAGATTGCCTTTATGAATAATTTAGACACTGAAAACAAACTAAAATTAGCCATACTTAGTATTTAAGTGTTTGAATATGGCAATTTAAAGTAATTTTAATAAAAATGACTCTATAAATGACAACAAAAAAAATACTTTATATTTAGCAAAAGCATTATGCATAAGCACATAACACATCAAAATGTTAGATTTGCATTCTTGATAGGGTTGAGAATTCAAATATAATGTATTAAAAAATTTCATCTTCTCCGGGTATTTACTGCATTTGTCAAACTCGTCTAAGCCCATTTTATAAGCAGTTGCCTTCAACAAACAGTATTCCATTGACGTATATTATTATTCTGCAGTCTTTATTCTACATAAGAATTAGGACAGAATTGGTGACTATCTTGTTAAACGAGACAAGTAATCCTAGTCATCTTGGATGTTCTAAAACTTTGCCATTTGTTTTTTTAATTACAAACTATTCGAGATCATTGCATATCTATTTTATTGGCATCAGTTCTTCAAATGCGACCAGGTGTCTGTTTAAGTTAGGAAGTTAAGGAGATCCGATAGAACTCTCTTCATAATCGTTGCCCGACCGCTAAAAAACTATATTCTGGACATTGAAATCATTTCGTCGATAAGCATGGACAAGTACATAGAAAGTGATTATCAGATTCGATCACCCTTTTTTTATAGAAGTTCTTGCACTAATATGTCGAAATATAGCGCCTTTGAAATATCAGCACTATAACACAGTGCTGCGATAGCATTATAGTAAATGGTACTACATACTTAATGCTACCTATAAGATCTGATGTTTTTTCTTTAATCTAATTTAAGCAAGTTCACAATCTTCGTGATCAAGTCCTTTGCCATTGCGATGGTAGATTCATCTATGTTCTCAAATAATTCACACATCAGAATTTGGCTTTCATTCCGAAACCATATTGCTAGATGTTAGGGAAAATTGTACTGGAATATACATTTATATACATATACTGCATATTAAAAACACGATGTGATGTGAATGTAAATACTTGTTGCCAAAAGGTTTCTATTCAAAAGTATGATTATAATGTTTACTATTTAAACTTAGGCATTACCTATACAAGTATACTTTACATCATAAATATATTATAGAATGTAGAAAGTGGAATGTTTTTGAGTCAAAATTAATTAATTGTAAAGCCACCAATTGTGGAGTATACTACATAACAATATATTTTATTGTATCCAGAGTCACTCAACCGTCCTTGAAGAATTCTGTCAGTTTTGTATGCGAACGGTTAAACATTAAAGGAATAGGTGAATAGTACTTCATTAAACTATAGGAGTGAATTTAAGAAGAAAACTTGGTTCACTTAATTCTTTTTTATTCTATATTATGTAAAATCTTCAAGAATCAACTTACTTTAATCATATCTATGAAAAACAATGGCTTTTAAAACTTTATTTACATAGCTTTTAATAAGTTTTTAATCTGTGTTCAGTTTGAACTAGGAAACTTCCCAGTATTTCTATTGTTGAACAAGTATTGGAAGTATTATTAAACTACTTTTTATTTTTTGTTCTCATTTTTCGATCCATTGTCTACCTATTGTCTAACAGCTTATTACAAGCTGTACTACTTATAGCGCTTAATTAGTCTATAAGCATAATTCCAGTTCACATCGGATGAGCTGATAGGTATTTGCAATTGGTCTTGACCATCATATCTTCGATATTATTGTAACGGAAATAGTCAATTTCAATTAATTATTGAAACTGAAAAATAAAAATTCAAAAGAGAACACGTACTAAACACTTAACCCTAACCCTGTTCTAAATTAAATACGCCGCTATGTTCATATTTAATAAATTTTTTCCTATAATTGCAAAAACATTGTTTATTACATATTGTAATGTAATTGATCTTTCTAACACATACTGACCTAACTAAGTATTTTTAACTTTTTAATTGATATTTGTGTATAATTTAGTCCCCCGCAGAAAGTAACACCCAATAGGAACAACAACACATAAAATGAAAATTTAAACAAGTGTTTACTAATTAAAGAAAATATTATTAGTAATAAAATGTAGAAATTACAAAAAATGTGCATATTAATTAAAACAATATTTCTCCTACTACTACATTTTAAAATATATGTTCACAATTTAGATGGTAAACTCTTATAGGGTAACAGCGACAAAGAATCTTATGTAGCGAGGTCTTTAGCAATGTTTGAGCTTTTAATTAATATTTGTAGATATGTATTTAAAATTAAATTTTTATGTTCTTATGGCATATAGAAAGCTTAGTTATATTGTTAAATTTATTTAAAATAAGTATTTATTACTTATTACTTATTATAGTCGTACCATAATATTGTTTAAAACAAGAGAATAAAATGGAGTGAACACGGCACTTCGACTCTAAAACAAGTTCGTGTCCGGAAATCAATCAAAAAAATATTAAAACCAGTAATTAATTCTCATAGACTAATTGCTAAAACAACTAGCTTACTCTGATTTATGACTTATCTCTGGGTATTTTAAGGACTTTGATCAATCTTCCCCTGTCTTTCTATTAATTGTTTAATATCGGTGATATAGATTGAAATTAATTATTTAATTAGACGGTATTTAGTATAATAGATGAAATTTTATGCAATCACTTCATTTTCGTCAATTCCAGCAATGTGCACTGTTTTTGCAGTTTCTGTTTCCTCTCTGAATGGTTACCAGATATTACGAAAGTATGTAGGTATAGTTTCATAATCATAGAAGTAACACTTTAAAGTGAAGAGAATAGAAGAACGCCGAATAGTTTTTACCCAACTCAATACAGACAATTTTTAATAACCGATTGCACATAAATTCTAATATAAAGTAGTATAAATACTTAGAACTATGTTAAATTAAAATTATAGTTTTTATAAAAACGTTGAATCTGATAAAATTTTAATTAAAATATTGATAACAAAAACTTAAAATTAATATATGAATTAAACTATAAAAGATATATATAAATTATAGTTATTATAAATAAATACAATCTGATAAAATTGTAAAATAAAGTGTTGATAAAAAAGAAAAAAAGAATAGTATATAATTTAAACTATAAAAGATATATAAACATTATAGTTTTTATAAATAAATACAATCTGATAAAATTGTAGTTAAAATGTTGATTAGAATAAATTTAAATTAATATATAAATTAAATATTAAAAAATAAATTAAATGCACAGTTTTTATAAATAAATACATTCTGATAAAAATGCAGTTAAAATGTTGATAAAAAAAATTAAAATTAACCTTTGATATAAATTTTAAGAGATATATAATAAAATATCTTCTAATAATATTTTTAAAAAACTCGCTAAATTATTTCTCTTCCAAACAAAACTCCTCCACATTTAAAAGGATTATTCATAAATAAATGACTAACATTTGTTTTATATTAATTTGTTTATATTTTATATAAATATTATTGTATTTTGTTTTTATATTTATGCATCTGTCTATATACGTAAACATTATATCATTCATATCTTTCAAGCAAAAAATATGAAATAAATATTGGTCATTAGAAAACTGGTTTATTTTTAGATAATAGCAACATGCCTAAAAAATTTTGTGTTTATAATAAAATTTTGTATCTTTTATGTTTTTGATTCCTAAATGTTAAGCAAAAGTATATTTTGTATCTGAAGCTTACAAAACTTTTTTAACAATCTCACTTTTGTATTTACACAAATGTTTAAACAAAACTCGTTCCAAGCCAAACAGCCATGAACCCTTTTATGCGAAACTTGTTTTATAGCCCAACCTTTTTTTTCTAACAAAACCGATTATTAGTTCTTAGAAGGAAGAATGAAAGCTTGGCTTTAGAGTCTAAACTTTAGATGAAAAGATTTCAAGCTTTAAAATAACCTTCAGATAAGCAAAAGTTTAGTTTTTACGTTGAGAGACAATATTTTATATCTTTCAAACGACTTAAAGAACTTTTGATTTCTAATTATTAGAAAATCTAACCACAGACGTCAGACCACAGATAATTAACCAAGTAACTAAACAACTATATTGTTATTAGTATACTAATCAATGATGTTTATTTCAGTAAACGTTTTTAGAATAATTATTTTTACTAAAAAATTAACAGAAACTGTACTGAAAGTGACAATTACTCATCTGAGCTTTTAGTAAAAAATATGCTCGCATTGAATTTATACGTCTATATAAGTAAATATACTTTCAAGTATATACATATATACTTACATATGCATACATATATACCTAAGCAAACATTTATTTATAATTAAGAAAAACTAGTTTTTTGTTTATACAATTTTAAGAAATATTTCTACAAAGATTTGTCGTAGGTTGAATTTTTTAGAACTTTTGACATAGATTCGATACTAAATGTATAGCATTTTTGTGTGTAAATATATTTTTATGACGAATTAAATGTTAACGAGCACATATTAATTTATAAAATATTTAATATTTTGAAAAATAAATTTAAAAATATAATTAATCAATAACAATATAATAAAAAACTAACTGCACTTAAAGTGTTCGCATTTTCAAAATATTTTTTTTCATATTTTAATTATTACTTTGGATATATAATATTCCGAGTATATCTGCATAGTGACTAAATATATATTACTACAAAGCCGCTAGATGTGTTCTATTTAGGAAGACTAACTTCTGTACAGGTGACTGCATACTGCTGATCCCATCTTATATTTAGCTTATCTATATTGAAAAACTTCTACAATTGCATGAAACTTGTAGTCTGCCCAGATTATTCAGATGTTATACATGTGTATATACTATATATTAAATATATTTTTCAAAATATAAGACTGAAGTAAGAATTCAATAAATTATTTGATTGTACAGTTCATTTAAACTAGCCTATTCAAAAGCAATGCACTGCAAAACTTCATACGTATGTGTATAAATGGAACTTTCCTGAGAATATTCAAACCAAGTTCTTAAAAATAGTTAATTTTGTGGATAATTTTTTCTAAAAACACATAATATATTATATAATATATATATATATATATACGTATTCATATCTTTAATCCATTTTATTTTATAAACAATACCGTCTCCTCTCACAATATCCTTAACCATATATACGTATTTGTAATTCCTTCATGTTATCTACTCTATAAAACTCTACTCTACTCTATAACAGCAACAACATTGATTAGGGGAGTAATTTAAATCAAAACTTTTTATAAAGCTTAAAATATAAACAAGTGAAATATTATATTTTATTTATTCGGTATGAAACATATTCTAATGCAAAATTCTTTTTTTATAAATTTTTATATGTATGGTATATATACATATCTTTTCGTATAAATTTTTGTACTTGAATTTTTTCTTAATAAAATTTTTATAAAAATAAATTTTTATATAAAAAATTATGTATTATTAAATTTAAAAAGTATATAAACCAATTGCTATATAAACAATTTTCATATAAAATACTTTTTAAATAAAAAATTTTTATATAACAAAATGTTTATAAAAAACAATTTTTATATTCAAAAATTTTTATATAAAACAATTTTTAAATAAAAAAATGTTTATACATTATTTTTCATATACAAATTTTTCCATATGGATCAACAGTTTTCCTATATGAAAATATTAATTTATAATTTTTAGTTAAGCTTCGAACTGGACAGCCAACCGAAAACCGGAACCGAACTGATTTTTTTCACGTGAAAAGGGACGAAGAAATGTATACAAATTCTAAATCTAAACTTTTAAATATAATAATGCCTCTTTAGTTTTCTATATAATTCCAAGAAATATATTTTTTACTTACCGAACATAATAGGTTAAATAAAAATAGAATATATTTAACCATTGAAATTCCGCAACTCATTTTGATGAGATTCTATTAACTCTTTCCTTATAACTAAATAGTTAAAAACAAATAATATCATATTTAAATTTTTTCTTTTTTGTTTACACAATTTATAATTATAACAAAACGGTTTTAAAAATTTTAAAATAACAATAATTCAAGAGATAAAGCAGTAATGAAGAAGTAAATGATGTGAGCAAAATTAAAAGATATTTATATTTCAAATTTTTTTTTCACATTTTATTAAAATAAGATAATTATTTAAGTCTTTTTTCTGTTTTAAATTTAAGTCGCAATATATATTTCGTTTCGTTTTTAAGCAGTGAACAAAACAAGCATTTTAAAAACACGCTTACAAGTATAGTTTTCAGCCAACAAATTCTGTCGCTCGTACATACAAACTAGCCGCCAGCGCACAACTAAAGCTTAACAAAACTTCGCAGTATTAACGCACTAATTCAGGTAACAACTTTTGCTTTGGCAGCACTGAAGCTCTGAGATCACATACAGCTTTCCACATAAACGGATAGCGCGCAAACCATGAAAACCATGACTCCTTGCTTTTCGTATTAACTTCAACTTTTTGTAAATGTTTGTAATATTTTGCATTTTTCTTAGCATTTGCCCCATCTTGGACATAATTGGCAAATCTCAACTTAATTAAAGTTTCGGAAATATCGATTAATTTATTACTTTTTGGTGGATGAACTAAACACATTTGGCATATAACAAAATCATCTGCTTTACTTTTGGTGAGTGGTATAAATGTGGCTTCCCGTCCCACCAAGCAATTTTGCAGCCAAGAAAAACCATTGCCATTGACTTTTATACCAGACAGTTTAACTGGCAATACTCTTTTACTGCTCATGAATATTGATAACCATGGACGATGATTTATATATAATATTGTGTCCTGATTGTGTTGTTGGACGGCTTTAATGACGCCAGTATGTACTACACGCTCATTAATCAATTGTTCAGGTATGTGCGAGGGTTTTTTAAATTGACGCACCAAATATGCGGGTTTGCGTTTTGCATAAGCCACCAAAAGCAATACGCCAGACACACCATAAGCTACCAATTCGGTGCCAATCGTTTGCTGTTCCAATGTATTACATAACCCATTATATTTCTCCATAAGATATGTTTTTGTTGTTTCCATAGTTTCAATTTTAGTTATTGTTTTTATTATTACTGCCAATGGTACGTGCCGTTGTTTATCTTTATGTTAATTTGCTTTAGTTTCTTTTGTTAATTGTTCACCTAAAAATCGAAAACGAAAATGAATTTTTCTATTTCATTTTTAATTAATTATTTAACAAAACTTTTACTTTGATGACATCATTTACTTGCAGTCTACGTAAATATTTCCTAATAGTTCGCTTATACAAAAACTTTATTAAAATTTATTTTTGAGACGATTCTTTTCGAAATGGAAATACACAAAAACAAATTATTTAAATGGCTGATCGCATTGTATTCCCACAAACACTTTTTGACATTTCTTTTTACACTCTCTTGTTTGAAACTTTTCAAATTGAAGGTCACAATATCTCTTTAAATGCTCTCAATTAAAATTCTCTCCTAAAGCATTTTTATTACGCTCGCACGAAGCTTTTCAAATACAACTTTTTTTTTTTGTTTGCTTAATAATATTTAAAATGATCTTCATATATGCATTTGCTGTACCTTTCAAAATATATTTCGAATTTTTCCCGCGTTTGTTGTTTTTAACTAGCGTCGTTGTCTAAGACTGATTGAATTAAAAAAAATGTGGTCGTTTGATGCCGTCAAAACACAAAACAACAGCCTGTTGCTTTGACCTTTTTCCTCCTATGTGCTTGCCTCATCAAAAAGCTTATTTTGTATTTATTTCTTTTTTTTTTGTTTTGAATACGTTAATAACCGTTGCTTGTTGCAAGTATTTGGTGTTGTTGTTTTGTTAGCTTAATGCATTAGGTATTTATTAATAAATCTGTTATTCTATTTTAATGACATAAAAATGTAATTTACTTTATTTCAGTTTTTGTGATTCATATATATATATATATAGGTGTATATGTAGTTGCATATATAAATATATATTTGAATAATAAACATACACCTGCGGCCTGAATTTACTTCACACTCTTTTAATTTTTATTTGCATTGTGCAATATACAGAACAGACGAGCCAAAATTACTTTGTGTTTTTTTTTAGAAATTCTTTTGTTTTTTAATTGTATATCATATATGTATGTGTATGCATGCATTTATTAACATATATACAATACATGCATTATTTATATATTTTTGTGAATTGAAGTACTATACATACATATAGCATGCCATTTTACATACATACGTACGCCAATATATACAATAATAAATAGAAATTTAAAAAATTAATAATTTTAGGTGCATATTTTTTGTAAAAAAAAACTTTTCGTTAGGTAATAAATGCTTCTAAATGATATAAATTACAATGTACATTAATATGCATATTTATATTTAAAGCATTTCCCACCTCAAAATGAATAAATAAACTATATACATATGTACGTATATTTATTATCATTACTTAATAAGATAAAATCTTTCCCCACCTCATCATTCATTAACATTACAATTATATTTAATAATATAATTCCATATTTAATTATTGTAATTATCTGAAAATCCCCTAAATAACTTTTTGACTATGCCCTACTGAGAAAGTGCTTATATGTTAAAATTATATTCTAACTCTATATTTACACAGATGTTAAATAAAGTAGCGGAAAAACTGATAATGATGCAAATAAATCATTTAAGTAAATATAAACATTTTTAATAAAAAATCATTTTCTTTAATATAAAGACATGAAATAAACAATGAAAAATCACATTTTTATTAAGCAAAAAATATCAACAACCATTTTAAAAGAAAAAACTTTACAGAGGGGCACCACCCGATCGGATCACTTAGAACAATGTATGTATCGTATATTGGGCAGTTGATCTCAATTCAATACAACACAAAAAAAATTAGTTACCAAAAATAACATTAAGTTTTCGAAATTAATATTAATCGTTGTAGATGATTTCATCAGGTTTTCAATACAAGAAATCTAGTGGAAAACTTCTCATATTACATATAATATATATAATGCATATTGATTTAATCGTTTTCAAATCTGGACATTCGGGGAATTGTTCGGACGTTCCAGGTGCATATTCTTAAATCATTAACAATATGCGGTGTCCTTATCCGAGGCTTCCTCTTTTTTTCATTGGAATTAGGATTTTCTATGGTGGATTTAAGTCCGACTCATAACTTTCTACATTGATAAGGAAAGTTAATTAATACACTATGCACCGATGATTGTAGCGATCAAAAATGAGCTACGTGAAGCCTGTGCATCAAATTGGAGTGATTAGTGACAAGGATCGTGCTGGCATTTCCCAAGTCAAATGATAAAGACAGGCATTTTAACTTGTATGCTCACTGCCCTCCCTTCATATCCATATCCATTATTAAAGTTTCTTATTGGAACTAGTAACAAAACCTTTCTTCGCTGTTTAAACTGAATGACACATGCAAAACTTGAGTAATTTTGTTGATTAATTTTAGTGCATTAATCTTTGATGCTCACTTGATGAATTCTGTAGATTGAAAACTCGTATACATAAACTCTGCTGGGTTGGGTGTATGTGTACAGATAAACAAAAGAGAACATTTTAAAAAGGAATCTATCATTTATTTTGGTATTCACAAATTGCAATTAATTTTTACTTCGTCTAAAATAAAAAATATCAAAGAATGACAAAAGAAAAATATTGTGCATTTATTGCCTTCATAACCTTTTCAACAGCATTAAAACAGAAATTAAAATTTTAATCCACGAAAAGCAGTAAACTGTGCGAAAACTATTATAAAAACTAATTTTAATCTTTAATTTTACTGAAATGTGGTATGAGTCAATGCTCAATAAAAATACCATTTATACTATAAAGTGATTTTATTTTCAAATTATATATATATGAAAATAATTTGTTTATATATTAATCATAAATACAAAAAAAATTTAAAATGAATTAAATATTTTATAAAAATACTTTATATATTATAAATGAGAAACTTTATTTATATTATACTTTATTTTATATTTTTTTAATATTATATTAAATTTTTATAAAAAATAAAATACATTATAATGTTGACATTATTTAAAAACTATTTTTTAATAATAATTCATATAAAAAAAATGACAAAATTCTTTTACTTTCTGTATTTGTAAGAAAAATGCTTCATGACATCATAGAAATAATTAATTCGTATTGATTACGTTCATTAAAAATTCATAAGAAAATAAAAATATTACTGAAAACGTATGAGTAATATTTTAAAAATGTTCGAAGAGTGATTCCAGAATCAACTTTAATTAAATTATATATGTATATATATATATGCAAAAGCTTTTATGAGTTACTTTATAACTTTTTAATTACACTGTCGAAATTGTGAGAGAATAATGAAATTTTAATTAGTCATTAAAAAATCATTAAATGTCTGAAATAGATTTTGGAAATACTCGCTATATAACAATTTGATTTCCATATATATACATATATTTGTTTAGATATAGTTTATACTTTATGTTAGCTTCAAAACAACAACAAATACAACAAAACACTAATTTTTATCCTTAAGTAGTAATACTTTATAAAATAAAATAAAACAAATTATACTAATAACAAAATTTAAAAAAGATTTAAAAACTGATGTTAAATTAAAAAGTATTTCATCATTAACACACAAATAATATGCAATTTTTAACTTCATTATATTAAATTACTCTATTTAAAATAAGATTTAAAATATATTTGCTATTATAGTTAATATATTGTAGAAATAAAAAATAAAAACTAGAGCCTTAACTACAAACTTTCAAAGGAGAAGTGATTTTTTTAATAATTCTGCATATAATTAAATAATATTTTCGCTGTATATTACAATAATGGAACATTGTATATGTATATCGTAATATATGTTTATCGTTTATCGCTGTATATGTTTAACGTAATGGAACATTGTTCTACAAATGTGTCCACGTGCTTGCTAACGCCGACGACATTGCCATCATTGGGCAATTGGGATGTAAATCTCTCTATCGACAAACGAAACTTACGCTCTATAGCTCGCTCATCCTTCCAGTGCTTCTGTATGGCGCAGAAACATGGATGTTATCACAGAATGATGAAGCAGCACTGGGACTGTTCAAGAGAAAAGTTCTTCGTAAGATCTTTGGTCCTCTACGAGTTGGCGACGACTACCGCATAAGAATGAACCACGAGCTGTACGAGCTTTATCAAGTTGAGGGAGCACTAACTAGACTTGATGTACGAGACTGGAGAAGCAGAGGCACCTGGGGAGAATTGCTGCGTCAGGCCGAAACTCGGTAACAGGTTGTTATGCCCAAATAAGTAAGTAAGATTAATAAAAAACAATCCTGTACTTCTTCTTCATTGCATTTCGGGTTATTTTTTATATAAAAATTCCATTGACTAAAAAAGCAATCTTGATATAATTTTCTGTTAAAAGGAGCTAAAACAAGCTAAGATGCTCTTATTTATTTGATTTATTTAATATATAAGTTAAGTATATTTGAAACTTTTATAATACAGTTTCTCATATATTAAGATAACTAAACGCAAAACACATGTAACATAATTTCATTCAACATTAATTTGATTTTGATTTATATATGAAAAAGTGATTATTCATTAAATGTAGGATTATCTATGTCTTATTAAAACTAATATTAACTAAATTTTGTAAAATTATTTTTATATATTTTTGAACGGGCTTTTTGGTCAATTATTTAAAAAAAATAAATTTTTCCATTTTTTTTTTAAGTATATAATATTTCGAATATACTCCATAGTTATCTTTAGGGTACTGAGTTAAATTGTTTTGAAAACGTTTCCAAATATAATTATTCAAATTCATTTCTGATTATGCTCTATCATTATGATTATGCTGATTATCATTAACTATAAACCTGAACATTCCCTTCACATAAATTTCTTTCCAATGCAAACAAAAGTTAATTAATCTACGTTAAAATTTTTTCCCTACAAAAAAATAGACCTAAATTACACAAATAAAAACACAATATATGGTATAAATTATGTAATTACAGCAGGGCTTAATTACCAATGGCTTTCTTAAAAAAATGCCCATTCGTCTTAAACATGACAATAACAATTATAACAACAAATGTTAATTACGTAAAGCAAGCTTTTGAAGCTTTTTTTAACTAAATACGTGCCTCTAGCTCAAAGCTTCAAAATCTAATTTGAATATTTTAAAATATTGACTTCTTCTTTCACCATTACATCAACACTTTTAATTACATAAATCCAAATTAACATATTTACTAGAAACACTTACTACATTGTTTTTAAATATATATTCACATAACACAAAAACAAAAATAATCTAATTCATATATAATTATGTTAATAACAAATTGAACTCGGGGGCAAACATGGCATTGTTTTTGTGGTCAAAAATTGTTCTTACAATTCAAACAAATATTTTATTTGTTTATTCATTGTTCATTCATTGAATTTTATTTCATTCATTTTAATAATTATATTAAATTTGACTAACAAATACTTTAAATGTGTTGATATAATTTCCACCTATCATACATAATGATCGTTGCTTAAGTTATTGTTATAATACCTTCAAGCACCAAGTATAACACTTACGCCAAGGAACATAACTGTTATAACTTGTGTTAATCAATTTATTGTTAGTATAACATTTACCTTAGGGAACATAACTATTATAATTTGTGTTAATATATATATTAATATCATATATATTACTAATTATGATTATATTATAAATAATCTATATAAACAAAGACTAGAAATTATATTATGATATTATTAAAACAATTTGTTACGACTTTTAATTTTGACCTTATAGGTTGTATTTGTATTCTAATATATAAGACTAGAATAGTCCAAAAAAGTACAGAATGAACAAAAATTATATAATATTTATCCATAAAATAATAATTAAGTCAAAAATAGATATAATTGAATAACAATAAATACTTTTTCATTTGTTCGATTAAAAATCAAATGCTACCATAAATATTTATTTTTTATTTGTTAATATATTACTTTTTGTTATATATTATATTTATTTTGTTCACAACTATTAGAGATAACAAAAAATATATTTTGGTTTTTCTAGAAAAATACATAAAAAACTAAAATATAATTTTTGCTTTTTATTATTAATTTTCAAATTATGCTAAACACTAAAAACGAAAAGTATATTCCTCCATACTTACCAGGATATTCCAACTATTTAGAAGCATAAATAAATTTAGCATTGCAATGCCAAAAGTGAACTCACAACCTAAGCGTGAAGATTGTGAGATCACTAGAGAATGACTATAGGAATATAAGGAGAAATCTTAGACTATTTATAAGCTTGCAGTTCGTTTGTTAACTGAAAGGCTAATGAAACACCGTACTTTTACGCCGTTGCATATTCTAACACGTGGTCTGTGCAATAGTTGCTACGATAAGGAATAAGTAGAATCCATCAATCATTAATTTGTCTCTGCTCAGGCTTACACACCAATCGGCTTCATTGTGCAGGAGCTTGTCTTACAAGCTGAGCAGAGATTGTGAAGGTAAACTTATAAGATCTCCTTAACTGATTGACCAAATAGTCTAACCAAACGGTTAGAGTAACCCGTTTCTTCATGTCAGCTTGTTGGGTTGGCACTTGTACTAAAATGCCTAGTGGCAGTATAGCACAACCTACGACTCATCGGATACCAAATGAACAAATATAAGCATTTTATATACGTTTCGATCTACATGATAAAATGAATTTGTTTAATTTTTTTTATCGGTAGAATTGTCTGTAACATAGTCCATAAGTTCATTGCATTAAATTTTACACTGATACTTTTTGTTAAACTTGTTAAATAATAACTAGATAATGTTATTGGACTATGTCATATAACACCTTTACATAATACACCTATCATGGAATCATACTGGATTGACACGAGAGTTTTGTTTATAATTTTAGCTGTCATGTAAAAAAAAAATTTTTTGACAGCTGAAATTAACTTCGGTAAAGCCAAATTTATATACTATAATATTAAATATATAAAAACTGAAGTTCATTTTGAGGTTTTTCAAAACTTTCATGTGTACTCAATTAGGTATTGAAATTTAATATCAATATTTAAAATAAAAAAAATAATAAATATTTAGAATAAATAATAAACAAAATAAAAATAATCCCTGATAAAAATATTATACGTACATAATTAAGTATATGTTAATATAATATTTCCAAGTATTTATTTATTAAATGTACCGCAGTGCCTAACTGTTACCAAATTTGAATTTTAAGTAAATAACATTAATGCAACTTAAAATATATTTAAATATTTAGTTAGAAAAAGTTTTCTGATAATTTTCTGCAGAGAAATAAATAAAATAATAATTAAAACTACAAAATCAAAAATACATATGTCAGGGTCAGTCTTTTTCAAAACAATTAACTTTTAATTCAACAGTGGCACGAAGGATATTGTAAGTCGACCAAAGGGTATTGAAAAGGTACATGCCAGCAGGTACTGGGATTAAGTTGCTCCAGGACGCATTAAAGCGATACTTATTCATTAAAAGATATTCCTGTTAAAGGTTTCAATTTACAAATTACTTGAATTCGGACAGATATAAACAAAATGACAAACCTCATAAGGGCAACTATGATTCATATTACTATAATCTGCGAATCCACCAATTGTATAGAAAAGTTCAGCCATAGGATTTCTCCGTTTGTTTCGAAAAAAAGCGCACACATCGATGGTGTATTGCAGCAAAGGTTTATTTCTTATAAAACCACGTTTACTCAAACTCGCAGAAAGCTTTTTAAATAATTAACTGTGGATGAACAGTGTATAACAAATTAGCAAATGTGTAACTTAACTTACTGTAATATTGTCTAGGGTTCCTTTTTTAAGCCTAGCCAACACACTGATCTCTGAAGTGTCGCGATTTATGGCCTTTATTTTGCAGGTTTCAAAACTCACGTAATTATCGTCGATTGACGTACAGTTTATTCCAGTCACTTTTATATGCAAACGCTAAAATACATCGATTAATAACTTGTATGTTAGACATAATTTTCTAAAAATATATGTGACTTTTTACAAACATTTTCAACAATCGACAAAACTGACAAAATCGACATAAAAAATATTAGATATATTTTTAAAAATTTCCAGTACATTTTTATATATTTTCGGTGTACCTGCAAACAATAATTTCAATTGTTCAAGCATCGTGGACTCAGTTCAGAACCTGATAAATACATATTTTATAATACATTTTTAATTGCTCGTATCCATTTCTAAAATCTATTTTAATTATTATTGAAATCAGTGTAACAGCAAGCAATGAACTGGGCAATTATATTTCACTTATGAATACTATTTCATTTAAAAATATATTTCAATATTAATAAATTACTTATTATATACATATTATTACATAAAAAATACAATATTTACATATGTTTGTAAGAATACATAACAAATTAAATATTGTACATGCGAATAATATAAGTTCATATGTATTTATATATGTATATATATCAAAATACGCAAAATCATTGACTAATATTTTAAAGACAATCTTACAGCAGACAGCTAGTGCAGAGAGCTACAAAAGTTTCGATGTTTTAACGTAATATAATAATATAATAAGTTTCCACAAGAAAAAATTAATACTTTTTTAAAAATACTATTTATTACACTTGCATTTTAAACTCAAAATTACTCTGTAATTTTTTAACAAATAAGAAATTTATATTTTTTAAAACATACGACGTGGAAAATGCATTTGTTGCGGCTGTTGTTGTTGACCAGGTTGACCCTGCATTACACCCATTTGCTGCTGCCGAGCTAACTGTTGTTCGTGAGTCGGTGCAGGACCACGACCTGGTGCATAATTTCCTGCAGATTTCTGATTCTGTAAAATATTTATTATTTACAATTAACCACTTCAATTAAAATTATAATGCATGTATATATATAGTACCTGTCCTGGGTTACCACTTATTTGCATTACATTTGGATGTAATGTCATGCCGGGTATCATTGATGAATAAACTACACCCTCTGGTAGTGGATGAGGTGGTGGTCCATGCCCAGGTGGTCCCTCATGTTTAACAATCTCCACATGATATCTATCAGATATTTTCTCCATTGTAACTTGTGGCTTTTGTGATTGTACTCCTGCATTTTGTGAGCCTGTCTGAGATATAGGTGGTTGATCTAAATTTATGTGATACACTTGTGTTGGTTTTTGTGAAGGATCGGATTTTGAAACCGGTACTGTAGTAGACGGTTGTAGTTCCAAGTGATAACCTTGTCTCATTGGTAAATTATAAGTGGGGTATATAATAGCCGGCCCACGTGCTTCTGGCAATGGTTGGGGTGGTGGCGCATTGCTATTCGTCTGATAGAATAGCGTTCCTGGAGTTTGATACTGAGTTGGATGTTCTATACAATACATTAAATATAAAACATTATTTTATTTTATATCTTTATGAAACAAAAAAACAAAGAACTTACTATTCCATAAAACTCTGGCGTAGTCGGCCCCACGACGTCCATCATCATGTTCTAAAATATTTAATTAAAACAATAAATTAGTCCACTCATATTAAAAACTACTGTATTACAGTTTTTATTTTGCAATTTGGTTAAAAACATTTAATAATAAAAATAAATAAATTTCCGATTTTGTTATGCATTAAATAAAAACCATTCAGTTGCACTCTGCTCAGTGCTACTGTTCTAGCATAAAATTATTGTTAACGGTTTCAAGACAACGTATACCAAAGCTCCATGTTAACAATTTGCTATTTTCTTATTCACAAAGATAAACTTACTTGATTGTGCATAATTAGGGCCTTTATAATAGGTCTGGTGTGAAGGTGGTGATGGACTACGGACGCGTTTTACTGGTTGGTTACCAACAGGCTTTACCATGAAACGATAATAAGAAATGCTTAAACTTATATAAAACTTATAATAATATATAAAGTTACCTTTTGCAGAATTGGCATTTGTTGATGTTGGACTCGCACCATTGGTGTAGAAAATTGTTGAGGTGGCGGATTTGCTTGCTGAGCCTGTAGTGCTAACATTTCATTATCTTTTTGCTGCTTTTTACGATTTTCATCCTCATTCAAAACTTTTTTTAATTGAAGAAACAATTGCTGCTTTTGATTTCGCAATTCAGTCAGCTTTTCATCAAGTTTGGAAATTTGGCCACGCGTATCCTCCAACGTCATATCATTTTCACGTTGCCTTGCTTCACGTTCTTTTCGTATACGTTCTTCTTCAAGTTTTGCTTCAATTTCTATTTAAATATAAGTATTTATATAAAATTTAATAAATATTTGTATATATTATCAATTTATATCACCTTCTTTTTTTCTACGCCGCTCCTGCAATATGAAGGTTTTCAAAGCTTCACGTAGCTTCTCTGCACGCTCGGCCTTAATTGCAGCATTATTATTTTGAGCAGCAGCCGTCGCAGCAGCAGGCGGCATTTTTGAATTAAACTTTTTCTCCGTAATTTTGCCGAATTTCTATTTAACACTTCATAAACAAAACACGCTACCCATCAACAACGCCAGTTTTCAGAAAATTTGCAATCAGCTGATTATGATTGCCAACACCTCATTTTTTATATAATCAAGTGGCTTGCCAAGTATCACAATTGAAACACAATTATTTAATGTGTGTTTAAGAAAATCTTAAATTTACACAAACATGAATAAATAAACACTTGTTCAGATTTTTTTACATCACGATTTAGAAAGAGATATTAAGATATTAATCAAATATTCTGAACAACCTTTTGCACTGCGCAAAAAGTACTTATTATATACATATAATAAGGTACTTATTATATATAGTTTAATTCTCGAAATATTGGAGCTTAAAGTTAATAATTTAATAAATATGCGTTTTGAGATCACAACACCTAGAAAACTGTAATAGCGATCGTTTTTCAAAATAAAATCTCTACATATAATGTTATTAATGCAATAAAATGTAATCTTTTTGTTAGTTTACAATTTAAGTATATTTTTATTTCCTTAGTTTTTTTTTCTAGCAACAATATTAAAACGACAGAACAGTCATTGTATTTACTAAAATTAATTTAAACTTAAAAACATTTTCCTTAAAAACTTATTTTAAGAAATTCAAACATGTGTACACATATATCAATTCTTTATTATTCAAAAATCTTTCATTCTAGGCTATGATTTTTTATACTAAAACAATTTTATATTGTATCTTTAATCTAAAATGTTCAAATCATATGTGCCACTGTTTTTTATCAAAAAAATTCTGCACACTTCTAAATAAACCTTAATTCTAGTTTGTAAAAATAAGTCAAACACTGACTATAATATTATTAAAATAGTACTACAGTAAAAGTTGTCAGTTATTGTAGTTTAATCGTCTCTTAAGCATAAGTATACCGGTCCCGTTCTTTACAATCTCTGTTACAATAACCGCTTTTAAAGAGTTTATCATTGTCAGTAATTACTACATAGTAAAAACATCCTCCCATCAGTTGTATCCAGTTTTTCATCAGAAATGTTTGTTGTCTAAATACTAAGTATTTTAATGTTTGCATTTTTCTTGATTACTGAAATGGAAT
Source organism: Teleopsis dalmanni (assembly GCF_002237135.1). Taxonomy (NCBI): domain Eukaryota; kingdom Metazoa; phylum Arthropoda; class Insecta; order Diptera; family Diopsidae; genus Teleopsis; species Teleopsis dalmanni. The sequence continues at coordinate 18,684,314 of NC_051847.1, read as the reverse complement.
CACAGCTTTTGCCCTTTATGGTTAATGGCTAAAATATTTGCTTTTTGCATACCTAAAAGTTGGTTTTCGTGTGTTCAAGTTTCACGCTATAGCTTTCAATGATTTCCATCTACCGGGAAAAAAAAACGAAACAACCTTTATAATTTAAATATATACTTTTTCAATATTTACGCCATAATTTCGTGCCTATAGAATATAAATTAATTTTTAAGGTAAATTTTTTCTTGCCGATAATGGCGTGTCTTTTTATAACGAAAGAAACTATTTAAAAGTTAGACCGATTCGAATAAATTAATTTTTTTATATTTCTTACAAAATTTGTTAAGTAGTACATATGTATATAAATTATTAATTAATTTTCTTAATGAACGCAAATTTACGAAGTAAATTTTGAAAGAATGCCAAAACTTATTTACCTTCCCATAATATTTTTCAGTGTATAAAAGGTAAACAATACAAATTTTTACAAAAACAAGAAAATCGTTTACAATTTTAAATGCAATAAAAATCAGCTGTAGTTGTAAACAAATTGTTATTGCTTTGCATAAAAACAGTGTTACAAACCCTACGCTTTGGTTTTTCTTAAAAAGGGAAAATATAATTTAATTTTCTACTTTTAGTTCAAGAAATGTATTCGAACATATTATAAAATATATATATTTACTTATATATAAATATGTATATATTAATATTGTATTTTTTTGTATATATTATTATCATACAAAAGTTAATAACAATTCAAAGGTAGTGGAATGAATTTCCTAAATGTTAGTAGGCAACACTTTGGACTACACGTGCAGCATGTTTTCACTTGTTTTAAACAAATCTACTGCCGCAACGTGCTTATAATTTCGTTGGTTTTTTTAAGTTATTTGCGTATAATTTAAAGTTTTGTAGTCATTATATTATAAAATTAAGTTAAGTATTTCCAAAATAAAATAAAACGTAATGGATTTTAGTGTTAATAAATTGCGTAGCTCTATGCGACTGTTGCAAGAGCTTCTACTCAATGAGAATATATCAGCCGCAGATAATAAAGTGTTGGAAGAATTTCACAATGTGACAGTAAGTAAAACTTATTAATTTGTACACATAATGAGCATATAATATAAAATTATTTCTTGTATTTTAAGACTTACACTGAAAAACATATAGAACGGCTGCTTAGTTTTCTCTGTAAAAAATTTATAGACAACAGATTCACAACATCCATAGCTATTGCTTTTGAAGAGTATTTATTGCTTATCGTTACTTCTGTCATGAATTGTGACGAAGAAGTCAACGCAGATAATTTTGGACAATATCAAAGAAAGTGCATAGCACTAAGTAAAATAATAAGTTTTTCAACCGATGTTAAAAGGTAAATTTAAAAAAATTACTATGAATATACACTATTTCATATATATTTGTGTTACAATTACAACAGATATTCCACAAGCTTTTTCCGTTCGAAACCGGCTCCATTTGCAGTACCAGAACAGCACAAAATGTCAATTCGTAATAAAAAGGGTAGATTTGAAGAAGATTCTAATGGTGCAGTTGATGATTTCGAAATAATTAAATGCTGTTATAACCTGTTAATTGCTGACCCAGTGTTTTATAAAGAGTTATGGAATTGGTCCACATTTGTGGAGGTACTTGTTAGCGACGAGAAAACTAATGAACTAAAACAAGTTTATGCCAATAACATCATTGCATTTTTAACGAATATGTCTCCAACACAACTGTCCAAACTAAATCAAACAATTTCTGCTGAGATTCTACTACAGTTCCACTTAGAAAGTAATCCTGATATACAAATGCGTGAAAAAGCACAGCAAGTCTATATATTAGACACCAAAGATGAGGTAATATCAATAGATTTTTGTTCGGACTATGTTACAAATATAGAAGGTGTACTCCTGCCAATATTTAACAAAGATAATTATAAGTTTTACAAGCAAACGGATGGTTCGTATGATAAAATAGTAAAAGTAGACTCAACCAAAGTAAATCTGCGTAGTATTGGTATGGGCATAGAATCTGGCAAAGCTATTTGCCTTTCTGGACCAGTGGGTTGTGGTAAAACTACGCTCGTAGAATATTTAGCACGCAAGACAGGTCACATATGTCCAAAGCCTGCAGAATTACAAAATGTTGTAAGTGGCAAGGAAAATCTTGTCAATGGAAATATTCATAAGGAACCAGTTATTATTGGAAACAAAAGAAAATCTAATACTGATGAAATAAATAATGATTTTGATATGGATAAAGATAGTGTAAGTCAAACAAATGGATTTCTGCGTATACAGTTAGGAGATCAAACAGACAGTAAAATGCTACTAGGACAGTATCGATGTACGGATGTTCCCGGTGAATTCATTTGGTTACCTGGTGTTTTAACTCAAGTAAATTATTTTTAAAGTATATGTGAAATCGAAATAAATAAATTTTTAAATATAATTTTTTCAGGCCGTTATGAATGGTTTTTGGTTACTTCTAGAAGATCTAGATTCAGCAACGCAGGACACATATATGATTTTAAGCAGTCTACTAGAGAATAAGTTTTTAAGTGTGCCTGGCTTTAGAGACTGCGTTAAAATTGAACCTGGATTTCAACTATTCGTTACTGTGAGGTAAATGTTAATATAAAAAATATTTTATATTCTATAATATAAACTCTACTGTATTTCAAATAGCTTACTTAGTTGTACTCAGGGGAATAGGTTTAGGGAAAGATCCACCCTTGACATTACAGTACACAACACAAAAATTTTATAATCTACAAAAACACTGCTAAATAAAATATTATCTAGTATATTGCTCTCCACTTATGACAATCCAGGCTACACTATTCATGTTAGCTATGTCATCTTAAGGATATATTTAGTTTGTGGCATAAAAATATTTAGTTTTTTTTGCCCTTAAAGCTAGTATCGATACTAAAATACTGTATAAACGACCTGATCTATAATCCGGAGCCATTCGTCTACAGGGATCACCGTGTTCCGATACCATTTACTACAGACGCAGCACCAATGCCCTCTCGGGTTACAGTTTCAATACTTAGACTTAGATCTTCTTATGATCTAATAATATTTGTATATAATGCTATTAGTTTAATATGGGTTTATAGTATGGTTTCAAATTTATAAATTTTGTTAGAAACCCAATTTTAATATTTAGATTTTGTTTTCTAAAAATAAAATTAATAAATTTATTTAATATTAAACTCGTAAATATTTTTCATTACAGAACCAACAAGTCGTCAATAAATTCTGTTCAAAAATCAGTACACTCGCTTTTGGAAAAATATCTCTACACGGTCAACATCTTGCCATTATCCCGAAATGAACTTTGTAAAGTTGTCAGCACAAATTATCCAAAATTATCAACTGTAGCAAATCGCATTGTGGATGTCTTTCTTACATTTTCCAGCGGAAATCACACTTCTGCAGATAATTTACGTCGACAAGAAACTCAGGATAAAGCCGATACTGGACAGAAATTTGTGCAGTTACCATGTGAAGAACTAGATTTTTCAATTATAATGAACTCTGGTCGTTGTGTATCAACGCGAGATCTCATTAAGTTGTGTCAACGATCTAGTCCTATGTTTTCGGTTACAAGCGCAGAATGTGCATACTTCGTATTCCAAAATGCAGTTGATTTATTCTGTTCTTATCTGCCGCAAAGTATCGAAAAGACTAAACTAATTACAAGCATAGGTGCGAAATTAGGTATAATACGATCACGTTGTGAACACTACGCAGATGTATATAAACCCGAAGCCGTAGTTGACAATAACCAAATAAATGTTGGTCGAGCTAAATTAATTGTTAAAGAGCAAGTGAATCCCTTCGACAAGTCTGATGATAATAGTGAAAATTTTACATTAAAAAGACAAAAGCTCACGGAAAATTCTGAAAAAATATTAAATACTCTTTCTATGAAGAAATCCGGAAATACATTTTCATTCACACGTATGGCTTCATGTATACTGGAACGTATTGCCGTGTGTGTCCTACATGCGGAACCAGTGCTTTTGGTTGGTGAAACTGGTGTAGGCAAAACGTCGTCAGTACAGTATTTGGCAGAGCGCACCCAGCATAAGTTAGTAGTTGTAAATATGAACAATCAATCGGATGTATCGGACTTAGTTGGTGGTTTTAAACCTGTTGATTTGATATATATATTAGCACCACTTCGTTTTGAATTCGAGGCTTTATTTCGTAAAACTTTCAATCAAATAAAAAACGAATCTTTTCTCAATAAGTTTTGTATATGCTACAATCAAGGCAACTTTCCAACACTCGTCACAATAATGCATAACATATGTCTAAAGGTTTTTGGTAAAGCTGATCGCAACGAACTAAAACAAAAGGAATTGGATCTGTTGCCGCAATGGGAACAGCTCAAAGTTAAATTGATAAAACTCAAATCACAACTTGCAAAATCCATTAACATATCCTTTGCCTTCATACCTGGCTCTTTAGTTAACTGCATCAAAAATGGTGATTGGGTTTTATTGGATGAAATTAATTTAGCGTCTGCAGAGACTTTAGAATGCCTCTCAACAATTTTGGAACCTGATGGATCGGTAATATTACTAGAGAAAGGTGATTTTATGCCAGTTAAACGACATCCTGATTTTCGTATATTTGCTTGTATGAATCCAAATACAGATATTGGCAAAAAAGATCTTTCAGTTGGCATACGAAATCGTTTCACTGAATTTTTCGTAGATGAACTCACAACTGATAGTGATCTAACACTTTTAATTAGCGATTATTTGGGTAATACTGGAATACAACGTAAGTCAGTGACAAGTATTGTTAAACTTTATAAAAAACTGAAGGTGCTATCAAGATTAGAGTTAAATGATGGTTTAGGAAATAGACCAGTTTTTTCACTACGTACTCTATGTCGGTCTCTACGAATTTGTGCTAAAAATTTATGTGGCTCTATTGAACGCAATCTATACGAAAGCTTTTGCATGAGTTTCCTTACACAACTAGATCCTGTATCACACAACATTGTTATAAATTTAATTAAAGAAGCGTTACTTAGTAATCCAAAAGTTGTCTTAAATAAAGCTATACCAAGCCCAGGCGAAGACTATTTAAATTTTGAAGGTTATTGGATTCAACAAGGACCAAATGAGTTACAAGAATGTGAAGGCTACATTCTCACTGATAGCGTTAAAGAGAACTTAAAGGATCTATCGCGCATTATATCCATAGGCAAGTTGCCTATATTGTTGCAGGGACCTACCAGTGCAGGAAAAACAAGTCTGATACAGTATGTAGCAAAAAAAAGTGGTAACCATTGCTTACGAATCAATAATCATGAACACACTGACTTGCAAGAGTATATTGGCACCTACACTGCAGATGTGAGTGGAAAGCTTAGCTTCCAGGAGGGTGTGTTGGTACAAGCAATGCGAAATGGATATTGGATAATACTTGATGAATTGAATTTAGCTTCAAGTGATATTTTAGAAGCACTTAATCGTGTACTAGACGACAATCGTGAGCTGTTTATACCAGAAACACAAAAAGTAGTGAAGGCTCATCCTAATTTTATGCTATTTGCTACACAAAATCCGCCGGGATTATATGGTGGCCGCAAAACACTATCGCGAGCATTTAAAAACAGATTTATTGAATTGCACTTTTCTGATATACCTAGAAAGGAATTGGAAATAATTTTAGAGAAACGTTGTCTTATACCAACATCCTATGCCAAAAAAATGGTTTCATGCATGACTGATCTGCAGAAGCACCGTAAGAGTACAAGTAAAAATGTGTTTACACTACGTGATCTTTTCCGTTGGGGAAATCGTTATACATTTGCTGATAAAAACTTATTAAACGACTCGAAGTACGATTGGAATCAACACCTTATTGAGGAAGGGTATTTAGTACTCTCGGCTAAAGTCCGTACGGAAATTGAAATAGAAATTATTGAAGAAACTTTATACAAAAACTTTAAAAAACGCATTGGCATAGCACGTCTCTTTGATATAAATGCCGAAGAAAATTCTCCAGTTACTAAGGGCATCATTGATGATATAAGAACACTTAAGAGGCGAAGTGATATCGTTTGGACAAGAAATATGACGCGTATGGCAGTGCTTACAGCTAAGGCTTTGCAATTCGATGAACCAGTCCTATTAGTTGGCCCAACTGGTTGTGGTAAGACAACAGTTTGTCAAATTCTTGCTGACATACGTGGTGTGCAATTGCGTATATTAAATTGTCATATGCATACTGAAGGTGCTGACTTCTTAGGCGGCTTGCGTCCTTGTCGGGAAAATAGCAATGAAAATAACAAAGATAATACTCAAGGTAAAAAATTGTTTGAGTGGGCGGATGGACCTCTTATTTATGCTATGCAGGAAGGTTCATATTTCATGGCGGATGAAATTTCTTTAGCCGAAGATTCTGTACTTGAAAGATTAAATTGTATTTTAGAGCCGGAGCGTACTGTGCTACTAGCTGAAAAAGGTGGCGTGACTGGAGAGGTTGAAGATCTCAGCAAAGATTTTATTATTCAAGCGAAAAAAGGTTTTCAATTTCTGGGTACTATGAATCCTGGTGGTGATTTCGGAAAAAAAGAACTTTCGCCAGCATTACGGAATCGTTTCACAGAAATCTGGTGTCAGCCATCTGACACAAAAGAGGACCTAATACAAATTGCAGGAAACTGTATGCTTGAACATTATAAGCTAAATATATCGAAAGATGAAACTATGTTGATAGCAAAATACTTGATTGAAGTCGTATTTCACATGCGAAATGTGGTAGAAAAATTTAAATTTTCCATACGAGATATATTAGCATGGGCCAACTATATAGTGAGTAACTCGGAATTAAGTTTTGCTGAAAAGGCTATATTTGGTTTAGAAACAGTCTTTCTTGATGCACTGGAAATGCTGCCACATGAGTCACTACAAAAAGTTGAAATGCTGAAAAATAATATTAAAAATGTGGCTGTTAAGGAAGCAGAAAAAATATTAAATGAAAATTTCACATTATTGGAATTGGAATCGAAAAGAGGAACGAAAGTTATACAAGACAATGGAAAATTTGGTATTAAACCATTTTTTATTGACACAAATACAACTGCTTCTCTTTTGGCGACTAATAACTTCTTATTTGAAGCTCCAACAACAAAGAGTAATTTGTTCCGTTTACTATCTGCGTTGTCACTGAAGAAACCTGTACTACTTGAAGGCCCTCCTGGTGTGGGAAAAACATCAATAGTTGAAAGTATTACGCAAGCCATTGGTTTTAATATTGTACGGATTAATCTTTGCGAACACACTGACTTAGCAGATCTTTTTGGCACAGATTTACCAGCAGAAGACAATATATTGGGAGCTGAAATAGATGAAAAAGACTCTGTAAACACAATCGATCCTAAGCTCGGTGCATTTGTTTGGCGTGATGGTCCGCTTTTAGCTGCTCTTAAAGCTCAGAATACATGGATATTGTTGGATGAATTAAATTTAGCACCTCAGTCTGTTTTGGAAGGCTTAAATGCAATTCTAGATCATCGTGGTGAAGTGTATATACCAGAACTAAATAAAACATTTTTATTAAGTAATGATACAAGAATTTTCGCTTGTCAAAATCCATTGAAGCAAGGGGGTGGACGGAAGGGTCTGCCGCAATCATTCTTAAATCGTTTTAACAAAGTGTACTTGCGAAAACTTAGTACAGAAGATTTATTATACGTGGTTAATGGAAAATTTCATCAATACTTTGAACAATTGCGTACAGGTTTTGCTGAACTACTTCAGAGCGCTGAAATATACAAAGCAAACTTGTTTGATTTATATAAAGCTTCCAATGGTGTTGGAGTAGATACTGCAGAAGGTGCACGTATAAGTGCTGCAGATGTGACGTTTGATCTGGCTGCGAGACTAGTTAAATTTTCCGAAACTTTAGATAAAGGTATTGCTGCTATGGAATTTGGTTACCGTGGAGGACCGTATGAAATCAATTTACGTGATATTTTACGTTGGTGTGACTTGTTAGTTAATCCTCAAACTGGATTTACATTTAAACTAGGGTCAAATACATCAAATTCCGATTTGTTCCAAAGGAACTTTGAATTATTTTTACTCATCTTATATGAACGCATGAAACTTGTTTATTATCAACGAATGCGATGTGACCAAGACAAGGCATTTATACGAAACGCATTTGGTAAAGTATTTAATTGTGATGCAGATAGATTAAATGCACTTTCTGAAGATGTGGCGCTATATTGGACCGAGGATAAACTTTACTTAAACGATATAGTGCTCGATCGTGAATATTTAGATGAATCTATGCTTATAATGCAGCAAAAACATTCGTGTCCATTGTTACTTGTATCACAACGAGAAATATTAAAAAATCTGATTGAATGTGTGCACATGGAGAAGCCAGTATTGCTTTCCGCACCTACAGATACTGGAAAAACGAAGTTAATTGATGCACTTTGTATAATCTCAAATCAAGTTTGTAATACAGATCAAATCGATGATTCAGTAACAGGCAGCTTCCAACAGGTAAGAGAGGAATACTTATACAATATTTTAATAAAAATATAAAGCTTTAATGTTATATATATAATAGGTTGACCTAAACCGACATTTAGAAGTTATATCACAAAATGTTGAAAATCTATTACTTAGATATATACAAGACTCCATATTTGAGAAAGTCTCCGGGAAAGTGATAACAAAATTACTAAACTCATGGAGTAATTACAGCAGGCTTGCAAATCATAAGCCAGGTAAGTAGTTTGAAGATTGACTTTATTTTTCATATGTGTGTATAAGTAAAATCATCGCATTTTCTTATAAACATTTTGTATATATGTATAAGCTTAAAGCGAGGGTCTAAGTTAAATAGAAAGCAATTAAACGTTGACCACATAAAAGTGACGTTGATAACTAACATAAATAAAATTCTAATAAATGTAATAAAGAGAGAAAGAATAATATCAAAATACGCAATAAATAATGTCTATGTAAAAAAAATAATACTGAAATTCAACAATTAATTAATTCCATTATCCTTTAGCGGGTTTATAATTTTGTTCTAATATATTATAATATATATATTTGTTAACTTTCACTTTAAATTAACAAAACTCCAAGTTAAAACAAAGTCAACTATGGCTTTGGCTTAGTTGACCAATTGACACTGGCTCTAAGCTTCAAAGTTCATCTATTGGTACTTATAATCTTAAATATTATTTAAAAATAATTAAATATAAGAATACATATACATATAGTATATAAGAATATTATATATAAGAAGGAATATTCGAAACTGCGCTATGCTCAGCTAAAAATTTAATTGATTAAAAACAAAATTTTGTTAGTACACTACTATTCCAAAACTTTTATATAAAGAAAATAGTTGCTTTAATATAATTTAAATTTAATGCTTTATTAAGAAATTTAATAATATATGTTGTTTTTTAGAACTCGGTAATTTTACAGACACCTCTAAAGAATTAAATGCATTCCGGCAACGTGTTCAATTGCTGAGTTTGGTAATTGAGGAGCTGGAACAAGCTACAATATTAACAACTACTGTCGGGTTTAATAAAGCGAAGCTCCAGCAACAACAAAATCTTCTTGTGGTGCTCACAAATTATATACGCTATGCTGACACATTAAACACTGGCGGTTCTTTTGAATGGATTGATTCCAAAATTGTGAAGTCACTTAAAATCGGTCAATATATATTGCTTGAACATGTAAATCTTTGCTCTTCAGCCATATTGGATCGTCTAAATCCGGTTTTTGAACCCAATGGTAAACTGTTAATATCAGAAAAAGGTATTTCAGCGGATGATAGCGCTGAAATTGTAAAGAAATCAGATAATTTCAGAGCATTTCTAACCACTGATCCCAAAAATGGTGAATTATCACGTGCTATGCGAAATCGCTGTATAGAATTATCATTACCTAAAGACTATTACACCACAGATGATATGCGTATGATTGTATACACACAGGGCGTGCGAGCTATTAATGACATTGAAAGTATTCTAAATATACATAAACGTATTGTGCATTTAACAGAAATTAATAATTACAACATATCACATTTAACGCAATTTGCATTCTTAGTAGCTTCCTATAAAAGAATTGGTTATGATACACAACGCGCCATCTATGTTAGTGGCATGGAAGTTTATGTATATTCCGCTAACACGGATTTATTGGGTCATGGTTTAACATATTATCAGAATAAACTAAGAGAAATTGTGCTCGAATCCACAAAATTCGCTGAAGAACAGATTATAGAAAGAAAGGAAGATCATTTGGCAAATGTCATTTTATACTGCAGTCAACTTGATGAGATAACTATGATAAAACTACAAACTGAAGCTTTAAAAATTTTGTTAGATATGAATGAAAGAAAAGATAATAATCTAAGTTTGTTATTTAAAGAATTTAAAGAAATTGACTTTACATGTCTTGACAATAAACAACTTGTACAATTTTTTATATATATTTTATATGAAACAAGCACAATAAAAGACGTAAAATTACGTTTTCTGTATTTAAAAAATGTCCTCTCTGAACATAAAGAATTGCAACATCTGTCAGAAGTACTTCATAATACTATAGATCTATATAAAACTAATGTAACTGTTAAATTACATAATTTGCCATGGAATATGACATTATTTCCACGCATACGTGATTATACTTCACAAATTGAAGAATCCGGTACTACCAATGTGTACAGCTTTAATTTAAGTTCATTGCTTATTTTAGAGTTACTACTTGATAGTGTACCAAATGAGGAATTCGCCCATTTGTATGAAGCGAATGCTTTTACCTACTCAAAAGCAATAGCAACTGAAATATTTCCGGATAAGTTCAACAACAAACTCCTTTTACATCTATCGACTTTTCTAACAAACCTCACGAATACTCTTAAGTCTGTTGTAAATAAAACAAATATTGATATCAAGACCTTCGTAATGCTACAAAGAGCGGTGCTCTATTACAATCGCTTGCTGTTTACTGCGAAGCAAAATCTTTTCATTAATAAACAATTAAATAAAGATTTAATTGATAAACTTGTTCTACACTTTAAATGGTTAAACAAACATCTATTGAGTCACTTTGAAGAGCTTCATACAGGCACCGGTCAACAACAACATGCTACCTACGAAACTAGCTTACAAGGCATTACTGATTATATAGACAATGTTAAGCATTCGTTAGTACTGACACGCAAATTATATACGAAAGAAATGACACAATTTCAACCTCTTTTCGATTTGGAACAGGTAAGCAATTATATTTCAAGATGTATACATATACTTAACTATTTTTCCTTTATAGGTACAATTCAATGCGATTACAGATAAATGTGATAAATTACTTAGTGTTATCCCATCCTATGGATCACTGAGTGCTGCTATTATATTAAAGAAGTTCAATGCGCAAAAATCCAGCAATGCACGCCAACTACATGCTTTATTACACCAGTATCAGCACAACAAGTTCGACTATAATTTTAAAGAAATCCTTACTAATCATACTTATGGTAATGAACTGCCAGAAGAGCTTAAGTCATCATTGCAAGAGTTTAATATCGAAATAAATAATGCTAATCCTCAGACTGTATCAACAGATTTTAGTGACATTAATACGAAACTAAGATCTTTGGAAGAGTTTATTAGTACAGAAGAATCAACAGTCGATGAAAGCATAAAAGAAATGGAGCTATCAGTAATATGCTTAAAAGAATATTATTTGTTGAAAGCATTGCTGAGTGATTTGAATAATAGCTCAATCGGGGATAGGTATAAAATTAATGAGCTTTACTATGAACAATTACACAGTCTCAGTAATGTTACACGACAATTTTTAAAATTAAATCAAACCGAAAAATATAAGAGTTTCCACAAAATCTGGTACCACTTAGAAAAATATATCAACAATATATCAAATAGTGATGAATTCGAGCGTTTATTAAAATATCTGAATAGTGGTTACAAAAGTATTAGCACATTTAAGCGATTAGTGTCAAGTGCTGTCAACGATATTCAATTAAATAGTTTAGCTACTCGCTTCAGTGTAGTGCAAACTCTTAGCAGCGGTGCTGAAGCTGAAAGTCTTTACAGTTATGAAGGACCATATTTATTGAATATATTAATTCATACCGTCTTTCAAAATGATGGCAGTTTGAAACCTGTGCCTTTGCAAGACCTAGAATTGTGGAAACACACTCTCTCCGATATAAATCAACTCATATGGCAAAATTCTCATACCATGTCCACATCAAGCGCATTATTAATTAACAATTACGCTTCCACAACTAAGATGGCTACTAAACTATTGAATGAAATGACATATATTGAAAAGCTATGCGCAAGTAAGGAAACTGAAAGCGCTACTGATTATAATATTGGCTATAAAAAATTAAAACAAATGCTAACAGATGCACAGGTCAATATGGTCACATCTGCTGACGTTGATTTTAAACATATATCCATAAAATATTGTAACATACAATACCAAACATCATATGTAAATGCATTAATTGGTGCAATAGAACTTTGTCTGCTGACATATGCTCCACTCATTGATCCAGTAGAAAAGAATCGCTTAAAACACTTATACATAGTAGAAGATATCAATTCTCTGACCACAATGAGTACAGTATATGACTTTATGAGGATTATAATGCATTACAAACACTTCGGTGCAGATATTTATGCGGAATTAGAAGCACACTTAGGTGTCCTTAAAGACAAAGAGCAAAAGTTTATACAAAAAGTAGCATTGCGTCCCGCAAAATGTCTGTACAGCGCTTTAATTCAGGATATCAAGCATTTCTTGAGCACAAATTGTGAGCCGAAATCATTATGTGCACTCATTGAAAATGCTTCGCATAGTTGGCACAACTTAACCAGTGACGTGCATACAACAAAGTCAACAGAAGCAATACAAACTTGCACGGAATCATTGAACAAAATTAAACTGTGGATAGCAAACTCACAGCATTTTATCAATCATATACTGAAACCATATGCCGATTACTATCAAGACTTTTTGCAACCAATAAAGTGTGCTGTGGAACAACTACGCTTTGGTTTTGAAGGCTTGAGAGTTGTACTGACCCAGGTTAATAGTGCTTTTATGACGAAAGATATGACACATGAAGTTACAAATATTAATAAAGAAGGCAAATTACACAAAGTTTTGACAAACATAGTAACGTTTCCAGCAGTGGAAACTTTGAACATATTTAATGTGCATTCCTCTCGAGATATATTCGCAAATCGTGCTGCTATCTTCAGCATATTAGAAAAACTTCCCAACAGTGAATTAGTCTATTTTCAATTGTTGAAAGCAAAACTCTCTGAACTGCGTAACATAATAACCATTTCGGAAAATATAAATGAAGCGAACTTTACGGAATTGGACTTTGCTTTTAATATTTGCAATCAAATCTGGCAAAGCGAGGAGGAACGAAGACGTAAGCAGAAAATTGAAGAAGAAAGCATTTATGTTACTAAAACTAAATGTGCAACGGAAGATGAAGAATTGTTGGAACTTAAGGAAATTGAAGAATATTTCCCCACGAATGTGGAGGAAGATTTCGGAGAATTTATGTTAGAAGACACATTAGAAAAAGTCATCAAATTGGAAAAGAAGCAAGACTTAAAAACAAAATCACTCCAAATCATTCGAGAGGACGACTATGCATTTTTAGGAAAATATTTTATAAGCGTTATGACATATTATACTCGCATTCATTATCATAAACCAAATTTAAAGGAACTAAATAAAATTAATTTGGAAATCCTTACACCCTTTAAGCAAAGACTGAACGTTTTCGTAAGCCTATTTACACAGTACAAGAATTGTCTTAACGATGTCCTGGATGATAATGCTTACAATAGTTTTGCGTTCTTAATTGGCTTACAACAAAAAATGCTACGTAGCTCAAGCTTAAACGATGAAAAAAGTACTAGAACATACAATTTTTACAAGGATTCCAATTTGTCAGAAATATTAACATGTACTGATGTCTTGAGTCGTATAGAGGTACGTGTAATTGAGCAACTGGAACTTTATCCTGAACATGCTAGTTTGATTGACATAAAGTGTGTAATTGAACGCATACGTTTGCTGCCTTCGACATCACCTGTGGCGCGCTTCAACACTGGTTTTCAGTTATTACGTCAGAAGGTCTCTCAATGGAATGAGGTGGCGCATAAAAACAATAATTTACGAGATGAAGAAATCGAAGTGGCAGAGTTTGTGCAAAAGTGGATGAAATTGGAATTACAATTTTGGCGGAATTGTCTTGACCAAACCTATGAGAAGATTGAGTCACAAGCTTATAAATATTGGTTCTTCATTTATAATTTAATTCAAGAATTCATTCTGGATCATGAAGTAGATAGTACCTTCACTCAAATGAAGTATGCAGAAAAACGTTTTGCGGAAGGTGAAATACTTGATCAGGTTGATATCGCTCAAAAATCGAAAGTGACTGCAAGTGAAATCATTCAAATATTGCGTCAATTTGTGGAAGTTTCCTGTTATGGTGACTTTCACATTAGAATGCAGCTATTGCAAGCATTCGAATTATATCTACACAATATAGACAAAAACTCTGTTGTCCTTTTGACAGAACAGAAAAGACTTGAACTTATTTCTGGTTTGCACAATTTGCAATTATATTTTTCACAATTTGCCACCGAAATTGAAGAATCCGCAACAACAATGCGCGCTCCTATTGAGAAGAAATTGAAAGAACTGGTCAAAATTGAAAGCTACAATAAGGACTTATCTTACTTCAGCATGCGTAGCAATGTAGCACGTGTTCATCGTAATTTAAATAAGTTCCTTAAGGAATATCAAAGCGGATTACAACAAAAAATTACACCTGTATTTCAGCCCAAAGATGCTACCGTCAAGGACTATAATTTTGAAAATGAAAAAGGCAAGGATCTACGTTACGATAGCAGAATGAAGTATTATCTACAAGTGCCGAAATTATTTGTGGCAGCTGAGAAGTTGGGTGAAAAATATGCTTCTCAGTCAATCTCTGCGGAAGGAGAGAAGACGCTGCTAAATAAAGTAGTAAAGCATTTTTCAACTGCTAGAAATGTGGTTAAAGAAACCGTAACAAATGCTGTATATTCAAAACTGATTGTGGCACTAGACATACAACTATGCAAGCAACTGGAGAACTGTGAGCACTTGCGCAGCCTGACCGTTGATCGCTCGAAAGAGAGACCAAAACAAATTTTGGAAGCAAAACAAATCTTACAACAGAAACGTAAAGGTCTAACAGATTTATTCAAAACTCTACAACAGTTGGGTATAAGCTATAAAAGCGGTCTGATGGAATTATCCTTCCGTACCGAATTTGAAGACTATACTTTGCCACCATTCTGCATTAAAACCATGCTTAACGCATTCAAAGAACGACGCTTACCCACGTGTATCTTACATTTAAATGAAAATTTGGATAAATATTTTGCGAAATGTGTGTTTAAATTAAGGCTTTTACAAAACATCATGCTTACTCCCCTCTCTGAATTAGGGCTACCAAACATTGAACGCATGAAAGGTAATGCTGTCGGTTTGTTTTTGTTGGCGCAAGAGCAACGCCAGTTATTAGCTAAAACGACTAAAAACATTTATGATTTACACGCGATGTTACAGCAAATTAAGAACATTGCTGAAATCATTTCGCCCAACGAAGTAAATAATGAAAATCTTGACTTTACTCTATACGATAACACATACCAAGCCCTTAAGGATGCCGTTAGTCGTGTACTATATGTGTATGAGCAGTTTAAGCTTCTTCTTAACTGTGCGCCAAGTGATAATTCGGATGTCCATAACGTGATCACAAACGATCAAGTCAGTTTATTGCAAAGTTCCCCACACTTGTCGAAAGTAAATACGGTCATCGATATGGTTATGCAGATTGCGAAGAACACCCTACGAGATATGAATAAAATGGATGGAAACTTCTTAAGTTTTGTTAAACTAAAAGAATATCAAAGTGCACATACTGAACTGATCGAACTAACAAAGCAAATAATAGATATATTAAAATCAATACAAAGCGGAGAGTACCTTCCAATGGCCAAACCTCTCATCGAACTACTTGAAGCGGTTGCAGTTATTCCACAAAATACACAAAATGTGGAATCACTGGCATCATTTGAAAATATTAACAATGAATTAGAAAACATATTACATGTTATGTTACTTGCATTGCAGAAACTCTATAAAAAACATCCCAAGCCTAATTTGGACAAATCAACAGACACGAATAAAACTGATGACTCAGATAATTTAGAAGACGAAGCAGAATTACAAGAACAGCATTTAAAGAAGAAATTGCACGGCGAACTGATAGAAGATTGGGAAATTCTTAATATGTCCACTGTAATTGAGAAACTTTCCAATATACTTACTGCATTAAAACATGCGGAACCAACACAACAAAAAAAGATTTATCTGAATAAGGTAGTCACTATTCTACCCATTCTGGAGCAACACAATCTACTAGCTGAATTTTATCTCTGCCAACAACTTGGAGCTCACAAGATAACTGCAAAAATGCTATCAGTTATGTTAACAGTATTTATTGAGATTAGTACTAAAGGGTTCTGTGTGCCAGCTGATTTAATGCAAGATGAGGAGGGTGAGTCGAAAAAAGATCAAAAAGAAGGTGAAGGTTTTGGCTTAGAGGATGGTACAGGTGAGAAAGATGCTTCAGATAAAATAGAATCAGAAGATCAGCTTGAAGATGCGAAACGACCTGAAGATCGCAAAGATGACGACGATAAACAGCAGGAGGATTGCAAAGAAGAGAAAGGCATAGAAATGAGTGATGATTTCGATGGTAAAATGCAAGACATCGAAAAGCCAGAAAATGAGGAAGATGACAGTGGAGAGTCGGAAGAAGAAGAAGATTTAAATAAAGAAATGGGTGAAACCGAAGACGGTGCTGATAAGTTAGATGATCAAATTTGGGGAGATGATGAAGACCAAGAAAAAGATGAAGATGAAAATGAAATGAATGAAGAGGATGATGGTAAAGGAACAAAAGATGAAAAAGATTCACATAACGATTTAGATACCAAAAATGATGCGGCCAAAGAGGACGGAAAAGATGAACATGATAAAGATGGGCTTGATGCCACAAGTGAGCCAAAAGGTGATGATAAGCGTAAGCAACAAGAGAAAGATATAGATGATATGAAAGATCCAGAAGTTGATGAAGATCAAATAAATCCATATCATAATGAATTAGAAGAGCCACCTGAAGCAGAAGAAATGGATTTGGGTGAAATGAATAATGTCGATGAAGAACACGATGGAGATGAACAGAATGAAGGTGAAAATCCATTTGATATTGATAAAATGAAAGAAAATATGGAACTACCAGAAGAAACTGAAAATGAAAATGAAAATACTGACGATATTGAAGAAGAGAACGAAGAGGCAAAAGAGGCAAATAATAGTAGTGACTCTGAAGATGATGATGGTGTTGGTGAAACAGAAAAACATGATGAAAATAATGTAAATGAAGATGAAAAACAAGAAGAGCAATCTAATGAGAAAGATACCGAGCCTGATTCTCAAACACGTGGAGATGTAGAAAATGAGAAAATTGAAGAGGAAGAAGTAGAGAAAGAAACTGAAAATGCTGAAAAACCTGAAGAACATGAGCAATCTAAAGATAAGTCTAGTAAAGAAGATAACGTGCAATCTATACCCGAAACAGAAAATAAAGGTTCTGCTGATCAAGTATTAAATGAAAACGAAGAAGATGTTAAGCAGGAACAAAAATTAGACGAACAAGAAACTGGTGAAGAAAAAGATGGTGTTGGACAAGCAGAAAATGATGTAAGTTTTATAAAGTAGTTATGCTAAGTAAAAGTGCATATTTTGAATTATATTTACAGGAAAATGATGGCGGTCATCAAGGTATTGCTGAAACAAAAGAAATGATTTCTAAGGACGAAAGAAAAAATGAGCGAAATACCAAAGAGAAACGCAAGCAAGGCAAAACAAATGAAGAACGATCATTAGGTAATTTTAAAAAGATCCTTAAAAGATCCTCAAATAAATCTTTGCATTAAGGATTTATTTATTTAGAATGCTGTGTATTTCATTTGGAATATCAGAATTATTGTTTGTTTTAAATTATAGGAGAAGCTGAGCAAAACAAACTTAAGCAGTTGAAAACTATTGATAAACTAAAGGAACAAAAAGAAACTGAGAGTGAGATTAACACGCCAGAAGATGAAGACGTTGCCGCTGAAGAGTATCAACATGTAAAGGAACCGAAAAAAAGTGATAAAACTACTTTAGATAATGCTACTGAGGAACAATCAAAAAATCTGCAGCATCAACAAGATAAAGAAGATGAAAATGAACCAGAGTGTGAAAATAATGATGAACTTATGGAAGAAGATGAAAATGAAAATTTAAACAATGAAGAGGACATACACGATATGGAAGCCGAAAAGTTTGATCATAAATCAGAAAAGCCCTCAAAAACAGAGAAGGTTAAGGAAAGAATTGAAACGGATGAACAAATGGAAATTGAAGGTGAAGTTGTAGAGACAATGAATGTGCCACGTGGTACTGATACTACAGCCCATTGCATGTAAGTTTTTAAATATTGTTAAAACTCGTGTTTATAATAAATTTTATTAATAATTATATTTCTTAATTGTAGTAGCGAAATACTTTTAGACAACTCTGCGCAGGCGCAAGAGTTAACTCCAGCAGAGACATTGGAATTTAGAAAAATGTATCAACAACAAATAGTAGGCAATCAGTCGGTAAGTAACTGAAAAATTAATATAAGTTTTTATGTACACAATTTCTATTCAATTTTTTTTTATGTTACGCTTCTATAGGCAATACCACAACATGAAGATTACGAAACATGGCAAACAATATCAAATCGAATGTCACAAAATGCCAGAGATTTATGTGAGCAACTACGTCTTATTTTAGAACCAACCAAATGCACACGACTCAAGGGCGATTATCGTACCGGACGACGAATTAATATGAAAAAAATTATTCCGTACATTGCTTCACAATTTCGTAAAGACAAAATCTGGCTAAGACGCACTAAACCAGCGCAACGTGATTACAAAATTACTATTGCTATTGATGACTCAAAATCAATGCATCACAACAACTCTAAAACATTAACACTCGAAGCTATTTCCTTGGTTTCTCAAGCGTTGACATTACTAGAAAGCGGTCGTCTTAGTATTGTCTCCTTTGGTGAAACACCACAAATTATATTGAATCACACTGAACAGTTCGATGGTCCCAAACTTGTGAATTCTCTGTGCTTTGCACAGAATGAAACAAAAATCGCAGATTTGCTTGATTTCATAAGAACAATAAATACTGAAGAAAGTAACGTAGGGTCAGATAATGGTCTATTTGAAAATCTATTATTAATACTTAGTGATGGTCATAATATATTCAGAGAAGGCAAGATAAAGGTAAATCCATATCAAAGTAAATTTATATATATATTAAAATATTTTATTAATTTCCCATCATAGGTTAAAAATGCAGTAAAACTGGCGCGATTACAAAGGATTTTTTTAGTCTACATAATAATAGATAATCCTGAAAACAAGGTAAGATCGGAGAAATTTTTTATATTTCATTTTATAAAATTAAATAAAATATTATTCTACCAGCATTCTATATTGGATGTCCAAGCTATGGAAATGCTGCCGGATAAAAGTGTCAATATTAAATCGTATATGGACGATTTTCCTTTTCCATATTACGTTATAGTGCGAGATTTAAATCAGCTTCCAACCGTGCTAAGTGAGGCTATGAGACAGTGGTTTGAATTAGTAAATAGTGAACAATAATTTTTTAGTTATAAACTTTAATTTTTTTATTTGTAAATATGAAATCTTTATAAGATATTTTAATCATATTAAAATCGATTACTTTAATGTACATTTAAGTATAGCAATATATTTTCGAATATAAGTATTATATAAAATTTTTAAAATTATTTAATAAAATCAATTACTTTTGGTTTTTCGACAAAACAAAAATAAGTCTAAATTTTTAGATGACGTACTTGGGATACTTAAAGATTTACAACAAATCTCATAAACAATTGTTGCGATGATATTAATTTATATACTTTTAGATATCACAATAAAAGATTCAATAATTTGTTTAAAAACATTTAATAAAATTAGTTTGCATTGGAAAAAAACAAATTTTACACTTTAAATATGTTAACTAATTAGTTCGATGATCAATAAACCTCGGCATATTTCCTTCAAAGAGAAATTTATTCTCTCTATATAGTTTGCTATAGGACGAGCTTATTTAGAACCCTGAAGGTTAAGTAATAAAAACTATAAAATTGGTATAAGATCAATGTATCACAAGCAATTCAGGTCAGGGTAAACTCATGTGCTAAACACTTACGTTTCACGTATAAAAATGTCAATTGTCAATATGACATACCAATATAAAAAATGCATATAACAATACGTGCCCTATGGATTTATGACTCCGTCCTATTGAAGAAGCCAGATTTCTTCACTTGACATTGTCTTATTTCAATAAACACCCAGCCAGATCCTCATTCCTCCTCCATCCGAACCTATGTAATAGTTTCATATTTTGTGCTCTATTAATTCCCGAGGGTTGCAACGACTTGAGACAAAAGATTTATATAAAATTATGGAAACTATTAAGGGAATTAGAAAGCGTATTGTGTATTAGTCAATGGGAAGAACTTGTATGTGTAAGAATCATGCATCAATACCAAACACGATCATATCTTATATAGCTTTATTATTATGTTGAGGCAAGTTGAGTCAGTGCACCTGAGCACTTTTACTCTCTATTAACTGCAAGGTTTCTTCAAAACCCCTCTTTGCGCCTTGACTGGATTATTGTTTATCACTTCATCAGACTAAGCAATAATTGACCTCAGATCTGCATACCTCCCCGAGGAGCCTGTAACCAATCTGAGATTTGATAACACGGTGTTAGTAAGTCTGTCAGATTTCGCAAATAATTTCAGGGCTCTATCCTTTATGTATTTTTTGATGGGATCAATCTTGAGGTCCCTAAGGATGTCATTCGTCCTAATGTACCAAGGAACTTTAAATATTAATTTTAAATATATATATGTGCCTTGCGTGTTAAAAAACGATATTAGGTTTCTATTAATCATACACACAAGTAGTTAATGAGAAATCTTTATGCTCCACTAAGTGTCCAGAAAACTAAGTACCTCCTAAAAAATTCTTTGAACAAGAATATTTATGTAAATAAGACTTAAGCTAGTCATGTAAGAACACAGCCATATGTTTTTAGGTAAAAGAAAAGTAGGTATTAAGTTAAAGAACAAAGTTGATTTTGAAAGTCGAAATATCCTACTAGTGCTTTAAAGTGTTCAAGATTGCGATATATACTCGAATTCGAAAATTTGGATCAAACACTTCCAATGTACAAAAATTTGTGATCTATTCGAATATGTTTAAGCTACTCAAAGATGTTGGACCTACCCGAAGATGTTCGACCCACTCCAAAAAAAATTTTCAATCTACATGCTTAGTCATCAAAATGTCGAAGTACTATTCAATTCCCTTCTTACATAGTTATACTACAAATCACTTTGCTACTATTTACTTTTTAACTCATTTTTCACAATGGACTTACATTTAAAGGCTCAAGGAACGTGCTGCTACCAATATATTAAAAATTTTTAAATTATTTCTGGAAGTGAAATCTAGATATAAAACATTATTTTTAATTTATGTGTGTGGACGTTATATGACATATTCAACTAATTTCATTCAATCAATATCTAAGAGATTAAATTATTGACAGACAGTGATGTGAACATCGCAAATATTATGACTCGCTAGCTAATTAATAATAATATATATGGTATCTATGGTCTCCGTTATCCTCAACATATCTAGGAGAGTTGTTTAAAATGTCTAATAAGGTTTTTAGGTCAAATTTATATTTTTTTATAGTAGATATTTAAATAAATCTGAACCAACAGTTCTGATAATTGTTTGAAGTTGGCCCGAAGTATATGATACAAATTTTAATTTCCTTATAAGAATTTGAAACTGAATCATGAACACATATAATCACTATATGCAAATCTCTATCAACCGATGAAATGTTTATAATAAGTAAATTATCTCAATAGATATTTAAGTACTTAATTTATGTGGAATGTTTCAACAAAGTAATTTTTTTTTTAAAGAACCTTTTATGTATAGAATCTTTATGATAGAATTTCTTATCAGTATAAAATATATTTATATACAAAATAGTTTGTGAAAATATATCTAATAGATAAAAATTGGTTTTTAAAAATTTATGGGGTAGATATACAGGTTTGCAAAATGAGAGAGTGTTGACCTGCAATCACTCGTCAATATCGACAACTTGAACTTCTTTCTTTTCGTCGAAGTTTTCAAAAAAATAAATCAAAAAATCTTCTTAAATACTGATGGGTAATATATAACAAACACTGGTAAGAATATTAAGATCTGCAAAATATACATAATATTTAAAAATAATAAAAATTATTATTCATATATTCATTATTGATCTGAGTAATTGCTCAATTGGTAGAATAAGACGACTACAACATAGGAGTACGATGCGGGGTTCAATTAGCACTTACATTGTACCTTTACTAAACACAATTTCACATCTGACATCTCCCTTACTACACATTCCATGCTGTCTTTGTCTTGCAATCCTGTCATGTTTTCTGCTCTTTAGGTCCCTGCGGATTACAACAACAATTACGAGATATAATCAACTAATATTGTACATTTTAAAGAGCATAAAAATTTTATTCTTAAAATTATGTAAGTCTCACTGACATGAAAACGACTAAAACGATTCGAGACGTTGATCTGTTTAAGAGGATCCTGAACTTATCCTGATCTGTTCAATTTGTTTTTAAACTTTTTGTAAGTGAAAAAAATTTCTTGCTTTCTTTCTTACTTTCTAAATTTTGAAGATTAAAAGCGTATAAATGATTTGTGACATATATTCGATTTCTAAAAACCTAGTTCAAAATTGTTTTCCGAACTTTTATATATTATCAAAACTAAAGACTAACAAATTAATGAATCTTTTCTGAACAGGAACTTTAAAAATTGGAAATTCGAAAACAAATGCAGGACTCAAAGCTATCTTAATTCATGTTGTAAATCTCTACTTATCCTTCCAATACGCTTTTTGGCTAAAATCTATTTACATAAACTCAATTTGCAAATCAAATGGATAATCTTTTGCATTCAATCCTTGTCTAAACAATTGTGTATGCTGCCAAGCAACATCACCTTTACCGCCTGATAGTTTAGCTTTAATTTGAAATTCCGTAGCACCCTCAATATTCGTCTCACCATCGCCGGTGGTGACTAATACTTCAATTTGGCCTTCTCCAAAAGTTTTCCTCTCGAAAATTAAATTATAATTCTTCACTTTTAAATTTTCCGTTGTAAACTTAAATTTCCACACAATTTCTGCATAATCACTATCCTCTGTAAAAGAAAGAATAATTGTAAACGGACTGTTTGGTAAAGAAGTTCCAATTCTAGCTAAACTAACCTTGTCTAGCTAAGTAAACCATTTTCCAATCTCTTTCCACCTTACGTAAAATATTTTCAGATGAAAACTGTGCACTTTGCCAAGTCTTATATGTTGTTAACACGTTTATATTCGAACCATCTAAGCATTGTTAAAGTATAAAGTAGTATATGGTATATAAGTATTATAAAAATAATGCAAAATAATTGTTTCATTTAATTTGTGTATTTATTTACCTTTTATGTAACGTTCATACAGATCAGTTGAGCAACAATAACGCACATTGAATTGCTTTTTTTCTATTTCGGTGTTGTTTGGTGTGAAAATAAAAATCTATTTCGAAACAAACGATAAGTCACACTCAAATATTGACTATTACAATCATATAAGGCTTACGTCATTAAATGTATGTTCCCCACGCGATTGCCGCCATGATAAGCTACCCGAACTGCGACCTTTTAGTTCGTTCTCGGTTGGTGCTCTAAAATTAAAAACGATTAAAAATTAAAAAATGTATTACTTTCATTAATTTACAAAAGTTATTTCTAACCTTTCGACTGTTAGCTCAATTAATTCCAACATACTCCTCTGACTCAAGTATTTCTTTCTCTCCTCGCTAAGGTTAGCTTGACGCTTCTTTCTTAAAGCTATTAAGGATTCAATAAGCTCGTTTTCTGCACACAACCTGCGCGTTTTCAAAATCTGTTTATGATTATTTGTATAACGCCAAGTAACATCTTGTGCATCATCACAGGAATAAGCAAAAACATAATCAATATTACGTTTCCAACCATGTTGATACATAAGTGGCGAATCAACAACATTATCCGACGGATCCACGTGCAACCAACGTAATTGACTTTCAGAATAAACCTGAAAATATGATTTAAATAACTTGTGACTAACTTGACTTATACAAGAACACACCTCCGTCCAGACATGATCGAAAAAGGAATGTACAATGCGTGCATCATAGTCCAAGCAACGGCATAAAAACGTAAAACAGTTGGCATATTCGCCACACCGACCCTTTCGTGAAACTAGTAATTGGGATATATCATTGTAACGATAAAATTTAGTTTCCTGCCCACAGCAGATACCGACTTCAACGCGTACATCACCCTCCGTTTGAGTACGTCGTAACTTACTCTCCTCACTGCCACACACCTTGCAGGGCATATTATTAACCCATTCAAAGAACTCTGTATTGAACCAATTCACTAATTCAACTAATATGAGATCTCTTATACAAGGTTCTTTGTTGTCACTTGCGCCTTCAGCAATTTGCTCTTGTATTGAAATCAGTTTCTGACTCGCCTTTTGTGTTAGATCATCGATAGGTATAATTTCACGTCCAGCATTTAGCAAATTCTCATCTTCATATTGCATAACGGCATCTGAATAGAATTCAAGTGACTGCAGAAATTTATTGGTAGTGCGCTAAAGAGAAAGAATTAAAACTGGAATAAATAAAAAATAATTAAATTATAATAGAGCTGATCTTACCAACATTAGAGGAAATGTGGTTCTTTGCCGGTAAGGCACAGATGGTCGTATAAAATTAACTACTGGTGGTGCATTCATATTGGAGCTCGTAGCGGTTGATTTCAGTGAAACTTCAAAATCAACTATAACAAAAAAATAAATAAAACATTAATACAATAAATTTATTTTTTGCTACACACTTACTATTGGGCACAGTCCCTCCCTTCAACCAAGCATCCCTGCGCTGCTGCAAAATATTTTTATACTCCGAGATCTGTTGAAGTGGTATTTCGAGCGGTAGAGTATATTCGGTATTATTACGTTTTTGAAATCCAATTGCAAACAGTAATTGTGCACTGCCGACAAGTGAAAGTAGCTTCTCTTTAATTGTTTTATTTTCAAGGCGAATGGTTCGATATTTCTGAT
The DNA here is from genome assembly GCF_002237135.1 of Teleopsis dalmanni. NCBI lineage: Eukaryota > Metazoa > Arthropoda > Insecta > Diptera > Diopsidae > Teleopsis > Teleopsis dalmanni. The sequence goes on along the minus strand of NC_051847.1, from coordinate 18,658,765 downwards.
TTTGTGGCTCTTTTAAAACGTTTTCCAGTAAAACTAATAAAATTCGCACTGCTTCTAAGTATGCATCTTTGGAATTTTTTAATACTTGTGGATCTGCTGTCGTCGATGTCGACGGTTCTATTAATTGCACAGAGTGCAAGTTAACTCGAGACATTATAGGCCGTTGAACGGTTCGGTGGAAGCCGGGGTGAGGTAATAAATTATTTTATAATTTTAATCTCGTGTGCAGCTGTGTTTGTTCTTTTTTTTCACTAATACAAGGTATACGTTATAATTTTGTTATAGTATTTTTTAATTGCATCAGACCTTCTATTTTGTAGTTTTTTTTTTTGTATTTAATTATTTCAGTTGCATAATTTTGTATTTATTAATTTATATAAATGTTAATTACTTTAATTAATGAATTTATTTATTTATTTCCTTTTTATCTAACACGTGTCAAATTCTAAGTTCCAGACGAGTCCACAAAAAAATATATTTTTTACAAATAAAATGCGTAAAACAAAGAAACAGAGAATGGTAAAGGGTGATTTAGATAAAACGATTGATTGCCGAAAACCCAGTACGTCAGCTGTTTTTTGTTTTGCTATCTTCACTTATTATTCATTCAGAATCTGTGTACGAATATCTCGCTGCTGAATGTGTGTTCAAAGAAAAACGAGCAAAATGTTCGTTTAATATTTGAATGGCGAAAGATGTGACATTAGGTCTGCTCCACGAGCTACTCGTGGAAAAACCCAAGTAAAGTACAAACTAAGAGCGTAACACAAATAGAGTGCCAAATTTCGCTATTTACACAGATTTACATGGAACACCTTTATGTAAAATCTAGTGAGCACACCAGTGCCTCGTAAATAAACAATACAAAACTTTTAATTCAAGCCAAAATAGCTGATTAACACATCAACACAAATTTTACTTGAAAAAAAATGTACGAGTAAAGTCTGTGTATCATATTTAAATTTCGACAGGGATGTTATGCTCTCTGAGATACTCTCATTTACTCGTAAATTTGCTGGTGGAAGCACTTGTGTATACACAGTGTTACTCAAAGTTACTATGAGTAGCTCGTGGAATATACCTATTATTGAAGAATTCAGATTAAATTATAACAATTTTGGGAAAAATAAGAAACAAAACAGACAGGTGGTACAGCATGAGTTACAACAACGGCATAACGCTTAACAAAAAAATTTGGAAATTTAATAAAAAGTTATAAACTTTAAAATTGAAAATACATATTAAATTTATATGACAAATAATTTGAAGTTACATACATATATAAAATACTTTGTATATAAATGTTAGATTTATTGATTTTTAATTTACTTTCATTAGAAATACCACAATTACACAGTCTATATGTCTATAGGCGTGTTTTAGTGTAGATCTATTAAGTAATGACCAAAAGGCATGTAATACAATCATACAATACCATTTTAATACTTACATTACCTACATTTAAGATGTAATTGTTTATATAAGGATATGCTACATGTCCGCGCAAGAACCCACATATTTATCCTAATAGGCATATGTTAAATTTAGACATTTATTACAGAGCAACACTGTTTTGAACGTAACGTGGCATAGAAATCATCGCCACCGTGACTAAATTTTGATTAAAACTTCTATCTTTCTCAATTTTTTAATTATACATAACACTCAATTAGTCGGTACGTACAGTAAAAATTTAAGGCAAACCGAAATGAACAATCAACCACACCTGTGTACTTCGCTTTAGGTTAAGTTCTTACGATACGTACCGACTAACTAAGCCTATAGAAAACAAAAATTTCATATGTTATTTGACGTGACCATGACTCTCTATTTAACATGGCTCTAAGCTATTTTAATTTCTTTGATTCTTCCGGTATTCAATTTATTGTTTCATACATAACTGATTCGACAATTGTTTGTATGGAACCCCAGATAAAAAAAATACTAAACTGCTTTGGCATTTAGAGACACATATTTAAAAACTTCTCTATATATTACATGGACTGAACTCAAGAGATTTAGAGCAACTTATATGTCTGTTGTTTAAACATATATCTATTTAATATATAGTATTAATAATATATATAGTATTAATCATATTGTTGCGAAGATACAATTCGATTTAAGTTAACTAAGATAATTTTGAATTATGTCAGTTAGTTAGTAAATAAGTTTTTAAAATGTTGGGAATTTTAAGGAATAAAGTTGTGTGTTTTTCAGAATATAAATAACGGTTATAATTAATACAAGTTTAATATTATTCACTTATCAGGATCCAGTGTTATCGAACGAAGCGTTAGAATAAACGTAACATTGGTGTCAGAAGTGGGATCCTGATAAATAAAATGGTTAAGCTTGGACAGTTAACCGTAGTGCAATTAAAGCGGCAACTGGAGAAGCTGGGGCTTAGCACAGGTGGTGTTAAGACGGAGTTGCAAGTAAGGCTGCGTGAGGCTTTAGAGGCGAGCGGTATAAATGCGGAAGTGGAAGAATTCCCTGAAGAGATAATTGTAGCGGGAGAAGTTAAACAGGTGGGTAATAGTGAAATGATGGAGCTTATAATGAAGATGATGCAGCAGATGAAGGAACATGCAGAGCAGACTTCCACTGAGCTTAAGAAAAACGCAGAGCAGATTTTCTGTGAATTCAAAGATTTAAAACAAGAGTTGTGGCAACTTGTCGGGATAACAGCAGAGGCGCAAGAAAAGTTGTCGAAAAGGGTTGATGAAACAAACCAGAATATTCAAGTCTTTAATGAGGTGTACCAGTTAGAAAATCGATTGGATGATTTGTCGTCGAATCGTCATTCGTTAGCGAGTGTTCGCCGGACTGGGGAAGTAAAATTAAAACCACCGGTGTTTGGTGGAACCGCGATGTTTGAAGTTTTCCAGTTACAGTTCGAGACTACTGCTGTTGCAAATCGTTGGGGTGAAGATGAGAAAACGGCAGCGCTGATTGTGGCATTAAAGGGCTGCACGGCAGAGGTGCTACAACAGATTCCTGATACGGCACGTAGGAATTACCATGAGTTAATTGGCTTATTAAATCGTAGGTATGGCAGCAATTTTATGTCACCCCTACGCAGAGTAGAACTGAAGGCAAGAGTAGAACGGGTTGGCGAGAGTCTTCAGGAATATTCCGCGGATATCGAACGTTTATGCAATTTAGCGTATATTGGCAGTTCTAGTGACTTCATTAAAAAAAATAAAATTGATGTTTTTATTGATGGCATACGTGATCCAGAAACCAGACGGCAGGTGGTAATGTTTCCAAAGCTAACTTACGCTGAAACAGTTGGCAGTGCGTTAACGTACGAGGCTGCCGGTATAATGTGTTGCTTTACAGCAAAAGTACGGAAAATGGAAACTGGAGTGGCAGGAAGAAAGACAAGAAGGAAGGCAAAAGAAAAGACAGAAATGAAGGCAGGAAGAAAGACAAAAAAGAAGACAAGAAAGGAGGTAAAAAGAAATAGAGAAAAGAGAAGAAAAGAAAGAAGGATAAAAGAGAAAACAAGAAATAAGATAAGAGGGAGAAGAAGACTGATTCAAATAATGAATAGGGAAAAAAGAAACAGAAAAAAGAGAAGAAAAAAAAGAAGGAAAGACTATTTCGGTTTATATAGTTATGATTTTGTGTTAATCGGCTTTGGTATAGCTGAATCAGTTGAAATTAACATCTGCTTGGACGACCAAGAATCCCCATATGTTATATATGTTGAGGGTATTCCATTTGAAGTAGATTTTATGATTGCCCATGGAATTACGTTGGACTTAGGACAACGTATCCTACGGAGCGCGATGAGACAGGTTCGATTGAATCGACGATGACGAATACCGGCAAATTCAGAAGCGATTGTATGGGGAACACTAGACGCGAATAAAAGGACGAACAGATGCTGGATTGTAGAAGCCATGGAAAATGTCGGAGTCGATAATATCGTACTTGCACGAACTTTGGTGCATCCGTTCAGGAAATCAAATATGATGCGGAGACCGCAGAGGACTTGTTGGTCGCGAATAAGTTGTCTTATAAAGATATACCGTTAAACGTTGATGCCAACCTCACAGATGATAAGAACGTGACAATTGATGTAAATGTCTTGTTTCATGAGGATACCACAGATGACGTATTGGCTACGGGTAGTGAATTTAATGCTGATGTCAGAGATGTCTTGTTCGTTTCGGACATAACAAATAATGAGAATAAGATGAAAGTAGTTCATTTGGAACGGTTGGCGCGTTGTGATGAAGATATAGTGACACTTGTTCGGGACGAACAAGTTTAGGTGGAGGGCAATGTTGCGAAGATACAATTCGATTTAAGTTAACTGAGATAATTTTGAATTATGTCAGTTAGTTAGTAAATAAGTTTTTAAATGTTGGTTAATTTTAAGGAATAAAGTTGTGTGTTTTTCAGAATATAAATAACGGTTATAATTAATACAAGTTTAACATTATTCACTTATCAGGATCCAGTGTTATCGAACGAAGCGTTAGAATAAACGTAACAATATATATAGTATTAATAATATATATAGCATGCTAAAAGATTAGGTCTCCCTTTCAATCAAATTTGTCGCAACTGTGGGGAAGACGATGAGAGTGCCTCTCAATTATGTACTTGCTCAGCTCATGCATGGCTGCGACTCATTACTTTTGGAGCCCCCTTTCTTGAGGATCTTGAACAATTACAGAATCTGACACCAAATAGCATTTTTAGGCTTCGCCAAAGGTTCTGTGTGGTTTTAAATACTGAGTTTTTCCTACATATACGGTAACAGAATCAGCCAATAAGTGGATCCGCTGGGAATCGCCGGTATAACCTAACCTAAGCTATTACCCTCTTTAATGAAGGCTACAGCTTTTTTAATAGCAGCAACTTACGCTTGATATTGAAAAATAATGAAACAAATAAATTTAACAAAGAGTATACATTTATTTCACTTAGTAATTTATTATATATTTATAAAGGCAAAACGGGGCGTCGTAAATGTTTAAAGTACAAATCATTTTAGGCCATAATTTTATATCTTTCATATCATAGAATAGTCCTCTCCAACTCAGTTTTGCCATAATTATACAGAACTCCAAAAGTCTTTTATTTCTTCAAAATAGATAAATATTAAATTTATTTTGCTTAAGCTCTTAAATTATTTATTTTATAATTCTTTATTATTTAAAAACGCCTTTCACCGTACGTTTTAAAGCCTACAAAAAGATTATTCGGTTATTACAAAAATATATATAATTTTTTGAATAGAATTTATAAATGTTTAAAATCGTTTTAAAAGCAAATTTTTGATACATATAATAAGATATATATTTTTAAATAAGTTATGAAATAAGTTTTCAATTAAAAACATTAATAAACAAAATCAATACAATATTTTTGTTATCATAATAGATCAAAATAATATATAAACGTAATCATTTCGTTGAAGCGGCAAAATTTTAAATACATTTTTAGTTGCAATACGAAAAAACTTTTAAATATTGTTAAAGCACATTTCTTCATTGTAGTTCACAATTTTTTTCTGGGTTATTAGAAATCAATAGTTTGTAGTTTCGATTAATTAATTAATTAAATACAAAGCATAAACATTTATATATGGTAAGTAAATAAATATTTATATAAACCCAACTACTCAATATTATATTCTCAGAAATATGTAAATGTTGGATTGTAACGATGTGTGTTAATTAAATATTCAGCATATGCGCATATGTGAGTAGGAGTAGTTTTATGCATGGAGTTAACTTATTTGTCTGTTGAATTGGTTGGTGAGTTTAGACCAGATGAATTGTTTTCATTTAAGGCATCAGGAAAACTGGTAACAGAACCCGAGCGTGAAGTTGAAACTTTTGTCTATAAATAAATTAATATAACGAAAGGATTTGTAGATAAATAACGCAACACATATGCAGAGATCATGCAATGTGATTAAATGCTATGTTGTAGAGTATTCATTTAAACCAATGACAACTTTAGTATATTCCATCACAGTTGTTCTAATAATACTTAATGGATATATATCACTGTATACTGTATACTTAAACAATGGCATATTTCCTACCCTATTGATAAGGTAGAGTTTTAGCATAATTTTGTATTTAATTATATTCATTATTGGTTCAATGTCATTAGATTGAATTGAATACTTCTTGTTATGTGTAGGGGTTCTTAAGAATGATTGGAGGGAAGAGTAACTTTGTTCAAGCATTTATATATAATATGAAAGATAAAAGAAAAGTACAATAGTTACCGCATGAGATTGGCACAAAAAATTGTTGTGTTCATAGCTTACTTTAACATTCTCATAGGCTGACCCAACCTTCTCTTCAATGGAACGCATCGAGTCTGAGTTTTTCATTTGTGAGAATTTTGATGATATTCCACTTGTAATACTACCAAAAACAGATGCCGTCTTCTCTGACGTCGATTTCAGTACAGATTCGGTGCGCTGAAAACTACATAAAAATATATTATTAAATTTTATATCCAGTATCAGACAATTACATTAATATAAACATTTAGAAAGGAAATTGTGATATTGTATTTATTATTTAACAAGATATGGAGAAAGATATAGGAACATAAAATTTATTTTGTTTAAAAGAGTATTAGAAAATAAGTGTTTATTTAAGAAAAAATTACGAAAGCTTGTAAGAAAATTTAAGAAAAAAACATAATATACATACACTAATCAAAATTAGCCTAGACTATAGTAGAATTTTTATTATGCTCAGTATAGGAACAGAAACGGTTAACACATATCAAATCTTAGGAAGCTTAGCGTTTATCAAGCGTGAAAATATACAATTTCAGTTTGTAATAGTTTTTTATACTATATGCATTATCCTAAGTTGTTTAACCTAAGTTACGAATGTGGTTGTTCAATCTAAATTACAATAGCAAGCTTTAGTAGTCTAACTATGTGATAACACACATCATTATCGTTGTTGTAATCTTTTTAACTTACAGATCTTTTAACAGAAAATTATATAGATTAACATATAAACAGATTAGAATAAGGCTAGGTAACGGTAGAGTATGAAAAAAAAGTTTGTTTGAGATAGAAAGGGATGGGAGAGTGGGGTAGTGCTAGCCAGCCTTGATCAGAGTTAAAAATCAATAGTGCTTGAATTATAATGTATATTAGGACGAGTAGGCGAGTAGATCTGCAGTTAGGGCAATTATTGAGAATAGACATATTTTGGCAAGAAAAGTGACAAGTAAACATTTGTCACATAATTATACACTGAACTCAATTAAGCTAGGACGTATTTGGGCTACAAGAGAAGCTTCTTAATTGTATTACAAATCATTGTTTAACATAAGTTACGTTAGTATACCTTAGCAGCGTTATAATAAACTTTAGATGTTATTGTAGCCCGCTAAGATCTAAAAGCAGAAAACATGTAGGTTTCAAGACCTGCGTCCCGGTCCCACTCGTACACAAAGGGGTCACACAAATAAAGTTGTGTCGTTATCTACACTAAAATTCGATATTCGAAAAAAAAAAAACAAGTTACATGATTAATACTTCGTGATTCTGTTTGGCTGTTTATCTACCACCTTATCTATCGTCATCTTGAAATATATATTATATATATATATATAATGAGAAGATGACAGTTGTAATAGGTAATAGATGTAATAGATGTATATACTTTAAATGATTAAAATTAAGCAACTTAGTAATATAAGATAGTAAAAGGGACTAAGCGAGATAATAGGAAAACTCTTTAAATTGAATTAAATTTTTTTTTTTAATTAAAGCAGAAAAGTATGACAAAGTTTACATTATTTATAGGTAATTAGTGTGTTAAAATTTGTGAAGTGAACAATTTAAATTTAGTTTTGTTAGTACCATATTAAAGACACCAATTAAATCATTTTAACACATTTATTACTTACATGGGCGCATCATGTACAGCTTTTGTAATATTACCGACACTCTGTTCGACCGATTGAAAACTTTAAAAATTTAACACAAATATAAAATAATTAAAAAATTATTTTTCAAATTTCTACAAAAACATAAAATCAGATATTATTAAAACTAAATAAAAAAGTAAAGTAGTGGATCACACTAATATACTGAAATAATAATCCCTAAATAATGAATTGAATACATACACAGAACTTTCTTTGACATTCTTAAGTCCCTGATTCATATCATCGGTAATTTCTTTCCAAACAGTAATGCCAAGTTTGCGTTTTAAATCAGAAGCATGGCGTGTTTTCGAAGCCAGAACTGTACGTAAGGTAACAATTTCCTCTTCCACTCGTGCAAGTTCCTTAAAGATTTAAAATGAATATCATTCATGAAATGAAATGAATAATTTCACTAAATATTCACCTGACTCCATTCAGCTCTCTGTTGTTCTTGTTCTTCCACAGTTAAAGCAGCAAACTCAGCAGCAATATCTGCAGATGCTACGGATGCAGCCGGAGATGTTGGTTCTGACATTTTTGGGGCGTTATCTATGATATAAATTTAGGCAAGTTTTTAATATATCATTTCATAATCTTGAAATTGTTTAAAAAATATATATATTCTACTTTTTCTTTTTATTAACAAATTATTTCTTTTTTTATGAATTTAATATGTCATGAAATATATGTAAAACAGTAAGCCTAGCTTTTTAAATTACATGCAAAATGAGGATATAAATACCTCCGTGAAATACAATTTCCTCGAATACTTTATCATTAGCTAAAAATTTAAATTGGCATTTAAGTGTTTGTTCAATTGAATTTGGAAAAATTGTATGCATTATTAATAGCATCTTTTATTATTATTATAATAATACTTACATACTTTACCAGGAAATGATAGGTAAGCAAGGAAGAGAAAATATATATGGAAAATTATGAATTGCTTAAGCTATTTATGTTTATATATAATATACAGTACTATTGATGAGCTAATAAATTTCTTATTGCATATTTTTATTTATTTAAAATATGTCTTTTTCAGAGAAATCTATACATTTTATCATATCCTCACTTACATCACTATTTATATTTATTTTCTTCTACAAATTATAAAAAATATTACTTGAAATGATGTTATATGAAAATACTATATAATTACAGCTTTATTCCGAATACCTACAGTGTAAAAAATTAATATAATTTACATTGTAAAGCAACTATTTAGAGCACAAATGTGTTATCAAATGGCATATATTTAAATATAAAATTGCGACAAATACATTTACAAATAGAAAAAATTCATGTACAGATATTACTGTATAAATTTTTAGCTTTTATGACAACTTTATCTACATTTCAACCGATCACATTATCCGTTTGCAGTAAAGTATAATATAGGACATACTTAAATCATCTTAGACGAGTGATTCTAGAAGGTTCACTGGACTATCTCAAGAATCTTGCATATAAAAGTTACATATTTAGAATTATCACAATATTAATTTCGACAAATGTTTGAATTAGTTGGGTTGTTAGAATACCACAATTGGTTCCAGGTCAGAGGTGACAAAACCCGATTACAGCTTCTGTCACAAAGTACACTTCTCCAAAGACGCTTAATCGGTGCACTGTAATAAAAACAAACTAATGAAAAGTGACATGCTATCGTACGATCTATGTAATCCCTTTATTTTCTGTTAAGCCATTTGCGGTCTTTGACGTATTCACTCAATTTATGTCTGTTGGTTGATACTAGTCACTTTAAAAAATTCTCGTAAAATATAATGTTTTGGGTGTTTTTCTCCGGTCTTACTACACTTCAGGGTAATACATTTCATAAGGTTGTAATGAAAACCAAAACAAATCCGTTCTGATAGCTCAATTTGTATGGCAGTCATGTAGTCAAGTAGTCAACTGACTTGACTACAATATCAGCTGATTTAAATGTTCACTTATAATTTTATCAAGAAAGAATAAAGAAAGTGCGTTCACACTTATGTGAGTGATATTCACTATTTCGCTAACAAAGTCACACGATTTTGTTGTCATAATTCAGCACTGTTATTATGTTATTTAGTTATCGGATTGTGAATACGCTTTGATTTCAATAATTATATCTATTATATCATTATATTACTATTACTATTATTATATCTATTATATCTTATTGTAACTTTAAAATTCCTCCAGTTATCTTTTAGAATTATTTGACGTTATTGCTTTCCCTTGAATTTATGTTTAACTTCATTAAATATTAAACTGTATTAAATTATAGTTTACTTCACTTTACCTTTACTAGAACTGTTTGTGCAGGAACCAATATTCAAAAATTTTTTATAATTATCACTACTCGAAATTTTGGCTAAATAGGGCTTTGAGAAATCAATGAAAGTGACTTTGACTTCACGCATTGTTCGTTTTGTAAAGAATTTTAGACGAAATCGTTTTGCTATCGACGATGAAGGAGTTTGGTTAGCCAATTTGGTTGCAATAAATTCGGTTTCCACAGTTTGTAACTCAAGTGTGTTCGTATAGTCGGAATCGACATCATAAAATATTTGATCTAGTGTCAGATTTCTCAAATACAATTCAATCTCATCACTCCAATCATCATAACAATTAGTAATAACTGTTCCAGCTACACTTTGATCTTGCTCCGTTATCTCATCGAGTGATGGTGTAGTTATGCTATCCAATTTTGGTAAGTACGGATCTTCAATGAACTCTAAGCTGACTGGTTCGGATTCAGTCATGCTGAGTTACAGTTATTTTAGTTATTATTTTTTACTCAGTAATATTAACATTAATTGTTGTATACAACGTAGAGCAGTAAATCAGTAAATCAGTAAATTAGTAAGTATTGTATAAAATAAATGAAAGATAACTTTCTAATTTGGCTTCGTTGGCTTCGAGTGTATTGAGTATCGCAGGTAATTTATCACATGTTTTTACAAAGGTACCAGGAACACTTTTTGTAAAACTTTACATAAAACTAAATTATATTTTGTTTAATTTCTTGAACTTCATTCATATTAATTCATTTATGTAGTTGCAAAGCAGCAAGTAAAGTTGCTCTCTTTTTGCCAATACCAACCGAGTTTAAAGCAAAAGTCTTACTAAACACAACAGTTGGCTTCAAATGAAGTCTGCAACAAGTAAACAAGATTCGTGTCAGATATTTGCTTCGCTTTCATAGCGTGGCCATAACAACAGATAGGCCTCCAGTAGACTTAGTTGTACTCTCCGAACTCTCGTAAGTTTCACAACTCACTACACAATGTTAATGAGGAAATAAGAGATTAGCTTTTTGGCTTAAACAGTGCTGACAATTGTATTAGCAATGCAGTAGCGGAGTTTAGATACTTTAATAATGGCGTGAGATTCATAATTATTTTAATTAAATTTTTAATTTTTATTATTATAATTTTTTTTATATTGTAGATAAAAAAATTTTACAGTACAAAATTTTATTTGAAAATATTAAATATTATCAATAGTTTTTTACTATATAGTTATAGTTTTTATGAAAAGTCAACTTCATTAAAAACTACTTCAATATTCTTCAATTCTCTTTTGAGTTCGTTTGGTTTATAATTTCTTATTTTTTATTTTTATTTTTATCATCTGTTTCGTATCGTAAATAGTTTGATGAGATTTCCTATTTTCATGAGATACTTTCATATCTAAAACGTGGCTCAGAGCTCAATACAAAGAGAACAAATTTTTTTTGTTAAAATGGGAAATACAATGGAAAGGCACGTATAGAAAATTGACTTAAAAAGGTGAACGTCCAATATCAAAAAACTATTGCTTTATTATCTATCTCATATTTTTTTATCTTTTTTCCTAAATTAAAACTATCTTTTTCAACAAAAAAATATACAAAAAAAAATGTAAACAAAAAAACAATGAAATATTCGGTCAATAAAGCAGAACTGCGATAAGTTAGCAAAAGATTTTTATTATTATTTAACATATAAGATTGTTCGGAAAGTAATTTTGTATTTTTTTATGTAAATGTAAAACGATTTTCTTATAGGCAATAAATATTTTAATGTATTATATATTGTCAATTCTGATCCAATACCAATACCATGTTTTTGCCCTCTTAATAATTTTCTAGTGAACTTAGTAAATAATAATTAGGTGTCAATGCTGAAGAATATAGTGTATGTGGCAGTATATCACATGCAAGCTGTAAAAGCTTTTAGCGAGTTATCAAACTTTAATCGGATCTCTCGATATCTAGGTGAACAATTTAAACTTTTCTATTGAATAAATTCTGCCCTTTTCCGTTACATTAATCATTCAATTTGTCCAGCTGATGACAGTTCTGTGAAAAAGCTAAAGATAGAATGGCCTTTCCGGTGTGCTCTGCTCCTGACTAGAACTGGGTAACTACACAAGTGTTTTACTATTTATTTTTTGCACACAACTTCTATAATATGTTCAATCATACAACTCACAACCACAGATATGTCCTCTCTTGGTAAGCCATGATTTTTTTTTATCATTACTGCTATTTTAACGTAGATATCAAAAAAATGCCTTCGTTTGACCAGAACTAAATGCTCTGGTGCAAGTATTCGATAACTTTCTTCTAAGCCTCTGGAAGATTAGTACTTCGTTTAATTAATTCATAGGTCCTGTAATTTTCCTCAATAGAGTTATACTCCGGAGCCCCTATTACTTTACACTGAAATTTGGTGATAACCTTTTATCTTAATACCACCGAATTCATTTATTTGACAGCCGTCTCGCTAGTCACATAAATACATATATATTACTCTCTATATTTTATAAACTTTATTTAATAATCTAATAAAAAAAATTAATTTTCTATTATTTCTATTATATATTATTCTAAAGTCTTCTATATACCTTAAGTGATATTGTACGTTTCAAAGGTTCAAAGGTTTTAAATTAATATTTATAAGTTTTCTTTTTCACGTTTACGGTAGTTTTTTATTATTCTTATAAATGTTGTGATATTTATCATATCACCACCAGAGATGCGGGGAGTTTGATGTGTTATGTAGTTATAACGTAATCAGTCTGCCACTATTGGGTATCATTCTACATAATCATATGTATTTCTAACTATATAGTACTACGCATGTTAATTTGTGTACATAGACTGAAAAATTCTTTTACCTACTTCATCATTAACATATCTTATTTTCTTTCAAATATACCAAAAACCGCATCTGACTATGTTCAACCGGGCACAAAATTATATTTAACAATCAATTGCTAATTGCACCTACCGGTAATTAGCTTTATTTACATATTTTATTTTATTAATAATAATATATTTTCCTGCTCTAACTAGAAAGGTTAGCAGTTAATATATTTTTGAATGGGCTAAGGGGTCCATTTCTGATTTTCAGAAATTGATATACTGAATCAACTCTTTACTTTCAACCATAGACATTTACTAGTATGTCAAGAGTTTTTGGTAACGATGGGATATATATACATATATTCTTCACAAGTACAGTCAAACTTCCATAACTCGAAGTACCATTTTGGAAGAGAAGGGTCGACTTATGTAGACTTTAAGTTAAAAAACTTTTTTGTAATTGTATGTAATTTCCTCTGTAACCTCTTGCACTCTATTTAGTTTGAGTTATAGAAAATTCGAGTTCTAGAAGTTTGAGTTATGTAAGTTTGACTGTATTTTACAATAAATCAATTTAACAATACACGCCAATTGCTGATATTGACGAACGGTTCAAGAGCATAAATTCAGCTTTTTTTTTAACCCTTATTTCTTTTTCTCTCAAACTTATTAAAATAGAATATTAGTTATTGTTGAAAAAAGTTATGAAATGTTAGTAAATACTTAAAAATATGTATTAAGTGAAAGTACACAATATTTATTTTTTATAGATCTATTAAAATACGCTAAAACCCATATATGATTGAGACATCACTAAATCTCAGTCATTTACTAACCCATATTCAAATTATTGGAAATAATTGATTTGTTGCTCTATTTCAAATTTATTAATAGATACATAAAGGCAAATTGATAAAACTGTTGACGTTTAAACAAATTCACAGAAACGAAATAATTGAATTTTTGTACAATCACATACATACATAGGAGGAGAGGTATGAAATGAAAGCCTCAACTCTACTATACGTTCTATTTGGTAGAAATTAAACAAATTTGAAATAAATACAAGTATTATCGAATATAATTGTAATTTATCAGTGCGTACAATTACATAGTAAAATTATAATAAGAACTATATACGCCCAATGAAAAGTTTTATAAAATGTAGGGTATAATATTTGTAATTTATTTTACTTCTTATTGCAGTCAAATGTATATCAGAAATTGATAAAATAAAGCTTTACGGCATGTAAATATATATTTAGATTATTTAGCAATACTCTGAAGACATATTCAGTGAAGCATAGAAGTAGTCCCTTTTAAAGTTCTTATGTGCACTGAAGAATAGAAACAGCTGATTACAAATGAACTCTGAACAAATGACTTTAGAGTGGTTAAAGTAATCTTAAATACTGAGATATTATTTGAAGTGTTTTTTCATGAAAAATAAAAAAAAAAACAATGGCAGTAGCAAAAAATGCTTATATTAATTACAAAAGATTGTTGCAAAATGTCTCAAATGTTTTAATTTGGAACATATCTTTTATTGTATAATAGTTAATTTTTATCAAAGCTAGCAAAATAAGAGAACATTGCATAATACTGTAGATACCATAGGCAAGAAATATGGCTCCCTTAGGCTCTATTGAATGGGACGATTGCATTGCAAATGAAAAAAAAACAATTTTTAGAGTACACCAGCTAACTTAACCGACTTTTGTTAAAGTTGCTCCAATTTTTTTTTTTTTGCAGTAGGTGGAAGCATCGAAAGCCACCGTGTGAGACATGAACCTAAAGTTGCTCCTATTTTGTGTCGGGATACTATTACGCTATTTAAATAAAAGAGACAGAAACGAAGAAGCGGGAATCTTCAAGCCGTTTGGGGACTATCGAGCAGTAATAGAATAGATAAGTGATTTTTTTTCTCTTTCTCCTAACACCTATAGTTGTATCTATAGTTGTTTGAACTTGACAGCAATTTCAGTGTTTTATTAAATTAGTTTAGTAAATGATATTGAGAATTCGGAACAGTCTTATCTATGTTAATTAACAGTCTACAGTTAATTATCTATGTTGAAGCCAAAAAAAAAGTAAACTGTGGATATTTATCAACAGGTCTTTTCATATACTGCAATTTTAAATCACAGTACGGATTGCAATCAAACCACATGAGAATTCTAAAATACAAGCTATATGATTAATATACGCTCGTGATCTATATAAGCGTTAGATCATGAGTATATCAAAAAAAATTAATAAAATTAAATTCTAATAAACTACTAAGTAAAATATAAATAACTTTAGAATTTCTACTTTTATCGTTTCCGTCACAAAATTTTTTTTGAAAAATATAGTTCCAAAAATGAGGATAACTGCTCACTTACAAAATCCTTCTAAGGACTTGATGGGTACATTCCATTATTTTCCTAAAATCCTGTACTCAACAACCACTTGTGAAATTTTTTCAACGCATTTTCTTTTGTTTATTGTGAAATATTCAAATGTGTTTCATTTTCTATATATAAGCGTTAATCAATTTTAAAGAGTATTTAAAATGTGAGAATATAATAAACAAATATTTAACTTAGAAAATTTTGAAGAAAGAAAAACAAAAAGCTCTGCTAAGTGCGGAAAGAGGGGCCGTGTGAACACTGGACATGTTGACGCCTTTTCAATGCGCAAACTGAAATAATGAATAATTGAAAATTGCCACGTAGTAATATTTAGTTCATAATTATAATTTCAAATATATTTAAGACCTAATATAAATCAATAATTTGACTTTTAATTGTAACAATAATAACAATAAATACTTTGTGTATGTATGTGCAACAAGATATTTATCTAGCATAAACTTCCCATGCGGCTAGATTGTTTTGTGAGTCATGTTTTATTTTTTTTTAGTACACAAAGCAAAAGTAAACATATTATTTATACAATAATAATATTATAATAAAAATGATATTTTCCACATATAACGGAATACGTCTAGACAGTTGATAATTTAGCCATTTTATCCAATAAGAATTTAAGCTCATGACATTGTATACGTGCTTAACACGAACTTATATTTTAATTATATTGTATATGGTTAACACTTACGATGTTCTTCCATTTATAGAATACTATTTTAAAAACTGTTCAAATAATCAACACGTTAAAACACACTCAATAATTTAATTAAATTTACTTCCACTAAATAAGCAGCAATTGCAGCGACTTTTTGTTGCTATTCACGATATTTTATTGAAATGCCGTTTCGACATTCATTCTTCCTCTATTACAAATCACACTTTTTACGAACACAGCACATTCTTGTTCGAAAATTCGAAATTAAATTTAATTAGGTAAAACTAAATGATTTCAATTAATATAAATTATATATTGTTTTTTTTTAATAATAATTTATTAATAAATTTTTACTATACAATATAATAATATATATAATATATATATATATAATATAATAAAACTTTAAGCATAAGGTTATGTTGATTAATAAATTTCACGAAGAATTGTTTTATTTAATATTTTACAAAATAATTATAATCGTAGTAAAACTGAAATAAAACACAAGTAAAGTACAAACTGAGAGCGTAACACAAATAAAGTGCCAAAGTATGCTCTTTACATAGATTTTCATGGAACAGCTTTGTGTAAAGTCTGATGAGAACACCAGTGCCGCGCAAATAAACAATATTAAAAATTTTAATTCAAGCCAAAACAGCTGATTCACACATCAACACAAATTTTACTTGAAATTAAATGTACGAGTAAAGTCTGTGTAGCATTTTCAAATTTCGACAGGGATGTTATGCTCTCTGTGATGCTCTCATCTACTCGAAACTTTTCTAGTGAAACGCACTTGTGTATACGCAGTGTTACTTATGATATGACTAAAGTATTTCAAAAAGTATAGAGTAATTTAAAAAACTCGTTTTCCATTCTTATTACCATTGAAATAAATAATAATATTACACAAACAAAAGATAAATAAAAAGAACATTATTGTAAATAAAATTTTTATAATATAACAATACAAAATGTTAACTGAAATTTAATTTAACACACTGAATAATAAATAAACAATAAAATAATATAACAGCAAAAAAAATCAAACAACAATTTCTTAAAAATATATAAAAAATAAAAAATACTTTTCGCAGTTGAATTTTTTTTATTATTTTATTTAATATTTTTGCGTTGTATGGTCAATCAAATTTCAATAAATTAACTAAAAATTTTTATCTTTGTGTTTTCTTTACTATTCGAATCCGTCTAACTTTTAAATAGTATTTTTTTCATCATATAGACGCGTAAGTCTCGGAAAGAAAAAATTAAACATTAAAGATATTATATTGTTTTTCAACTGAAATAATAATACTATACTGTATTAAAAAATTATTTTATCATAAAAAGTAAGCAATATCTAATTATTCTTAAAATACAAATTTTCGAGATAGAATTTATCTTCAAACATATTTCACTATATTAACAAGAGATGGCGGTCGGAGCTGTAAAAGGTGAATTGTTGCACGTGCCATTGAACTGTCAGAGTTTGTTTTTATTTTCGGCAATTGCATGAATCCAATAAATATGGAGCATAATCAGGATGCCTCTGAAGAACGGGTTGATGCAGTTCCTAAAGCTAAGAAACGTAGAAATCCATTTAATTTACAACAAATAAAAGAGGAGAAGGAGAGAAGGCAGAAAAAGAAAGCGCGTCTCATTGTGCGTAATATAAGCTACAAAGTAACAGAAGAACTGCTGAAGAAACACTTCGAACAATGGGGTACCATAGAAGACCTTAATATATTGAAACGTGCCGATGGCAGACTAGTGGGTTGCGCTTTTGTACAGTATGAGACTATAAATCAAGCTACAAAAGCAATACTGAAAGGCAATAATCAAAAGTTTTTGGGGCGACCAGTTTATATTGATTGGGCAGTAGGTAATGTATTGAACTATCTTGGCTATTGGCTATTCCAATGGTAATTAAAATTTGAAATAATTAAAACTTTAGGTAAAGATGAGTTTATATCACGCAAAGTACCTAAAGAGGAGCCGGCTGATAAGAAGCCAAAATTAGAACTTGAAGAGGAAGAACGCGTGAAGGATGAGGTAAAATTGATATACTTATAACCTAATGGAATACTAAGTAATGAATAATTTGTTTAGGTGGAAAATAAAACAATCGAAGATGAGGAAATAAAAAGTGATGTTGACAGCAGTGATGACGAAGAAGAGAATGATGCTGCAGATATTAGCAGTGACAATGATGATAATGATAGTGTGGATGACAGTGAGGTAGAAAAAAGTGATGAAGATATTGAAAGTAACGATGAAAATGAAAATAAAGATGAAAAGGATTTAAAAACCAAAAAAAATATTAATAAAGTTAAAAAAGAAAAAACTATATCAAATGATGTTCAAGAAGGTTGTACGGTGTTTTTAAAAGAAGTTCCATTCGATGCAGAAGATCAAGACCTGCGAAAGGTCTGCCGTAAATTTGGCCCTTTGTATTATGCAATTATTAACAGAGATAAAATATCTGGTCACTCAAAGGGCACTGCTTTTGTGAAATTCAAAACCAAAGAATCTGCGGATTTATGTCTACAAGCTGGATCGGAATTTGTCTTAATGGATCAAGTATTGGATCCACATCCAGCGTTAAGTAGAGATGAAATGAGAAATCAAGCAGCAGAGAAATCTAAAAAAGAAGACAGCAAAGATTCACGTAATTTATACTTAGCCAGAGAGGGTCTCATTATGAGTGGCTCAAAGGCAGCAGAAGGTGTTTCTGCTTCAGATATGACTAAAAGACACAAACTTGAACAGGTGAAAACACAAGTCTTGAAAAATCTTAATAGGCAAGTATTTCATAAGAATTAAGTAGCTTATTTTAATAATATAAAAAAAATGCTTGTTTAGGTTTGTCTCAAGAAACAGATTATCCCTGCATAACTTACCACTTAGCTATGACAACGATAAATTAAAACAGTTGA
This sequence comes from Teleopsis dalmanni, assembly GCF_002237135.1. Lineage (NCBI taxonomy): Eukaryota > Metazoa > Arthropoda > Insecta > Diptera > Diopsidae > Teleopsis > Teleopsis dalmanni. The sequence continues at coordinate 18,639,697 of NC_051847.1, read as the reverse complement.
TACTTAGCTACACTGGGCTTAAGCCACACGAGTGTCGTGTAATGCGTGAGAGCAAAATAACGCCTGAACATCCAAAAGGAAAATCAAAAGGGTTCGGTTTTATGTCATTTAACACTCACAAAGATGCTTTGACGGCTTTACGAAAATTGAATAACAATCCAAAAGTTTTTGGACCATTGCATGTAAGTAAATAAATAAATAACCCTCAAAACCAAGAGAAAGTAATTAGAATAGAAACACTAGGACTATATATAGATATATAGTGGCTTTCCTTTATATTACATTTATGAAAGAATTCATCCAAAAACACAAAATTTATTTAAATCATTCCAAACGATTTGTACCATCCTCTGGAAACATTGGTATAACAAAATTCAAGATATAAATTGATTTATCCTAAAATTTATGTTCTTGTTGTTGTTGAGATCCGCGAAGATATGCAGCTGTAGTTCCTGCTAGTATAATTGAACTTCACTTGGTTGTCAAATTGGATAAATTGCAATAGCATGTAGATTCGGCCGCTCTTGTGACTTACTCTGCTCATCTACATCGCATGTCTACTTAAAACAAAAATTAAATTGGAGAAATATACAAACTAATGAAGACATAAGTGTTCGTTTTTATTGGAATCAATAAAGAGTATTTTTTGGGAATAATAAAAGTTTTAAAAAAAGGAATTGTATATAAACGAGATAGTTTGAAATAATCAGAAATAGAATTAGGGCTATGAACCGCATCTGCCCCTTGAAGAGGTCCACTTTTTCCGCCTTGTTCCTGGTTGATTTAAATTTAAACCAGCTTATCCCCATCTTATCTAACTCCTAAGTAATCCCATTGCTTTTCAAATTACTATTACCGATTCACATTCTAACTCATTTATACATCTTTCTAATTCTTTTCATGATCTTTTCATAATTTTTTTAAGATCTCTGCGGGCTACTAATAAAACAACAACAGAGCAGTGAAACGCGTAAATCTTTATAATAAAAGATTTTTATACTATTAGCTTAATAATCTGAATCATTGGTTCGTTTCTATAACCATTCAATATCATCGATATACCATCGATACATTATTTATTTTATTTGTACTAAAAAAATCATAAATTCCCGTCCAAATGTCTATCATTAGATCACAATTATGTTTTATCAAATGTATATTTTTATATAGATATGTTTACAAAAATTAATATGTGGCGTTATAATTTGAAATTATCTATTTTTTAGCGCCCTATTGTCGCCTTTAGTATAGAAGATCGAGCAGTACATAAAATAAAGGATATGCGAAATAAGAAAGCAAAGCTGAACAATCCCACATTTAAGAAGAAAATTGAAAATCGTAAGGAGGCGCGTGCCCAAAAGGCAAATGGAAAGCTTAAATCATTGCCAAAGGGCCCACAAAGTGACAACAAAGCAAAATTAAAGAAACACATTGAAAAACTGGAAAAAATGCGTGCCAATAAGTCCAAACCCAATAAAGTAGCAAATGAAGATCATGAAGACTTCGTCGGTACAGCCGCCAAGCAAGGAACTTCAATACAGATGCGTTCCAATAAAAAAATCAAGGAGCAAGCTGAAGAGCATAAAAAACGCGTTAAAGCAAATAAAAGAAAGTTGAAACAGCAGAAAATAAAACAAATACATCTAGCAGAACGCAAAGCCATAGATCGACCTAAACAAAAACGTAAGAATGAAAAGGACGATTTATCTCATTTGGTCAACAAGTACAAGTCAATGATTAATAACAAAGCAAATCAAGGCACCACCAATGGCATCATTAAAACGAAGAAACCTAAGCGCACCAAATGGTACACTGAATGATTAAATGGCTTAAGTGGTTTAAGTGTACAATAAGTAAATAATTATTAATATTTAATGTGTGAAAATAGAAGAAATAATATTTCTAAAAATAAAAACTGTCCTTTTGCTAAAAAATTTAATGTTATGTTATTTTTTACAATTTCTCAAATTCATATTCATTCCAGAGGCAATTTCAAGAGCAAAATTTTCCCTAAATGTGATTCTACCGCGAGAAATGGTTAAGTACTCTAGCCTACCTGTTTACATAAAGTCGCGATTATGATTTTTTACATTTGAATAACAGTTTGAATTTTCAGAAAAATGCAATGTCTTATCGCGCAGGTAGTAAATCTTGCATTTGAAATGTCCATTTATAAATTTTTACATCTGTGTTTCATTGGAAAATCTGTTTCTGTATGTAAATTGTAAAGTGTGTTTAGAAATTTTATTTGAGCATAGTTTACACAGTAGTTCTCAAGTTTCCGTCGTGTGCAGAAGTAAAATACCTTAGAAAATGGCACCCAGAGATAAAGTCGAGTATGTTTTATTGCGTTTAACGTTTTTGCCTTTCATGTAAGTTACTATGCTTGATTTTTAAAAATGAATTTCTAATCAAAAATTGTGTTAATCTGCAGTGATCCATTATATCCACAAATGTCAATTAACCGCAGGAAGCATTCTCCAAGTACATCAATAACCCAAGTGCGAGATTGGGTAAGTGTGCATTAATCACTTTTTACAATTCCACATTTATTTATATTTTGACAGTTCGATCGTGTAATGTCTTATGAAAAATCGAAGCTACCAGTCAACACACACCTACGATATACTGAGTGGCGTATTCTAACCGGCAATCCGAATGACTTTATTGTCGAAGGAGGCTGTAAATTCGACAAAGCCATAATACTTGTGGGTGAAGAAAATGCATACTGGGTTTTCTATCACAATTTTCCGACTCATCGGCGCTATGAGGGTAATGGCAAAATAAATGTTAATTTTTGCAGTTGCTGTATGCCAAAGCATTATGAAAAAATTATTGATTATGTGAAAAAAACAATTAGCAAAGCACGACGTCCAGCATAAAAATGGTAACATATCTTGTTGCTGCCTGCCATAGTATTTTATAAAAATTATGGATTCTGTGAGAAGTACAATCAGCAAATCATGATATCTGACATAAAGTGATTTATGTGTATATTAATCAAATACCAATGTATCCTTCTTAGATTTAAGATTTATTTACGTTTTTCACTTGCAATAATTACGACAGCCAGCATAAAGAAATTGTGAACATTGTGAACATTAATAAGAAGAAAATGTATCCTTAGATTTAAAATTTATTAACGCTCTTCACTTGCAGGTATTAATTGTATTGGCAATTTAATTCCAAATAAAAGCAATTTCGATATTAAATTTTTCTATTTCTATTATGGTTTTATTCCAACCAATGGAAACGTGATCCATATTTTGCTGCTGTTCTAGGATAATCATCTGGTAAACCAGGAGTGGCATCAGCATATACTTTCTTTTCTGGTTTAGGAGGTGCCGGTCGTTCTGTTGCATGTATCTGAAAAGAATTTTTAAAGTTATAAAGCCTAGATAATAATAATATAAATATAAGTTACCTTTGCACGAGCAAAGTAGCCATATTCAGGGCGTTCAATACCCAAATTGTCTAACATGCACTTGTCAAATACACCCTGAGTCTTGCGGCAGCTATTATCAAATTAAAAACTACTGAAATCATTCATTCATATATATGATTTTACTTACTGCTCATATCCCATTATACCGCTGCTCTTGTCCAAACAGTTCGCGTACTGTGCAAACTCTTCGGAGCACGATTTTTTCACTTTACGAAAGAAATCCAATGCACAACTCGTTACTGCTTTTCCCTCATTTAAGCAGGCGCGTGGATCATCCAACTCGTTCCTGCATAGCATAAATTCCTTAAACAAAAAATCTCTTTATTTATTTGGTGCATGAAAACAATAGCAAATTGAGGTTATGAAAAGGTTACTTAAAATTATATAATGTAGTTATAAACAACTAAGCTTTAGCATTGGTTAAGTATAAAAACTTTAAAGAATCTAAATAATCAGCGTTCCAAACATAAAAATCATTATTTACAAGATTATGGTGTTCACATTCTTTTCCCAAATGAAATGCGCCAGCTTTCAAAGCAGGAGTTGATAAATTAAGTTCCTGCACTGTCAACTCTTCGTCAGGTGGAATTACTACATCATTGGTTATAACCATAGCGGCTTAGCTGATATTTTTGTTGGTTATTAGAACCAGAAAATTAAATCCTTTAATTTTTAAAGAATTATAGAAATCTTTGCTGAATTTGTTGTTTAGATGAGTTCAGCTGTTGAACTGTCAAACACAACTACTGTCAATGTTTAACGTAAATAAAGGTGAGAATGCAATGCTTAAGCACGTATTTTTTGTCTTGTCAAGATCGTAGTTATATACACACACGTGATTGCAATAAGTTTTAATCCGTACGTACTTCGAAGAAACTTTTCAGTTAACTTTCATTATTTTCTGTTCCCTTATTGAAAAAAAAATAGTAAAGTAAGAGAAATTGTGACAGTTAATTTTTACTTCATATTGTTGCTGTTGTTATAGTTTAAGTTAGTGCTATTGCGGACTTTTACTCTTTTATGGTTGGGGAGCTTATCCCTGCCCCACACTAAGCTTGAACTACACTAGAAATATTATCATTTATTTATCTTTTAACTGATGACGGACCGTAGATCAGCAACTCTTCCTGTGCGTTCTGAGGTGAACTTAAGGTTTGTTAGGGTGTGGTTGGCAACGTATCAACTTTTGTGAATAATTTTAGGGCTCTGTCCTTTATATATTTTTTTAACTGAGTCGATCCTTAGATCTCTATGTATATTTGTTGTCCTAATATACCAAGGAATCTTAATTAGTCTTCTTAAAGCCAGATTCTGTGCTGTCTGTAATTGCTTTATGGCAGTATTTGACGCTTTGCTGTATGCTCCAAATCCGTACAGTAATGCTGGCCTTATTATTTGAGCATATAATAACTTATTATTATATAAAATTTACGTTTTTTACTTGATAAAATTTTTAAAGTCGAAAAATATTTGTTCATTGTTAAGGCTGAAACGGTTAGACCGTAAGCAATCAGCTGATCCGTTTTATCTTTTGCGAAACAATGGATTCGATTTTCCGTGCTGTAGAGCAAACAGGAGAAAACGCAACTTGGTGTCTAGACTACATAGACTTTTTGCGAATTACACTGCAATAAAAAAAACTAGTTGTTGAAGGTGTGAGAGTTTAGCAAGTGTAGACGCAGTATTAGTTTTCAAGTGAATTTTTTATGGATTAGGAAGAGGCAAATATATAGTTGTCATTAATAAGTTTAAGGTGGATAAAAAATACATAAGAAACTACTGCGATTAAATAAAACAATCACTTAATATAAAAACATATGATATACTATACTTCCACTTCTGTCTGTGCCAACTGCTTTTCTCTTAAAGAAAATATATATTTTTTCTCATTTGAAATATAATTTTAAATTAATTAATAATAATTATGGTTTAAAAAAAGGAGTCTATTGATTTTTTTATTATAAAATATAATTTATTTCTATAATTTTGTAAGATTCGAAATATTTTGTGAACTAAAAATGTATTTATAATTTTGCAAATAAATAGTATATATTGCTAATGATTTTGTATCATAATATTAGGCCCAAGACTTTATAAAAACACATTTATAACTGCTATCTAATCCTGTTGCCAACAGTAGTTCCGTGCCGAACAAGTCCAGAACATTTATGGTCAAGAATTCCAGTTGTGTACTTTAGAAAAGCCGAAATACTATTTCCTGTAACTTTTTGCTAATAGAAAAAAAGAAAAAATTTATATTATAATTAAAACATTATGACAAATATTTTTTTTAATCAATATAAAAATATACATTGAGAAAATAATCAATTTTTCAATAATTGATTAAACAATTTTTTATATCTAATACCCACCAAACACTGATTTCCATTTAATGCTCTCAAAATTTTTTAATTAGTAAGCTGAGGTAGTACCTCCATGCACTAAAAAATTCCCCTTAAAAGAAGAACGTGTATGACAAAATAAATAAATAAATAATTTTAATAAAAATAGAACGTTTTCTTACCTCTTCAAAATATTTCTTGTTGCCAACTAAAAGAGCTCTACTTGCATTCATTCCACACCTCATTTATTTTCCCTCCCATTAAGGGAAGCATTTGTCTGGTTGATTATAACGTGTAATGGGAACATCGGTACTCGCGTAAGTATTACAATACGGTCCAGAAGGTAAGCAGCTAGGAGGTAAACAGCATGGTGGACCACAACATGGTGGACCACAACATGGTGGACCACAACAAGGTGGGCCACAACATGGTGGACCACAACAAGGCATACAGCACGGTGGACTACAACTAGGCTTCTTCTCACATGGCGGTCCACAGTCTGGTGGTGGCTTACAGCATGGCTTTGGTCTAGGTGGATAGCAGCTTGATGGACAAAAACATGGCAGAATGCAGCATGGCAGACTGCAACATGCTGGTGGGCAGCATGGTGATGGGCAGCATGGTGGCTTGGGCTTTAGCGGACAACAGCTTGGTGGATCAGGTGGACACTTTGGTTTCTTAGGTGGACAACTTGGCGGACACGGTGATTTGCAGCATAAGACCTGACAATAAATTCCGGTTCCACCGCAGCGGCAACAAGGTAGCTTCTTATTTCCCATTGGTAGTAATGTCTTCTTCGATTATAAATGGAAAACTTCTTTCTCTACCGCTGGCGTGCACAAACAACAACGTTCTGTAGAGTTGTTGTTTGAAGTAAGTGTCCACGTTCGCTGTGGTCCCACTTAGCACATTTATACTATTTACGCAAAATAAATAAAATTTTGATTCCTACCAAAATTCGAAACTCTCTGTTGTGAAAAAATTTTGTAACTAAAAAATATTAATTTTATTTTCGTTATTACAAATTGAAAGCAAAATTGGAATTTCAATGAATACTTGATTTTGAATACTATTGATTGTATGTATGTATGTTGTTCCTGGGGGTACTGCAGGGTCCCACCCATCTCATTAACTAATTTATGTATTGCCTATAAGCTTCATGATTATTCAGTGATTGATCTAAGATTACTCTAAGATTAGATAGTGCTAAGTAGGATAGCCTGTCAATTTTCGCATATAACTTCAGGGCTCTGTCCCTTATGTATTTTTTGATCGGGTCTATTCTAAGGTTTCTTAGCATGTCGTTTGTTCGGATGTACCAAGGCACTTTGAAGAGCCTTCGGAGAGGCTGATTGTATGTATATATATATTTTTTAAATTCAAACTAATTATAAGTCTATTTTACACATTTGGTTATTAGTTTACATACAAACGTTTCAATTTTTTTATCATTCAATATTCATCTGACGTTTCACTTTTTAGCGCTTTAGCGGTCTCTATCTGTATTATGCTATCTTTATAAGGAACTATGATGTTCAAGATGTTCATTATTCACTTAAAGTAATTGGCAAGCTTAAACCTACCTCAAAGCGCTATATGTTATACAAAAACTTTACTCTTATATTCTAATAATTTCATATTAATAATAACAATAATGTTGGCGGATTTTGCTCTGTATTCTAGACAACATCCTCCGATAAAATTCCCAGTACTTTTAGCTCTGAGATCTCATTTCCTTCTCTACATAACTAACAAATTCCATTAGAGCACCTTCCCTCTTTTGTAAGATTGTACTGAAACATACAGGACCCTAATAAAGTTCCTGAAAGGAATTCGTTTTAGGTTAAAAGTCCACTATAAAATATTTCTCTTGTGATAACCTTATAGATTAAAGCAGCATAACTTTCTTTGTTTTCTCTATTCTTTCCAAATGGGTGAGAAGAAATTTCATTCTCCCAAGTCACAAAATGAATACGGGCCTACAGCAGCAAGAACCCGTTCCAATGCTTACAGGTACTTAAAATGAAAATTACAAGGAAATTATTGTATGATTATTTTATTATAAGGTACAAGATATAAAAGAGTTCAGATACAATTCACATTAAAGGATCATTAAATTAAACTATATATAACTATATTAAAATATAGTTCTTTCTCAGCATTGATGTTTCTACCATTGCTGTTAAGAATTTTAAAATCTCTACCAGTACGAGATATTATATTCTTATAAAATTTTTTGAATCCGATCCATCCATATTATAAAACTATTCAAAACTAATTCAACTGTTTTGGTTTAGTTTTATTAATGGACGTACGTTTGAACCTTTTTATTGCCATTGACAGATAACTTTCGGATTAAAATGTTCACTTTAATATTTAGTCCACGAAGACTATATCAAATTTTTTATTCATGCCTGGATAGTTAACGCATGGACTAGAATATATGGTTAGAATATACGGCCTATTAGGAATCCAATATAATTTATTATCCATGCCTGGAAGGTAACTATCTATATAAAGTTCATTTCTAAAATCACTTCGTATTAGATGGGTTGGATATTTTCCCGGGATCCTCAACAATAGCACTGTGAAAAAAATTATAAAAGGCCAAAAATCGCCAAATAGATATAATTGATATAGCCTTGAAAAAATGAATATCTGTAGCTACGGAATAAAATCAATGGACCGAGTAGTCTGAGGACAAATTACTTAAAAGTTCTGACATAGATCGTAGGTCGTAATATTACGAATGATGATGTTGTCAGATGATATTAAATATTTTTTCAATAAAAAATAAAGCATTATGTGTGTTATTAGAAAAGATTTTGTGAGTGAAATAAAACATTACATTATTTTATCACAGATCATTCTTTCATTCATAAAAATAATGAATCTGGATGATATTTTAAAATTAACTATAATCAATAAAAACTCATAGTATTCATTGTCTAATATTTTTAAATTTTATTTATTAAAATATATATTTGTATCTGTAAGATATATTTGTTAAGAATATAATTCTTCTGATTCTAAATCATTTATATTGAAATTTATTTTTTTATATTTATTTATTATGTATATATATTTTTTTTAAAAATTTTTTTGGATACATCTTCTTTTGCTTGTAGTTATTCACTTTTAAATAATAAAATTTTTGCTTAAAATGACCACAAAAAATTTAATAAAAATATTTTATTCGTTTAAACAAATATTTATTTTGTTTGAGATAAGTTTTATCATCAAAACAAACTTTTTCACCAGAGCTATTATGTAATAATTTTCACTACTACTTTCACAATTCCATGAAGAATCTTCTTAATGCTTTCCACTTTTAATATCAGCCATAGCTTTTTGCCACAATTTATCGAAATGTTTAGGAAGTTTACTCTTGATACGTTCGCTAAAGTCCCGAGCACCTTTTAAATTCACCTCAGCATAATATGGCAAAGCATTCATACGCTCCAACCAAGCAGTTAATTTCGGATACTTGACAGCATCCACTGCAGCAAACGCCATTTTGAATGTACTCACAGTTGACACAATACTAAAGTCGGCAATTGTCAACTTACCACCGGCCATGTATAAGTGCTCGCCGAGAAATAGTTCAAGCATGGCGTAAGCTTCATGTATTTGATCAATCTTTTCCTTCGGTATTTCGGTACTATTTTCACGGAAGATTGGTGTTACGATTTGTTTAAGACAAGTCGTGAATAAAACTCCATTTTCATAATGCAAGCGCTGATCAACTACAGCGCGTTGGTAGTAGTCTTTTGGATAAAGCGTATCATCCTTTCCATACTTACGTACCAAATAGGCACAAATGACGTGAGAGTCCCAAATAAAGTGTTCACCATCCTCTAGCAGTGGTACTGTATGTTGTGGATTTTTCTTCAAATATTCCGCTGTCAGTTGCTGGCCTGTTGTGGTATCAATCTCTACAAAATCATAATCCAAATTTAGTGCTTTGAGTGTGAGGAGAACAGCACGTACTGGTGGACTTAATTCCAAGCCATATAAAATTAATTTTGTTGATGACATATTTCAAAAATGTACGAAATAGTTATCTGGGATGCTAGGCACTATTCGAGGCGCGTTGTAGTTTTGAAAGAGTTCTTTAAAAATAACAATATTAATAAAATTTTAATGTTGTACTTCTATTTATACACTTGTAAATGATATATCTCTCTTAGACTATCACTTATATTTAATCGAGATAAGATAAAAATTAATGACGATAATGACAATTTTAAAATGCAGTCATAGATTTTTTAGGGTTCCATTTAGAGCTACAGATTTTCTACGAGAATGTTTAGAACTTTCGAAATGATAGGGTTATTGTTACAGTGGTTTTTGAAATCTATTCAGATCTACTGACTAACTGTGTTGTGGGCATATATTAAAATAGCTTATCCTGCGTTAAAAATTATAAATGCCTTCATTATATAAAACCTTCATTATATATATAATAAAAAAATAATTATGACGTTTTAAAAAATTTAATGTGAATCGAAAACCAACACATATCTTTTCCGTCGAACTTCGACACACACACATATAATATTAATTAAATATATACTCTGAGTTTACTCTGAGATTAGATAGTACTAAGTAGGGCAGCCAGTCGGTTTTCGCATATAGCTTCAGAGCTCTGTCCCTAATATATTTTTTGAACGGATCTATTCTAAGGTCTCTTATCAAGTCATTCGTGCGAATGTACCATGGTACTTTTATTATTATATATATTATATTATTAATATTATTATATATATATTATACTATATTATTATTAATATATAATGTTAATGTTAAATAATAAATATTATCTTGGGCTACGCTCTCTAGAAATTTCATAAGTAACTAATAATATTTTCGAAATATTTGTTTTTATTTATTAATAATTTAAATAATACTAATTATTAATAATATAATTTTATACATTTGTATATGATATTTATTTCCAATAAATTGAATATTAATATTATTAAATGTTGGATCTATTCCGGTACTTGGATCTGACCACTCTCGAGTAATTATATATGAAAAAAATTTATTTATTTCAATCAAATTAATAAATTTATTTATTTTGTTGTTTTTTATGTTGTCATTTTTTTAACTGTAAAGATAGTGTTTAATATTTTGGGAATTTTTTCAGTGTATTTGACATTAAGATTTTAATTTATACATTAATTTCTTATCTAGGAATAGTTAGAAGAAATACGTCATATTAAAAGTAAAACAGAATATACTGGTATTATCTAAAATTCAACAACTATTTATAAACAGATAAACATGTCACACATTGTACCGGTTGTTGTGACAGACGCAAAATTTTATTTTTTGCTAATATTATATTGTATATTAAAAATATCAACATATTTTCTATTTTTTAAAGAATATAAATCTAAAAGGAATTACTTTTATGTATTTTGAGTAAAAGTTTTTTCAAAAAACTATTACTTTGGTTCAATACTCTAGACCTTAATTGGTTTGATGGAAGAAGTATAAGAATTATAGAATAGAAGAAAAAGGATTCGTTTCATGATAATAGCAATACATGAATAAATAAGGTGGAGGATATTTTATTCTATATTTTATAGAATATCTTATAAAACATAATAATATCGTTTTTTTCATTCTTCAAATGAATGGTTTTAACATTTTAATAGTAAGGATTTTAGAAATAAAAAACTATTAAAGAATGAACCACAGCAAATGCAAGTACAGCCTGAAATCACTTACACGATGTTGGAACGTTGGTTGTGAACAAGAAAGAATTATAGATCCATTGTATACAAAATGGATCTACTATAATTTTTATTCTTAAGCTGAGAGCAAGATAAGACTTACCATAGGTACTCGTGCAATTGATCGCTGTGCTAGACCTATTATGATAATTCAAAGCATAACTCACTATATGTAAGAAACGATGAATCAGGACCATCGACAACAACTACTCTGCATTTAGTGGTATCAAAAAGGATAGGTTGAAAAAAAAATGACAATGTCTCTGGTGATTACTATCGAGTTCATTTTAAACATGTAGAGATATGAAAAAACCATCACACTGAAAAAATGCAACGAACAATATGGATAAACCCATTTTGGTAGAATGAAATTGGTATATTCTACCACAGATCCGAACATATTCGGTTAACTTTGATCCGCAAGATAACTTGTTCTGGTTGATGAGTAATGCAATAGACGAACAACGATTTAAAAAGTTTTTAATTTTGAAGAATTCGGAGAATGATTACTGAACTGGATTGTTTCCAAAGATGAAGGACTTTTTGAGTACAGAGGTTGTATATTATTTGCATAGTGAAATTAAGCAGTGGTTTATCCTAAGCAATACTTTGATTGAGTTTTTTTCTAACATTTTATAATATTAATAAACACAAATGTCTTAATTATTAAGTCGGATATAAAAATTATACTCATTACAAAGTCGAGAAACATTATAGGATTAGTGTTGTATTATGAGATTGTTCAGCTGCAAGATTAATCACTTCAAGACAGTTTTGATATAGAGCGCTGTTCAATCTGCAGTTGTTAAATGAACTTAATTAATTATTATTATCAGATATTGCTCTTGAAATCATTTTAATTACTTAATTTTTTATAAATTCTTCAATATTTATAAAAAAAAAGCGCGAAATAAACAAAACAAAAAAAAGATCAAAATTCCTTACTAATGTAACGATGTATATTATAGTGTAGTTTTACTAAATCTAGTTCCCTTAATCTCTCAGTTTACGCAGTTTACACTAATCTAATAGAAAAAGTAATTTATTTATTATTATTTTAGCATTAACTAAATAATATTTTTATAACCATGCAATTTAATTTTAAATAACTACATAACTCTATATAAAGCAACCAAAATTGTGTATTTAAGAAAAATTCAAACTTTCAATAAAAAAGAGACATAGTTTTCATTAATCTGGCAATACCACAGCACACTTGAAACTTAACTCAATAGACAGAAATCTTATGTTTCCCAATAGATCGATCCGAAATTACTTACCGAACCGAACTGAGTACTCGTATAAACCTTTTCTGAATATATCACCAGCAGTGTAAGCTTTAGAATAGCTTACACCCAAATCTTTCGTAAAGTTCAAAGTGCGAAAGCTTATAAAAAAAATAACAGACTGTAAGGATTTAAGTTTCTTGCTCGTTGAATCGTTCAATATTAGAAAGTAATTCGTAGAAGTGTCTTCTACCTGTGGAGAGAATACGAGTACTCTGTGAACACAATTTTTCTATAATTTAAATATTGCAAAAGTTTTTGGAACAAAGTCTCATTTGAAGTACTTATTTCTATTAAATTTATCTCTTTACAAAATAAGTTTTTGAATTTATTTTATGCATAAAACTCTTTACAATGTTAAATTTAATTTATCACCTCAATAAATCGTGCTCACATGTCGAATGTCTTTGGTATAAGTCTTTTGAAATCGTTATCAGCATTTACATATATAGCATGGATTGATAAGTTTTATTAAAAAAAAAAGCTTTCGAAAACAATCTTGATAGCAGTTGGGGTTAAACTGCACAATAAAATTTATGCTATTACCTGTGTTTCACAATATATTTGAACTTGTTGACAAGAAAATTTATTCAGTAAGTTGCCGTTTATTCTCGCAGTAGGTCGCTTTAAAGCATAACTAACAGAAAATGTCGAATATTGTTCTTTACGGTACTGATCTTAGTCCCCCAGTTAGGGCTTGCTTGTTGACGCTCAAAGCTTTGGATCTACCATTCGAATATAAAATTGTAGACCTCAAGAGTGGAGAGCACTATGGTGAAGAGTTCACTAAACGCAATCCACAACACACAGTGCCACTGCTTAACGATGGTGACGCTTGGATTTGGGATTCGCATGCAATTTGCGCCTACCTGGTGGATAAGTACGGCAAAGATGACTCACTTTATCCAAAGGATTTACTTAAACGTGCTGTAGTAAATCAACGTATGTTCTTCGAAGCTAGTATACTCTTTATGTCGTTGCGTAACGCTTCAAGACCGATGTGGCTTAATAAACATACAGTGCTGCTCAAGGAAAAATTAGATAATATCAAAGAAGGTTATGGAGTAATGGAAGACTTCTTGAAAGGTAATAACTATGCAACTGGCAACACCTTGACAATTGCCGATTTTTCTTGTGTGTCAACTTTATCAACACTACGTGCTTTTATTGATATTGACGCGAATAAATATCCGAATATGCATGCTTGGCTACAACGTGTGTCACAGTTGCCATACTATGAGGAAGCGAACGGTAAAGGTTCGAGTCAATATGAGGCCTTCATTAAGCACGCTATGAGTAATACACTTTGGTAAAAATACATTTAAAATTATATTTAAATTGTTTTTATTGTGGTACAAAATAAAGAAACAAAAGTACATATAATTTTTTTGATTTATAGATTTTTTATTTGAGATTATAAATATACAAATAAAACAAAAAATTTGATTAGAAAATTTAATCTAAAATTATATTAAACAACGTGTTTATCTTTATGAAAACATAAGTTTCTTCTCTTTGAAATCGAGATTTGATCATATTATCTATTATGTCTGTAACGGTTTATTTAGAGTGTTTGAAGCGAAAAATGTATATAAATATAGTGTATGAGTCATCATTCTTTAGAGAGAATTATGGTGCTGATTATATTTTAAGCTCTAGTATAAAATTAAACGTTGTGGGTTTAAAAGTATAATTAAGATTAAGTTAAGTAAGAATTCATTTCGAGTTCTTACTAAAGAGTCTTCTTAAGAAGACAGAGCCTGTTATTTGCTTTATTTAGATTGTTTATATATGAATATATAATTACGAAATATATTTATATTATATATTAAATGTAACATAATGACATATATACATATGTAACATATACAATTATACTAAATTTCAAAATATGTTATTAAAATATGATTGATATAGATGTAATTTTATAATATATATTCTTTAATGTATTATATTATTTATATCTGTTATATTAATTCTCATTGATCATTAATTATCTTTTAATGGTTTTAACACAAACGTAATCAGTTAACATATAAATGTTCCAGTAGATCGTATATAACAGTATTCTGAATGACGCATTCGTAAAAACTTAAAACTAATATAATTTTAAAAAGATGGTCACTCTAAAAAGCATTTGTTAAGCAATCAGTGGTAAAGCAGAAAGCTTTGGGATTTCAATTTGTTTATAAAATTATTTTACTAGCTTAGATAGTCTTATGGCTACACATCCGTACTCGTACTTATTAAATTTACGCTATAGTACAAATTTTTTTGTAATTTTTTCAATTTAATTAGCAAACCCTTAAGAATAAATAATAAGATTTTTGTTAAAACACTAATTTGGCACAAATTGAAACGCAACAATCAGCTGGAGTAGCCAACTTTGCTGCACCTAAAGAGTCAATATCCATTTTTCGCTACTGGAAGATTAAAAATACTTCACATCCTTTTCTTACCTGTTTCCGACCTGTTAGAGCACCTCATCCTTTAATATTAGGTCAAGTTTATAGACTTCTTAGGTTGATTCTCTTTTACTGGATTAGGCCAATCATGCCTTTGCAACGTTGTGCTTATATTGACTATTGACTACTTCGGTTTTTATACTTTTCTTGGCGATCTCTCTGGCGTTGTAATCTCTCATTGTAAATAGAGCACAATTTAAACTAAAATGGACTAAGTAATCAGTTTAATGCAACACAAATTGTATTTTTAATAATTTTTTTTTCTTCCCACATTGCCATTATGATACTATGCTAGTGAATTTATCTCAGGAAGGTTGCATATTAAATTCTGAGGTTAAAAGTCAAGTTATCATCATGTACGTGCTTATCCTGAATTGAATAATTTCCCGACCACATACTTGACATTGCGTGCGTACTAGAAAAATACAATCTTTCGGACGAAAGAAATGTTAGCGGGATAATGGTTCCTTTATCTAAATAGATGAAAAAGTATTTACTCTTTTTTATACAGTTGTAAGGATATTAAATTATAAATAGTTGAAGTTTGAAAAACTCAACTAGTGATCGGAGGCAGAACAATGCTCTGATACAGAACAATAGCAATCCAGATGTGGAAATCATTGTTCAACTTGAGGTATATCGTACGGAAGAGGACATAAAATATGTAGAGTAAAATAAAAATTAACTGATAAAAATATACTTACTATTTTATACATTTTTGACTTAATATTCTATCATTTCGAAAATTGAATTTAAACATATTTTTTTTTTCTGTTTAAATAATATTAAAAATTTTGCTGATTTGACTCGGTTAAGAAATACCTCCTCAACCAAACATAGAAACTAATTTCTACTAAATATACAACAAAATATTTAAAATAAAATATACAACACAGTTTTACCTGCAATAAGGTGATACCAAATGTTCAAAGGAGCTTTTGAAGTGTGGTTTAGTTAGGAATTCTCGAAACATAATACTCGCATTATAATGTCTATTAAATATAACTACACACACTAACATAGAGTTTAAATGTGTAAATAATATTAAATTTAATATGCTATTATATTTATTCTATTTAAAAAAAATATATAACAATAATAATAACTATAGTTAGATACTATGTTTCTATTTCCTAGTTTTTAAGCAATAATATGTATATAAATTCTATTAAACAGAATATATCTATATAACTTAAACAGCCATTCAATTTAATGTAGCGCATTTAGTTTCATTTACACACACACACACAAAATTTATCAGTTAAAAGCTCAGTGCAGATTAACTTTTAAAGGAAAAGTTTTTAGATCATTTTGTCAGTCATAAACAAAACTTGTACTCATTAGGTACAAATTTAAAGTAAATATTTAAAAAAAAAATTAAAAAAAACCAAAACTAAAATGTCAAAAATAGTGCTTTATGGTGTCGACATAAGTCCTCCAGTTAGAGCTTGTCTTTTAACATTGAAGGCGTTGGATGTTCCATTTGAATACAAAATCGTAAATCTTGCCAAGGGTGAACATCTTACCGAGGAGTTTCTGAAAAAGAATCCACAGCATGCTGTCCCAGTCTTGGAAGACAATGGTAGATATATATCGGACTCACATGCCATCTGTAGTTATTTAGTTGATACATATGGAAAGAATGATAAGCTTTATCCAAAGGATTTATATCAACGCGCAATTGTAAATCAACGTTTATATTTTGATGCAAGCGTTTTATATTTCGCTCTACGAAAGGCGGTACTTCCTATGTGGCTCGAAAACTCGAATTTTGTGCCCAAAGCAACAATAAAGAATATTTTGGAATGTTATGATTTAACGGAAACTTTCTTAAAAAATCAACAGTATATTACTGGTGATAGCTTAACCATTGCGGATTTCTCATGTTTGACAACAGTTTCTTCTTTAAATGGCATCGTTGAATTGGATAAGAAGAAGTATCCAAAAACATTGGATTGGATAGATCGTTTATCTAAATTACCTTATTATGAGGAGGGTAATGGAAAAGGACTCAGGGAATATGTTGCTATTTTAAAAGCCGGATTAACTGTATTTGAAGCGTAAAATATTAAAAAAATTGTAATTGATTTTGACAACAAGTAAGAGCTAATAAAGAAGGACTTAGTGAATATGCTCATATTTTAAAAGTCAGATTAGCCGAATTCAAAATGTAAGCTATATATATAATTATCTTTGAAAATAAATTTGATACAATAAAAAAAAAAATAATATATTTTTATTAAGAAATTTTTACTAACTACAAGACATCGATTGTAAGATTTAAGAAATCTTGAAGGCTTAACAAAGGAATTCATGAATACGAGATAAAATCCATAGTTCTATTATAAGTCCATTTTCAAGTTCTTCTTATATATGAATTAACAGTTTTTCAGCTGAATATATCTACCAAACTAAAACTGCTACTTATTTAAGTGTAGCGCATAAGTGGTGTTTACACACACGCTCGTTTGTACATACTCGAAATTAAGTAAAATTTATTCAACAAAAGCTCAGTACAGCTTCATTTGAAATCATAAATTTAAAATCTTTTCGTTAGTTATAAACAGAACTTGTACTCAATCAGTTCACATACAGAATTGTATAGATATTCTTGTTAAAATGTCAAGAGTAGTGCTTTATGGTGCCGATATAAGTCCACCAGTAAGGACTTGCCTTTTAACGCTAAAGGCGTTGAATATTCCATTTGAATACAAGTTCGTAGATATTGTTGCGCGAGAACATTTTAGCGAGGAGTTCATTAAAAAGAACCCACAACATACTGTACCACTTTTGGAGGATAATGGTAAATATATATGGGACTCGCACGCTATCTGTAGTTATTTAGTAGACAAGTATGGACAGAATGATAAACTCTATCCAAAGGATTTATATCAACGTGCTATTGTAAATCAACGTTTATATTTTGATGCAAGTATTTTATATATGGCACTACGAAATGTGGTACTTCCTATGTGGCGCGAAAATTCAAATTTTGTGCCCAAAGACAAAATAATGAATATTTTGGAGTGTTATAATTTAACGGAGACTTTCCTCGAAAACCGACAGTATATTGCCGGTGACAGTTTAACCATTGCAGATTTCGGGTGTTTGGCCACAGTTTCTTCATTAAATGGCATCATTGAATTGGATAAAGAAAAATACCCAAAAACTTTGGAATGGATAGAGCGTTTATCGAAGCTACCTTATTATGAGGAGGGTAATGGAAAAGGACTCAGAGAATATGTTGCTATTCTAAAATCGAGATTAACCGAATTTGAAATGTAAAATATTTGAGATAGTCGGTGTTTGTTTTAAAATCAAAATAAACAGTGAAAATATTACAGGAACAGTTGTATTTGATATTTTTTTTCAAGATTTTAAATATTTTTTTTTAAAAGATTTGAAATTTTAGAAAAGTATTTGTTGCATTTAAAAACTATGTTAGTTATATTAAAGTATGTTAAAAATAAATTGCAATATATAAAATTGTTTCAGTATTTTTATTTAAAATTAATTTAAATTCTTTTAAGTATCAGAGATCTTCGATGGAAATGTTTTAAGAAATAAATCAATGTATATTTACAATTAATCAATATCTATGTCTATAGTCAGAATTACAAACGAAACGGCTTCACTGTGCAAGAGATCGATTCTTCGCCGGCCTGACAGAATTAACTAAAGTAGATATATTGGATTTCCTTAATTTTATCTAGAAAATCAAAAGGTTTAACTAGTGGTTATTTTGGAAACAATGGTTAGTTTAGCTCGCCTCTTGGTTCACATCAATCCACCTAAACTTAAACTAATCTAGTGTCAATCAGCTAATGTTTTCCTAGAACTTATAGGAACTATTTACATATATATCTTCTCTCCTTTATTTAAATAATAATAATTTAGATTTTTGGGGAAGAATACTTGTGCGGATACTTTTATTGCCAATTTGGTAGTCCTCGATAAAAACGATTCTGGCCAACTTTAAGCAAGATGAAGAATACCTTATCTTCGGTTAGAACTCTTATAGTACAAAAAATCAATTAATGATATAGTGCTTTGCTCGTTGGCAATTAGATACACCTTGACGAAATCTATTCTGGTCTATGTTAAGGAAGAGAAAGAATACGTTTTCTTCTGTTTAAAATCTTACAGTATGTGGTATGTTAAAGTTCACATTACTTTGCTTCATTGGGGGCCTATATTCTAACTTTAGTTTAGATTCTTGTTAAATTTGCTTCTTGAAATTATTTTCACAGAGCGTTTTCGAATATAAACAAATAAATGTGTTAATTTCTTTAAATATTGTACCATATATTGATTCTAAATAATATCTGACGTTCAGTTAAATTTATAGCAATGAGAGAACATAAATCTTATTTTGTATTAAATCTCCGAATATCTTACCATTGACTTATTTAACACTGACAAGTGTAGAAATCATTAAGTGAAGTCTATATTTCTACATAGAAATAAAGTTTACAGATTTTAAACTATATGGTATAGCATAAAATCAAGAGAAACAAGAGATATAGCAGAGCATAAATATAGCATAAAATCAAGAGAAACAAGAGAGTTTTCATACTTGGGCAAGTAAACTTCAACATAATGGACAGGCGCTCCTTAGAGATGTTTTTAGGATTTTAGTTTGATTCAATCTTTATTGATACACCAATCTTCTTAACCAAAACCTATGTTGTAGTTTGGTTTATGAGATATATGATAAAAAGGGCCTGTCGATTGTATCGAATTAATGTTTAGATATTTGTTGAAGTTATTATATTTTTAGTTTATAAGTTTTATTTTTAGTTTCATTAAAAATTCTAAACGATTTTGAACTTTATCAAGGGTCATCGCGAATAACATATCACTTGAAAGTCTCTCCATAGCAATATGAACATATACCCCCCATTGTATGACTTGCTATTTTTCTATTTTTTTTTTATTATTTTCAAACATTAAATTAAAGAAATCAGAATAATAGATTAAATAGATTGTCATAGCTTTGCTTATTTAAATTTAATAAAAATATTTTATATATGCTATATGATTTATGTCAATTTGCGACCGAAGAGTACAATTGATAACTTTTAGTTTGCGTGGAAACAATGATTTGCAATTTTCAACTTTAAGTACGATTTAATCAGATTTGTGGTATTTCAATTGTGATGAAATAATTTAATAAAATAAATAAATGAAAAAAATTATTGCTTTAAAGCAGCCGCCAACCTCAAAAAGTCGAAGTAAATGTTATGCATAAAATCTGTACTGTAATCATAGATAAGCAATAGGCGATATAAAAAATATATTTCTGTATTATATATTATGTTTATTCATATATGTGATATAAATACATCATAGGGCAGATATTAAATTAATTTACCACACCCCTGAGATGTAGAGGGCCCTGAAAAAAGAGAGGTTCTGACAGCAGAAATCTTCAAGATGAAACTTATATCTATTATGTTTGTTCATATATGTGAAATAAATATACCATAGGGCAGATATAAAATGAATTTACCATACCCCTGAGATGTAGTGGGCCCTGAAAAAAGGGAGGTTCTGACAGCAGAAATCTTTAAGATGAAACATATATCTATTATGTTTGTTCATATATGTGAAATAAATATACCATAAGGCAGATATAAAATTAATTCACCATACCCCTGAGATGTAAAAGGTCCCTGAAAAAAGAGATAGTTTGAAGCACCGGTATTGACGTACATTTGAAGGCCATATGTCCAATTTGGTTTAAGAAGAATTTAATATTAAGAAGAACTTTATATTCTAAGCTTAACGCGAATTGACTATTTAAAAGAGAATTTAGCTTAGCAACTCAAGTATTGATTTTGATTGTTTTTGCTTTTATATGCTCACACTACGCTAGTCTTCTATCTAAATGCATCCTAACGTAGGTGACATTATCTTTTGCTATAGTATGCTATACTAATGCTATAGTTGACATTGAGGTATATGAACGGTATTTATTGTAATTGCTTCAACAACCGTGTGTTATGTTATTTTAAAACAAAAAGTAGCAAACTTTTTCTCTGTACTCTCCGTACCCGTTCTTATAAATCTTACAATTTTAATAATAATAAGCCACTTTGATAAATTGAATATAAATTGAAAATTTACAAAATGAATATATATAAAATTTGAATAATGTTTGTACTTATAGCGATCTAAAGGTTCAAAGTATATTCCTTTTAAAGTGCTACATCTATCTGTTTAAACCCATTAACGTCGAGCAATAGAATATTATATCTCTAATCTTACTCAGACTAAGACTATGATTATTAATAACTTTTGGGAAATCGTTTGGTTTCATACCAAAATGTACGTGAGCCGATATTACTAGACTAATATAATGGAAGTATAATTTCAAAATGGTAGATGCTTTTGTACTCTCTAATGCCACAAAATGCCTCTGGGACAATGTTAACAGGACAATGTGCAGTTGGGAATCCAATAATCAATCTATATATAAAAGTATTTAAATTGTAAATTATTTTCATTGTTCATTTGAATGAGTTGTTTGGGGTGCGTTAAACGTATTCTGTTTGATAATTTCCTCACAATTGTTTGATTAACTTCAGTCTCGTGCCCGACAACTATCAGTTTATTTGTATTGTTCAATTCAGATAAGAGATTGTATAATTACCTGACTGTTCTAATACATATATAGTAATACTGACCCTTCAATAACTTGTATTAAAAACTTCAATTTGCTTAGTTAGGTTTAACATGAGTACGTGGACAGAAGTATCGGCTAGTCCGTTTTTAAGTTTAGGTGCATCCATAGACCCATTCCTTTAATGGTTGCACAAAGCATCTGTTTTTTTATTCACTTTTTTTAGGGTACATTGTATTTTTCTAGAAAAGACAAATAAATATATTTTATGTGCTTTTGTCTAAGTACTTGTCTAAGTACTTTTAAGAAAAGTAAAGTAAAAAATTGTAGTAATTAAGTTTTAGGGAAATAATTGTATGAATATCATACCATAGATATATATGGGTGAAATTAAATTTGTTAACTCATTTTTAATTGCAATTTAAATGTTTTTGATGTCATCAATGTACGGAAGGGACTATAATTTAAATATGTTTGTAATTTATGGCCCTATTTTTGTCTTCAATACGTTCATAAACTTAAAAAATTGCTGGTCATCATTATTACTCATTAGTGTTTAGGTAAGTTTATCAAGTTGCTTTGCTAGTATAAAACACTTGAAAAGTATTGATTATTTTAGCCACGCGATCTAAAAGCTAAACTTTTTTCAACATTTATTCTAATATTTCATAATTCGAAGTCAAAAGCTGTTTTTTGTTTTTTTGTTCTATAAATTTACACTTTTACATATATTGCGGTTATCTATAAATATTGACTTGAATTTAATCGCGTATGTAACATGATAACTTGGCTACCACTCTGCTCTCACCAGGTTTGATAAAAATAATTGATAATATTTTACTCAGCATGTGGTATGCTTTCCATTTCATTAATTATATTTATTTTTATTTAATTTTGATGTATTAAATAATAGTTATACCCTAAACTCATTGCTTTCAAATCACAATATTATGAAGAGAAATAATTATATTTATTATACTTTGTATATATATTATACAATGAATTCGCTTGAATTGTCACCCAATATTTATTATAAATGTTTTTTTAGAGTTCTATAAATTTACAAAACCCCAAAATCGGATTCATGGTTTGGGCAACGAATTCAAAATCATCAAATATTAACGACTATATTTATAAAAATTATTAATTAAATTTTTTTTGAATATGAATTATATGAGAACCACCCTGATAGCATGATGCATGTGTGCTAGAACTACAGAACACAGGGTTTTGATTGAAATCCGCTTAATCCGTTCCAAAAGTAAAGTCCTGAGGATATAGCAAGCACTATAAGTTTATCATTAACCAATTATATTTCATATTGTATTTATTATTTTTAATGGCAGAATATGATTTATCAATGCTTGTTGTGTGACTGGTACTCCCTACATTTCAGAGGGAGTGTTAAGTCTTCAAGCTTTTCCTTTTGGTATATGACTGCACTCAGGGCCTCCTACGGTGACTGTGTTTGATTGAATAGGAATAAAATTGGTACTCTTTTTGTTAACATAGCCAAATATTTATGTACAATATAGCTAATTTTTTATCATCTCTATAGTGTGACATATAATCTCTAAGACCTGTATTTCGGTCATTTTTATTAGTTTAATAGACTTTTATAATCTCTCGAAATAATACCTTTCTTTAGATAAGCATATTTTTCAGTGGCATATATAAGCTTAAATTCGTTATGAATGTTCAGTAATATAAATCTAAGAAATTCTGTGAAGTAAAATAGATTAAAATAGAACACAAAGAACTCAGGAGCCAAGATATAAACAGAAAAAACTTTTATAAATATTTATGTAATAAAAAATAACAAATGTAATTTTATACTTTAATAGCAGAAACCACATTTATTTTCCATAATAAATCATAGAAAATCTGTTTTAGTGCAAAACGTTTTTGATTTCAAAATGTATACTATATACTTTACTCTAAAAATAAAGGAACATCTATTGACTTCTAAAAACAATATTCTACAATAATTGAATAAAAATGTTGACTAATACATTCGGTTCAGAGGTATAATAGTATCTACTAGTTACTTTAACTAAGCACAATGCCTAACATAGGAAAATCCAAGTACATACTATGAATATTCGGTTCTGGTTATACTTGAACCTATACAATATTATGAATCCAATATTATATCGGTACAATACCACAGAATAAAATTTATTTATACTCTTACATAAATTACAAGACAATTTTTTTATAAAAAAAATAGTATATGTTAGTTCCTTAGAGTTTAATTGCTTCAGATCTTTCACTCTTTTCTGTGGGTGGGCACTTGTATATATAATATATGTCTTACTCGAGATGTGTAGATTTTAATATATTTTAACTGCCTCTATGAAAGAAGATGGCAAGAAACCAAGAAAAAACAGAAACATTTTCGAAGGTCCCAGGAAGGTCTCCCTGATAAAGAGGTATGGTGTTTTAGTTGGTAAGAGTCTGGCACACCGGTATCATGACGATGGTATGATAGGTTTCACATGCCTTACCGTAACAAACAAAAAAATAGGTGAAAGAGGGTAACTTATTAACTAATAGTCAAAATGACAAAAAATGTTTAGCATATTTCTTATGAAAGTTAGTATATAAGCTAATATAAATTTGAGAGTATTTTTGACAGGAAGCTTACTATATTTATATTCTTTGTCTACCAAGTGAAATGTTTGTCTAGTGTCACATCCAAATAGTTATAAATGACGTTCTATTTTAAGTTGATATTTAATAGTATTAGATTTAGGTAGAGTTGTCGTTTAATAAAGAATTTTATGTTATATGACAAGATATCAATTTCGAATAGAAAATGGTAGAGTTTTCGTGTAATAAAAATCTACAAAATATAGGACCCAAAGTTGTACAACCCAGCTGCTTTTTATAGATATTAATTAATCTAATAACAATTATACATAAGTGTTTTAAATTGAAAATTTCTCTCGATATCTGACAATTCACAAAATCAATTGTCACTGTTTACACATCTTTAATCTGTATATAATTATCGAGTTATTCACATGACAGTTGAGATTATATATATTGATAAATTTTATAGCCCGGCAATAAATTTGTTATAAGTAAACATAAAAAGGTGTCAGAATGAGTAATACCATAAGAAATCGTTTAATATTTTGTAGAAATACTAATTAAAGACTAATAGTCAAATAAATGTAGCTTCTCGCATATATTTGGTAGATAAAAATCGTAAAGCTCTACTGTGTTGAGAAAATCAGACACTGCGAAAACTGTTAGTGGGGAACGACCAGTAACTACGTGCGTAAGTAATTACATATATTTTGGTCTATCGTACTCCACATCTCGTGCCATGACAGCGAATATTTGTACACGAAAAATTCTATAATTAAACAATTTTCACAAGAGAATAATAATTAAAGCTCCAATAAAAATGGTTTCACAAAAAGCTTACGACTGAGTATAAAATAAACAATTACCATATAATTTATTTTAGAAATAAGTTAGTTCGCTGCAAGTGAAAATTAAATTTTATTACAAGTAAAATGAGCTCGAAATTAATACTTTATGGTGTCTATATGAGTCCACCGGTGCGTGCCGTACTCCTCACACTAAAGGCTCTAGAACTAGACTATGAATTCAAGGAAATCAACGTAGCTGCTGGTGAGCACTTGCAACCAGAATATTTGCAGAAAAATCCACAACACACTATGCCACTTCTTGAAGATGATGGAAAATATATATGGGACTCGC